>NC_133133.1:171830367-172140594 GCF_048418815.1 Hemitrygon akajei
TAGAATTTTCTTAACAATTGCACCTTAAGTTAAGACAGATAATAAAGATATACATAATGAACTCTTTCAGAATACTCACCAGATGAAACATGTAAGATGCTGAGGGGTCATAACAGACTGGACATGTTTGCCTGTTGGTGAATCTCAAATCTAGGAATAACTGAGTCAAGATAAAGGACTGTTCATTTGACACAGAGATGAGGCATTAATTTTTATTCTCTCAGAGGGTTGTGAGTTGCAGTGGAAAAACTAATCAGAATCAAAGCAATTGCTGCCAGCCTGTATCTGCCACAGGATTGCTATACTTCTGTGGCACACCCTCAGCTCCAATGAAAAGATTCCAAAGAGTTGAATCCATTATTTGATCCATTATTAGCAATTAGCAAACATACGTTCTTGAATGATATACAGTGTCAGCAAGGATATGACCACTGCCGGTCCCTTATTTCATGCAAGCTGTCATGAAATAAGCAAGGACACATAACTTATTCCCTTTTCTTTTTCCATGCCTCCTCTGATGTGACTAGTTATCATAATCAACACAAAATACAAAGCAAATAGAGAACAGATACATGGCTCCTACACTAATCTTCAGAGTGTTCTTACTTAAAGACCAGTGAAAGAAGCTCTTCCTTTGAGGTAGGTTATTGATAAGGAAGGGGGGAGAGTGAAAGTTTACAATGAGCAAGTGGGATTGCAGAGTTGAGGGAACAGTCAGATCACCACAGACTTATTAAGAAATGGAGCAAGTTCAAGGGACCAAATAATGTAGGTCGCATATCAAGATGGTGGTAAGGAGGTGAGAAGCAGAACTGTGACTTTGGTTGAAATAATTTTTCAAAGAAAGGGGCATCCATTCCTCCACTGTCACCTTCTTTCAAAGAAAGGGGCTTCCCTTCCTCCACCAGCAACACTGACCTCAACCACATCGCTTCCATTTCACGCACGTCTGCGCTTACCCCATCCTCCCACCACCCTACTAGGGATAGGGTTCCTCTTGTCCACACCTACCACCCTACCAGCCTCTGCGTCCAACACATAATTCTCCGAAACTCCTGCCGCCTCCAACTGGATCCCACCACCAAGCCCATCTTTCCTTCCCCCCCTCCCCCCAGCTTTCTGCTTTTTGCAGGGATCTCTCCCTACGCGACTCCCTTGTCCATTCATCCCCCCCCCCCCCCACAACTGATCTCCTTCCTGGTACTTAAACTTGCAAGCAGAACAACCTGCCCCTACACTTCCCCCCTCACTACCATTCATGGCTCCAAACAGTCCTTCAGCTATGAATCTGTTAGAGTAATTTACTGTGTTCGGTGTTCCTGGGGTGGCTTCCTGTATATCGGTGAGACCTGACGTAGATTGGGAGACCACTTCGCCGAGCACCTATGCTCTGTCCACCAGAACAAGTGGGATCTCCCAGTGGCCTCCCATTTTAATTCCACTTCCAATTCCCATTCCGATATGTCCATCCACGACCTCTCCCATTGTTGTGATAAGGCCACACTTAAGTTGAAGGAACAAAACCTTGTATTCCGTTTGGCATGAACATTGATTTCTCAAACTTCCAGTATTGCCTACCCCACCATTTCCCATCCCCTTTTCCGTTTCTCATGTTATCACCTTGCCTGCCCATTGCCTCCCTCTGGTGCTCCTCCCCCCTTTTTTCTTTCTTCCATGGCCTTCTGTCACTTTTACCAATGAACTTCTCAGCTCTTTGCTTCATCCCTCCTCCTCCAAGCTTCACATCACCTTGTGTTTCTCTCTCCTCTCCCCCCACCTCGCATTTCTACTCCTAGCTTTTTTTCTTCAGTCCTGCAGAAGGGGTTTGTCCCAAAACGTCGACTGTGCTTTTTTCCATAGATGCTCCCCAGCCTGCTGAGTTCCTCCTGTATTTTGTGTGTGTTGTTCGGATTACCAGTATCTGCAGATTTTCTCTTGTTTGTGGTTGGAATATTGGTGGTCAGCTTGATTTTGATGAAGCTTGTGGGTTCATCCTTTGAGTTTTCTCGCCAGCTGATAAGCAAGGCATTGATGGACATCAGGACAGCTCGCAAAGAATGGTATTTTCCACCATGCAGCCACATCTAATGATGTAAATGTTTAGATTAAGGGTTTCCAACCTTTTTTATGCCATGGACCAATACTATTGAGCAAGGGGTACATGGATCCTAGGTTGGGAACTCCTGGTTTAAACGTTTCCAATGGTTAGAATCAACTTTAAAAATTACTATCATTTTCTTGATGGTGCAGAATACCTCCAAATACTTTTTCATGTTAGTGTGTTTTTGGTAGCTTCTTGCTCTTGCTGTGTTGCTCAATCTCTAATACAAACGTAGATAATCATGTATGAATTCTTGTAATTCTTCTGCATCATTCTAGGCTATATCATAAATGAGACTCTTATTTGAGGAATAGAGAGCATGTCAGTAGGGTTAGTATTTTGCTCGGGGTGTCAGATGTGGGAATCCTGGGAATCTTCCAGTCTCCCAGATGGCCACATCTGTGCCAGATGCACCAAGATGTAGCTCCTCATGTTAGGGATCTGGAGCTGTGGTTTGATGACCTACAGTTTATCAAGGCCCTGCTGCCCCCTCACTGGACCCCCTGCAGTTCACATACCGTCCCAACCGTTCAACAGATGACACCATTGCCATCACCCTCCACCTGGCCCTAACCCACCTGGACAAAAAAGGCACATACTTTCGGATGCTGTTCATAGACTTAAGTTCAGCATTCGACACAATCATCCCTCAGAAACTGATTGGAAAGCTGAGCCTACTGGGCCTGAACACCTCCCTCTGCAACTGGCTCCTAGACTTCCTGACTGGGAGACCTCAGTCAGTCCAGATCGGGAGCAGCATCTCCAACACCATCACACTGAGCATGGGAGCCCCCCAGGGCTGTGTGCTCAGTCCACTGTTGTTCCCTTTGCTGTCCCATGACTGTGCTGCAATACACAGCTTGAACCACATCATTAAGTTTGTCGATGACACGACCGTGGTGGGTCTCATCAACAAGAACAACGAGTCAGCTTACAGAGAGGATGTGCAGCGACTAATGGACTGGTGCAGAGCCAACAACCTGTCTCTGAATGTGAACAAAACAAAAGAGATGGTTGTTGACTTCAGGAGAGCACAGAGCGACCACTCCCCGCTGAACATCGACGGCTCCTCGGTAGAGATCGTTAAGAGCACCAAATTTCTTGGTGTTCACCTGGCGGAGAATCTCACCTGGTCCCTCAACACCAGCTCCATATCAAAGAAAGCCAAGCAGCATTTCTACTTTCTGCGAAGGCTGAGAAAAGTCCATCTCCCACCCCCCATCCTCATCACATTCTACAGGGGTTGTATTGAGAGCATCCTGAGCAGCTGCATCACTGCCTGGTTCGGAAATTGCACCATCTCAGATCGCAAGACCCTGCAGAGGATAGTGTGGTCAGCTGAGAAGATCATCGGGGTCTGTCTTCCCGCCATTACAGACATTTACACCACACGCTGCATCCGCAAAGCAAACAGCATTATGAAAGACCCTATGCACCCCTCATACAAACTCTTTTCCCTCCTGCCATCTGGCAAAAGGCACTGAAGCGTTTGGGCTCACACAACCAGACCATCAGACTCCTCAATACCCAGAACCTGGACTGATATCAACCTACTGCCCTCTACTGTGCCTATTGTCTTTATTGTACTGCCTATGATTTATTGTAATGCCTGCACTATTTTGTGCACTTTATGCGGTCCTGGGTAGGTCTGTAGTCTAGTGTAGTTTTTTCTGTGTTGTTTTTACGTAGTTTCAGGATATACGGATATTCAGGATATTCAGTTCCATTGGGAACTGAATGTCAGAGGATATACGGTGTATCAGAAAGATAAGTTAGTCAGTAGAGGGGTGGTGTGGCTCTGTGTATAAGAAATAATATTAAGTGCCAAGTGCTAGTGAGTGCAAGAATAGCATGATCAGGCGTATTAATGTGTGGCTGAGAGACTGGTGTAGGGGGCAGGCCTTCAAATTCCTGGATCGCTGGGGCCTCTTCTTGGGGAGGTATGACCTGTACAAAAAGGACCCGAACCCAAAGAGGTCTAATATCCTAGCAGGCACATTTAATAGAACTGTTAGGGAGGGTTTAAACTAATTTGGCAGGGGGGATAGGAACCGGAGTGATAGGGTTGAGGAAGGGGCAAACAGAAATTAATCAAAGATAGCGTACGACAGAGATTATAGAAAGAACACACAGGAGATGAGGTTTAATCGCAGCCAGTGATTCGAGTTACAGGGCAATAGAGGCATGGTGCAGTTAAAACAGAAAGCAAGAAATACTGGAGTGGAAGTGTTATATTTGAATGCACGCAGCGTAAGGAATAAAATGGATGATCTTGAAATTCAGCTACAGATTGGCAAATATGATGTTGTGGCCATCTCTGAAACTTGGCTAAAGGATGGCTGCCATTGGGAACTGAATGTCAGAGGATATACGGTGTATCAGAAAGATAAGTTAGTCAGTAGAGGGGTGGTGTGGCTCTGTGTATAAGAAATAATATTAAGTCATTTGAAAGAGATGACATAGAATTGGAAGGTGTAGAGTCTCTATGGGTTGAGTTAAGAAATGGCAAGGATAAAAGGACCTAATGGCAGTTGTATACAGGCCTCCAAACAGCAGCTGGGATGTGGATTACAAATTACAGCAGGAGATAGAAAAGGTGTGTCAGAAAGGTAATGTCATGATAATCGTTGGGGATTTTAACATGAAATGGATTGGGAAAATCAGATCAGTACTGGACCTCAAGAGAGGGTATTCATAGAATGTCTAAGAGATGGCCTTTTAGAACAGCTTGTTGTTGAGCCCACTAAGGGATTGGCTGTGCTGGATTGGGTGTTGTGCAATGATCTGGAGGTGATAAGAGAGCTTAAGGTTAAGGAACCCTTAGGGAACAGTGATCACAATATGATCAAGTTCTCATTGAAATTTGAGAAGGAAAAGTAAAGTCCATTGTGTCAGTATTTCAGTGGAATAAAGGAAATTACAATGGCATGAGAGGGGAACTGGCCAAAATTGACTGGAAAGGGACATTTGCAGGAAAGACAGCAGAACAGCAATGGCTGGAGTTTCTGCGAAAAATGAGGGAAGTGCAAGAGAGATGTATTCCAATTAAGAAGAAATTTTCAAAGGGGAAGAAGGACACTACTGTGGCTGACAAGTGAAGTCAGAATCAAAGTAAAAGCAAAAGAGAGGGCATACAAGGAAGCCAGAGCTAGTGCTAAGATAGAGGATTGGGAAGCTTTTAAAGACTTGCAGAAGGAAGCTAAGAAGGTCATTAGGAAGGAAAAGATGAATTATGAAAGGAAGCTGATGACTAATATCAAAGAAGATACTAAAAGCTTTTTTTAAAGTATATAAAGGGTGAAAGAAAGTTGAGGGTAGATATAGGACCAATACAAAATGACACTGGAGATATTGTAAGGTGAGATGCAGAGGTGGCAGAGGAACTGAATGCATGACATCAGTGGTTGGAAAATTGTTGGAATCGATTCTTAGGGATGAGATTATGAAGTACCTGGAGGCACATGATAAGATAGGCCAAAGCCAGCATGATTACCTGAAAAGAAAATCCTACCTGACAAATCTACTGCAATTCTTTGAGGAAATTACAAGCAGGGTAGACAAAGGAGATGGTGTACTTGGATTTTCAGAAGGCCTTTGACAAGGTGTCACACATGAGGCTGCTTAGCAAGATAAGAGCCCATGGAATTACAGGGAAGTTACTAGCATGGGTGGAGCATTGGCTGGTTGGCAAAAAACAGAGAGTGGGAATAAAGGGATCCTATTCTGGCTGGCTGTTGGCTACCAGTGGAGTTCCACAGAGGTCAGTGTTGGGACTGCTGCTTTGTACGATGTATGTCAATGATTTGGACTACGGTATTGATGGATTTGTGGCTAAATTTGCCACAACACATCTCAGCGTCTTAAACCTTCAGCTCCAGGGACGTGACCGCATGATCACTGACATGTATGATGCAGTGAAGGCATTTCAAGTGAAGCTGCTCTTATGGGAGACACAAATGCACCAGTGCAACTTGCCTCATTTTCCCTGTTGCCAAGTAATGTTGAACCAGGTCGGCGCAATGATGTTCCCAAATGCGCACTTTGCTGATAAACTGAGCGCACTTCGCACTGAGTTCGTACGGCGCTTTGGTGACTTTGAAGCACAAAAAATTAATTTCGAGCTGCTTCGCAACCCATTTGCTGTCGACGTGGAAACTGCACCTGTACAGATTCAAATGGAGTTGATAGAGCTGCAGTGTAATGGGACACTAAAGGCAAAGTACGACACTGCAGGGCCAGTACAGTTTATTCGCTCCATTCCTGAAGCAATGCCTCAGCTCCGTCTACATGCGGCTCGAACCTTGTGCATGTTTGGTAGCACATATCTGTGTGAGAAGCTTTTCTCAGTGATGAAGATTAACAAAACATCACACAGGAGTCGTCTCACTGATGAACACCTGCAGTCCATCCTGAGAATCTCCACAACACAGAACCTTACACCAAACCTAAACGAACTTATTGCCAAGAAAAGATGCCAAGCATCCAGCTCTGACAAAACGGCATAAGAGCAAAGAAAACTGAGTGTTTTGATTTGTTGTTGTTTTAACTTTTGCTGAAAAGCACAAATTTTATTTATATTTTCAGGGTTTTTTTGCAGCATGCTCATATTTCTAACTTGTATAATACTGACAGGAGATATTTTTATGGAGAGCAAAATATTTAAGTTATTTAAAGTTTTAGTTTATTTTTTCTGGAATAATACTCCTGTCTGTTTTTATTCATATTTATGTTCAAAAAATGTTTAGTTTTAGTGTGTTCAATAAATGTTTATCCTGTTCGGCCCGCGACCTAAAGTGTGCTTTGAGTTTTGGCCCCATGTGCAATTGAGTTCAACACCTCTGGTTTAGAGGAATGGGCAAAGAAGTGGCAAATGAAATACAATGTTGGAAAGTCTATGGTCATGCACTTTGGTTGAAGAAATAAACGAGCAGACAATTATTTAGATGGGGAGAGAATTCAAAATGCAGAGATGCAAAGGGACTTGGGAGTCTGTATCCAGAGATACCGGCCACATGACAGATGCACTGCCACCTAGCTGGTCAGAGGAAACACCACATGCCAATCAACATTTGGTCCCTCCCAACTAATCAATGCACACCTAAATTATTGGTCACCTTAATTGGATTATCGCACCCAGCCCCATGCTATAAAAGGTGAGACATGTGCCTGGCTCGGTCTCTCTTACAGACCACCTCATTGAAGGTAAGTGCATTGATTTATGTTTGGGAAGGCCTATCATTTGTCCTGGTAAGGGAGCCACAGCTATCCAAGGTCAAGGGGGATAGCTGTCGTAGTGCTTTTCCCTTGTTCTTTGCATGTGTAACTGTACCCTGTCCCCACACCTCTTCCTGTGTATTGTACAGCCGACCGGACCTTCCCCACACGTGTTAACCCTAAATGTTTTTTGTTAGAATATTGTAGTTGCTTGTGTTGACCCGACTTCCCCTTGTAAATAAATTCCTTATTATTAAAACTGTGTGTGTCCAGGCCTCCACTGCTGAGACGCAAAGAGCCAGTTATTTTCCATCACAACATTTGGCGCTGCGAGCAGGGTCTCATAAGTTTTGGCTGGACACAAGCACAGGGGATAATGTTCTGGAATAAGGGGAAGAAAGCCAGTGCAAGCACCCAGGATAAGATCCCCGGGTGGGCTGATGAAAGGGAGGGATTTGAGAGTCTGGCCATCATGCTGGCAGACCACGGAAAACCAGTGGACTGGTCTGAGCAGTTAGAGCCCCGTGGAGAGAAGCTGGGCCATCATGTGGTCTCCCTCCTGAAGGAATCAGGGTTCCCCAAAGCCAAGGGGAGTCAAAGGAGTGCCTTCTGGTTGTTTGCGTCCCTGCTGAGACGCCAGGTTGGAATTACTGATCACCTGCAGCACTTGTGTGGTCAGAAGGACAGGGAAATTGAAGACCTCAGTCAGCGTTATTGCACGCCGAAGGAAGCAGCACAGGCTGCCCAGGCCCGAGCCAATGACCTTGAAGTTAGGGGAACTGAACTTGCCTGTCGCCTCATAAAACTTCAGCAGGCCAGGGCAGCCTGTCGGTCTGGCTGGCAGCCGGACCCATTAAAGATTCCAGCCTTAGTCCAGTGTGGCGACAAGCTGGATGCATGGCTGGGGGATGGAGACATCTGGCTGGATAGTGACGACGAGGGGGTGCCCGAGGAACCAAGGTCCCACAACCACCCTTCCCCCTTCTCACCCGAGCTCCAACATGCCCGACCCGTCACCACGCGGTCCCAGGTTCACCGCAGGGAGGAAGGGGACAAGAGGGAGATGCTCGGACCTTCCCCTAGTCACTCCGAGACCACGGAGACCCGGGACTTCTCCCCTAAGGAGCTAACCCAACTGGCGGATCGGTACCGCCAACGACCAGGCGAGCACCTGGCCGCCTGGCTGCTCTGGCTGTGGGACGAGGGGGGCCCCAACCTCAGCCTCTCCCATCAGGAGGCAAGCGCCCTGGGAAGCCTCTCTGACCAGCAGAGCATAAAGAATGCGCTGCGGGCGCCACGAGCAGAAATCCACGACGGCACAACCCTGTGGGATCGGGTGGTGACCGCGGTACGAGTTCGCTATCCCACACTTCTGGAGTGGGATCTACACAGGCGCCCGCAATGGGGTATGGTCAGTGAGGGCACCCGGGTTATCAGGGAATGGGCACTAGTCAACGGCATCTATCAGGGTGCCTGCGACCGTAACTTCCTTGAAAACACACGAGTGACCGGTGCCCTAGTGGGATACTTGGTCACTACTTGATCTGAAGTTTGTAATCCTGCCCCTCATGGCACCAGCCAGCGGTAGGACCATACGGGATGCCATCACCCTCCTGGAGGGATTAGAATATATGCAGAGGGGGGCACCTATGCAGGTCCGCAAGACAGAGACAAGGGCCCTAGACACTATCCCTCTCAGATATACACGCAGGCAGCTGTACATGGACCTGCTGCGTGCAGGGGTGGATCGTAACAGTATAGATGGCATCCCCACCCCCAACCTATATGCCCTGTGGAAGGAGCATTGCAGTGGGAAGACTAGTTACAAAAAGACCGCCAGGCCAGACCATGCCTACACCGATCCACCCTCCCTACAATTTGACCTCCACCCGAGTCTCCACCCTCAGAGTTATTCCACAGCCACTGAGTAGACCTAACGAATGCTGGTGCAGACTCCGCAATGAACACACTTCTAACTTTTCAGTTGGTCACAGCAACTGTGAGCGAAACTGGTACCCGGGTGCCCCAGTGACCACTGCCAACGATGCCGCTCAGCTTGGAGCTCCCTGGACCCTGAACGGGACCCACTGGACCTGTGGCCACTGCGCCTACCCGTGGCTCCCCATGAGCTGGTACGGCTGCTGCTCTCCAGCATATGTGATGCCCTTCATCCACCCTCTGAATGACCTTGGGGAGCATCCGGTGTACAACGTCCACCGGGACAGGAGGGCCATTACAGAGGCAGAGAGGTTCTGGATGATAGCCTTTCCAGTTATGGTACAGCCCGGCTGTCCCGGGAGGTGATCCAGATGACCAGTGTGCTCGAGACTCTGGCCAACGAGACGGCAGTGGCACTGCAACACACGGAGGATGCCCTCACCTGAATGGCGGCAGAACTGACAGTTGTCAGGATGGTCACTCTGCAGAATCGAATGGCACTGGACTACCTACTCGCTGCTGATGGTGGAACATGTGCAGTGGTTGGTAAGGAATGCTGTACCTTTATCCCTGATGAGTCCAGCAACATCACTCACTTGGCCGCTCACATTCGGGACTCGGTGGCTAAAATTCAAAAATCATGGGACCAGCTCCTCTAGCACAACACCTCATGGGGCAATTGGTGGCCGTTTGGGTCCCTAGAGGGGTGGTGGGCAACTGTCATTCACTGGTCCATCGCACTCATTCTTGTAATCATAGCCATTTTTATACTATGTTGCGCATGCCAGCTGATTAAGAGTGTCTCTGCATTTACTTAGCTGCTTTAAACTGGTTATTTCTGGTATATGTGATATTGTTTCACCCTCTTATGTGTGTTGGCTATGTGGTGCGTCTTCCGAGGGGTGGAGTGTATCCAGAGATACCGGCCACGTGACAGACGCACTGCCACCTGGCTGGTCGGAGGACACACCACATGCCAATCAACATTTGGTCCTTCCCAACTAATCAATGCACACCTAAATTAATTGGATTATCTCGCCCAGCCCCATGCTATAAAAGGTGAGACATGTGCCTGGCTCGGTCTCTCTTACAGACCACCTCATTGGAGGTAAGTGCATTGATTTATGTTTGGGAAGGTCTATCGTTTGTCCTGGTAAGGGAGCCGCAACTATCCAAGGTCAAGGGGGATAGCTGTCGTAGTGCTTTTCCCTTGTTCTTTGCATGTGTAACTGTACCCTGTCCCCACACCTCTTCCTGTGTATTGTACAGCCGTCCCGACCTTCCCCACATGTTAACCCTAAACGTTTTTTGTTAGAATATTGTAGTTGCTTGTGTTGACCCGACTTCCCCTTGTAAATAAATTCCTTATTATTAAAACTGTGTGTGTCCAGGCCTCTACTGTTGAGACTCAAGGAACCAGTTATTTTCCATCACAACAGAGTCTTTGTGCAAGATACCCTAAAGGTTAGACTCGAGGTTGAGTCAGTTGTGAAGAAGACAAATGCAATGTTGGCATTCATTTCTAGAGGTATAGAATATAAGAACAGGGATGTGATGTTGAGGCTCTATAAGGCCATTGTGAGACCACACTTGGAGTATAGTGTACAGTTTTGGGCTCCTTATTTTAGAAAGGATAGACTGACATTAGAGAGGGATCAGAGAAGATTCACAAGAATGATTCTAGAAATGAAAGGGTTACCGTATGAGGAAAGTCTGGCAGCTCTTGGGCTGTATTCCCTGGAGTTCAGGAGAATGAGGGGGCATCTCATAGAAACATTCCGAATGTTAAAATGTCTGAGAAGATTAGATATGGCAAAAGTTATTTCCCATGGTAGGGGGTTCTGGGACAAGAGGGCACTACTTTAGGATTGAAGGATGCGGAGAAATTACTTTAGTCAAAGGGTGGTAAATCTGTGGAATTTGTTGCCATGAGCAGCTGTGGAGGCCAAGTCATTGGGTGTATTTAAGGCAGAGATAGATCGGTTCTTGATTAGCCAGGGCATCAAAGGGTATGGGGAGAAGGCAAGGGAGTGGGGATGACTGGAAGAATTGGATCTGCCCATGACTGAATAGCAGAGCAGACTCATTGCTTCTGCTCCTATATCTTGTGGTCTTATAAAACTGAGCCTTATTTTCCAATTTAACAATGCCTTCTCAAGAGTTTTTTAGGTCCACAGAAGCCATTTATGCACCCAGGCCATAATTTCCTCCATTGGTCGTTCTTCGTCATATTATTCAAGGAGCAATTGATTTGGTTTATGGCTATCTTAATTTTGTTTCTTTTTCCAAATTTCCCAAATAAGGTTTTGTCATTGCTGCTCAGCTCTGAAATGAAATGCTTCATTATCTGTTGATGGTAAGCCGTGAGCAAAGAGATGGCACTCTGTCTCAGAGGGCAAAAAAACTGGGGTCAAAAGCATGACATATCTTGATGTTTACCAGATGTCCAGAAGCATTTTCAATAATGAGCAAGCTTCCACAGTTCAGATTATTCCTCACACAACATTATCTGATGAAATGATAGAAAGAGGAAGGGGGAGAGGGCGAGGGAGAAAGAGAGTCAGAGAGATGATGTGATATTATCTTGCAAATTTGGGACTGCAACTCAAGGTCATGGGTTAAGGGTGAAAGGTGAAATGTTTAATGGGAACATGGGGAGAAACTTCTTCACTTAGAGGGTGATGAGAATGTGGAATGAGTTGCCCCTGCAAGTGGTGCATGTGAGCTTGATTTAAACATTTAAGAAAAGTTTGGATAGCTACATGGATGATAGGGGTATAGAGGGCTATGGTCTCAATGCAGGTTGATGAAAGTAGCCAGTTTAAATAGTTTGGCATGGACTAGATGGGCTGAAGGGCCTGTTTTGGTGCTGTACTTTTCTATGATTCTATCTCTCTAAAATCTAATTTCAGATCTGTATATTTGTTTAAGATGGATATATATCATAAAATTAAAATCTGATAAACCAACAGAATTTGTATGTTAAAATGAAAGGAATGACTTGACGATGCAGAGGTAATTTTGAATTGAATTGACTTTATTCCTTACATCCTTCACATACATGAAGAGTAAAAATCTTTGTTACGTCTCCGTCTGAATGTGCAATGTTTAAATTATAGTAATTTGTAATAGATAGTATTTACAGTAAGATATACAACCAAACAGTCAATATAGCTTAGAAATATAATAGTGTCAGTGTGAATAACCTGTCTTAAGGCCTGGTGGAAGAAGCTGTCCCGGAGCTTGTTGGGCCTCACTTTAATGCTACGGTACCATTTTCTGAATGGTAGCAGATGGAACAGTTTGTGGTTGGGGTGACTCGGGTCCCCAGTGATCCTTCAAGCCCTTTTTACACACCTGTCACTGTAAATGTCCTGAATAGTGGGAAGTTCACATCCACAGATGCGCTGGGCTGTCCGCACCACTCTCTGCAGAGTCCTGTGATTAAGGGAGGCACAGTTCCCATACCAGCCAGTGATGCAGCCAGTCAGGATTGTGCCCCTGTAGAAAGTCCTTAGGATTTGGGGACTCATGCCGAATTTCTTCAACCGTCTGACGTGAAAGACACCACACAGCCAGTATGTATAGACCAACTGAGGTCCTTGGTGATGTGTATACTGAGACACTTAAAGCTGTTCACCCTCTCAAACTCCGATCCATTGATGTCAATAGGGCTGAGCCTGTCTCCATTCATCCCACAGTCCATGACCAGCTCCTTTATTTTTGCGACATTGAGGGAGAGCTTGTTTTCTTGACAAGGTGATGACATAGGCTGCCTCATTATTATTTGAGATAAAGCCAATCAAGGTAATATCATCTGCAAATATAATTAGCATATTGAAGTTGTGGGTGGTGCCACAGTCATGGGTGTACAGAGAGTAAATGGAGAGGGCTTACGACACAGTCTTGGGGGGCTCCTGTGTTGAGGGACAGAGGATAGAGGTGAGGGAGCCCACTCTTACCACCTGCCGGTGATTTGACAGGAAGTCCAATATTCAGCTACACAAGGCAGGATGAAGGCTGAGGTCTCTGAGCTTCTTGTCGAGCCTGCAGGGATTTATGGTGTTGAATGCTAAACTGTAGTCCAAGAACAGAATTCTCACATAAGCATCTTTCTTCTCCTGATGTGCAAGGACGGTGTCTAGAGCTGTGGCTATTGCGTCATCCGTCAATCGGTTGTGTCAGTAGGCAAATTATGAGGGCAGTGTGGGTGGCAGCTTGCTGCAGATGTAGTCCTTGTCCAGCCTGTCAAAGCATTTGTTTATTATGGAGGTGAGTGCGACAGGACACCAGTAATTTCCCAGTGTTCAAAGGGATTTTAAGTATTTTGATACTAAAAACATAGTTTTTACAACAATCCATATGACTTATAAATTTTTGGACAGAGGATAGTATGTAAAAAGTTGATTCATGATAAATTGTGGATTCTGAAGTGTGTACAGATTCTGATTCTGTACAGTGTGTCTGGGGAATACCAGCATCACTGAGGGTTTGGATTTAATTGCACATGGTTGGATGCTACGAATTTTACACCATAATGATGAAAATGCTGACAGCTTGGTCATCATTGCAACAGCAAAACTGCCCTGCACAGGTTGAATACCCCTTATCCAAAATCCAAAAACCTTGCAATCCGAAACTTTAAAAAAAAATTTTTTAAATTAGTTTTTCAAAACATTTTACAAAATTAAAAACCCCAAATCCCAGTGGGGAGCATTAATACAGTGCACGATTAAGCATACAATAACAATAAGCTACAAACGAAGAGAATTTAACAAAAAAGCACCTAAATTAAAGACAAGTGAGCTTAGTATCCTCCCCAAGCCCCACAACACAAGAAAAAAACAACAACTCCAGACCAACCACCACACAATATAAAGAGTATAAGTCCGGACAGTCAAACTCCCAGACTGTGAATACACTTAGCAACAGAGGATAATAATGCCTACTACCAGAAAAAAAAGAAAAAGGGAGCTGAAAGCAAGGGACCGAAAAGAAGAAGAAAAAGAAAAAAAAAAAACCCTAGTCAAGAGGAAGGTTATGAAAGTACTCGATAAAAGGTCCTCAGACCTTATGGAACTTTAGATCCGAATTAAGAACTGAATAATGAATTTTTTCGAGGTCCAAGCAGGCCATAATGTCGTTAAGCCATTGCGCATGAGTGGGCGGGGCAACATCTCTCCATCTGAGGAGGATCAAGCGTCTCGCCAGGAGAGAGGCAAAGGATAGTATTCGGCATTTGGTCGGACCCAGACATAAATCTGTCTCGCCCCAAAAACCGAACAGAGCAATTAAGGGGTTAGGTTCTAGGTGCTGATTCAGAATACCCGATAATGTAGTGAAGACATCTTTCCAGAATTTCTCCAAGCTAGGCCAGAACCAGTACATGTGGATGAGAGAGGCCACGCCCCTCTTGCATTTATCACAGAGCGGACTAATGCCAGGGTAGAATCGAGATAGTTTAGATTTAGACATATGGGCTCTATGAACAATCTTAAACTGTAAGAGGCAATGGCGAGCACAAAGGGAGGTTGAGTTGACCGATTTGAGAACTGAGTCCCAGCTCTCCTCGGATAAGGAGATATTTAAATCCTGCTCCCAGGCCATTTTAATTTTATCCACAGGGGCCCGTCGTAAGGCTGCTAGTTATCTCGGATAATTGAAATTAAACCTTTACCTAGTGGATTAATGGAGAGAAATAGGTCCATAGCATTTTTCACAGGCATTTCAGGAAAGTTAGGAATTAAAGGAGCAGTAAAGTGTCGGATTTGGAGATATCTGAAAAAGTGAGCGTTAGGCAGGTTGAACTTAACGGAGAGCTGCTGAAAAGAAGCGAAGCGATTATTAATGAAGAGATCTTCAAAATGTCTAATGCCCTTCCTGTACCAAACATGGAATGCTGAATCGTACGTAGTAGGTAAAAAAAGGTGATTATGTGCGACAGGGCTAGAAACGCAAAACCCCTGGAAACCATAGCATTTCCTGAACTGAGCCCATATACGCAAAGTGTGTCTGACCAGAGGATTAGCTATTGATCTGGGCAGACTGCTAGGGAGTGCAGAGCCAAGAAGTGCAGATATAGATAATTCTTTAGTGCTCAACTCCATTGCCACCCAGTTAGGGCACTCGGGTTGACCGTGGAAGAAAGACCAGAAGGCAGCACAACGTATATTAGCTGCCCAGTAATATAAGCGAAAGTTAGGTAAAGCCATGCCACCCTCTTTTTTAGATTTTTGGAGGTGGATTTTATTAATTCTAGAGCGCTTATTTTGCCACAGATATGACAAAATAATAGAGTCAAAGGAATCAAAAAAAGATTTAGGAATAAAAATTGGGATAGATTGAAATAAGTATAAAAATTTGGGAAGAACATACATTTTAACAACATTAATACGACCTACCAAGGACATAGATAGAGGTGACCATTGTACCAGACTCTGTTTTATAGCATATGAAAGATTGACAAAGTTTTCACGAAAGAGATCTTTAATCTTCCTTGTGACTGTAATTCCAAGATAAGTAAATTGATTATGGACTACTTTAAAAGGGAGATCACGAAATATTAGTTCTTGTGCTTCTTTATTAATTGGGAAAAGTTCACTCTTATGTAAGTTGAGTTTATAGCCAGAGATCTGGCTAAACTGGTCAAGAAGTGAAAACATTAGAGGTAAGGATGTAGATGGATTTGAGAGAAAGAGTAATAAGTTATCAGCATAGAGAGAAACTTTATGCTCAACACCCCCTCTCCAAATCCCGGTCAATTCAGGACAATTTCGAAATGTTATCGCCAGAGGTTCTATAGCCAAATCAAAGAGAAAGGGACTTAAGGGGTATCCCTGATGGGTGCCACGTTTGAGATTAAATACTTGGGATTTCTGAAAATTAGTTAGAACAGAAGCAGTAGGACACAGGTACAGCAATTGGATCCAAGAGATGAAACTTTGGCCGAGGTCAAATTTTTCTAAGACTGCAAAAAGGTAGTTCCACTCTATACGGTCAAATGCTTTCTCCGCATCAAGGGAGATAACACATTCAGGAGTCCCAGTTGGAACTGAGTATAAAATATTAAATAGACGCCGAATGTTAAAAAAAGGGAGACGGTTTTTAATAAAGCCTGTTTGGTCATCAGAGATAATGGAGGGAATAACGGTTTCTAATCTATGAGCCAACACTTTAGCTAAGATCTTTACATCAACATTGAGCAGAGAGATCGGCCTGTACGAGGAACACTCTGTTGGGTCTTTGCCCTTTTTTAAAAGAAGAATAATAGATGCCTCATTGAAAGAGGGTGGCAATTTGCCATAATTAAATGAGTCAGATAATACTGAAAGTAACTGAGGAGAAAGAAGTGAGGAGAATGATTTATAAAATTCCACAGGGAACCCATCAGGTCCAGGAGATTTCCCTGAGGACAGTGCAGAAATTGCAAAAGATATTTCTTCTGGTGATATAGCAATCCGAAACTTTTTTGAATGCTTCTTTAACGTCACAAATGGAAAATTCCACAAGGTGCTGGGAAGGTTCTTAGAGAGTTCTGAGAAGTCACCTCACATATGTAATGAGCAAGAACAATAATGAAAAATAGAAAAACACTCCATAAAGTGAAAAATGAAGACATCGATAGTGTATTGAACTGGTGGATCCATCAGCATCAGTGAGCATGTGTCGCTTAATGGTATGTCAATCATGAAACAATCAATGATCTATCACAATGAACTGAAAATTGAAGGTAATTGTGAGAGTTCAGGCTGGTTGTGGAAATCTAAGAAAAGGCATGGCATTACATTTTTAAAGTTTTAAAATATTTTACAAATAAAGTGTCTGTTGATCACGAATCAGCAGATAAATTCAAAGATGAGTTGGTGAAAAATTGTCGATAGTGAAAATCTGACACCAGAACAAGTGGACAAAGCTGATTGTTTTTATTTCTTACATAAAACCTAAATAAAGTAAAATAAGAATATAGTGTACTGTAACCTTTTAATTAAAACATAGCATCGTAGGTGGAGACTGGAAGCCTGCTGTTTGTTGTTGTTCAACAGCTGATTCAGGTATACTCCCGATGCCAATGTGCTGATTTGTTACCCTGCACACTTTTACATTTTCATGATATTAATGGTATGGAATAACCTTTACCGTTAAGTACATATGTGTGATGAACAATAGACAAAAGGTGCAGGAGTAGGCCCTTCGGCCCTTCGAGCCAGCACCGCCATTCAGTGTGATCCCTTGACTCTGCTATCTTTAAGAGCTCTATCTAACTGTTTCTTGAAAACATCCAGAAAATTGGCCTCCACTGCCTTCTGAGGCAGAGCATTCCACATATCCACTACTCTCTGGGTGAAAAAGTTTTTCCTGAACTCTGTTCTAAATGGCATACCCCTTATTCTTAAACTGTGGCCTCTAGTTCTGGACTCCCCCAGTGTAAGATAAAGACTGCTTAGTAGTACCAACTAAATTCAGAGTCGGAAATGATGAATGATCTTAAGCTATCTCATTATGTATGCTAAAGTCTGAAATCAGACACACTTCTGACCCGAAGTATTTTGAATAAGAGGTACTCAACCTGTATAATCTCATTGAATTGATAGAAACATGTACAAGATATTTAAATTATTTAACCCACAGATGACCATTATTGAAATGTGGGTTTTATAGTTACAGTATATCTTAAGAAAGAAAGTGTAGATTTATTTGTTACGTGTAGATCAAAATATTAAAACATATAGTGAAATATATCATTTGTGTCATCTTTTGAAATGTGCTGGGGGTAGCCCACAGATGTTGCTGTACTTTTGATGCCTTTGACATAAGGTATTTTGGATCATTGGGCTCTCTTCCAGGGTAGGTGGGACCTCCACAGAAGGAATGACTTACAGCTGAACTGGAGCAGGACTAATATCCTAGCAGGAAGGTTTGTCAATGCTGCACGATGGGTTTGCAGGGGGATGGGGACCAGAGTGCCAGAACAGTTAATGGAGAGGTTGTGGAGGCAGATGTCGGTAAGACCTTAGACAAAGTTGGGAATCAAGATATTGGACGTGGTGTGACTAGTGTCCTGAGCTGCATATATTTCAATGCCAGAAGTATCATAGGAAAGGCTGATGATGAGGTAGCTGGTTTACAAACCAAGGGAGAGTCTGTTGTTTGGGCAAAATTATAGTCAACAGGATGAATTGCAATGTAAAATATGGACAAAATTGAAGAGGGTGAATACAGGACTGAAGTTGTTATATTTGAACGTGCACAGTATACAGAATAAGATAGACAAATAGAGCTTGGCAGGTATGATGTTATAGGCATCACTGAACCATGACTGAAAGAAGACTATAGCTTGGAGCTTAACGTGGAAAGATACACATTGTATCGAAAGGACAGGCAGGAAGGCAGAGGGGGCCATGGTGTTCTGTTGGTACAAAACAAAATGAAATCAATTAATTAGAAACAGGCAACATAGGGTCAGAAGGTGTTGAATCATTGTGGATAGAGCTAAGGAACAGCAAGGGTGAAAAAAAACCCTGATGGGAGTTGTATACAGACCCCCAAACAGCAGTAAGGATGCAGCCTACAAATTACAATGGGAAATAGAAAATGTATGCCAAACAGCAATGTTACAATAGTCATGGGGGACTTCAATATGCAGGAAGATTAGGAAATCAGGTTGGGGCTGGATTACAGGAGGGGGAATTTCTCGTGTGCCTACAAGATGCCTTTAAGAGAAGCTTGTGCTGGAACCCACTAGAGGATCAGCTATTCTAGAGTGAATGTTGTGCAATGAGCCAGAATTGATTAGAGAGCTTAAGGTAAAAGAACCCATAGGGAATTTTGTCAGATTATGATTGTATTTACCTTGAAATTTGAGAAGGAGAAGCTATAGTCAGATATATCAGTATTACAGTGGAATAAAGGGAATTACAGAGGCATGAGAGAGAAGTTGGTCAGAATTGATTGGAAAAGAACACTGGCAGGGATGCCGACAGGGCAGCAATGGCTGGAATTTCTGGAAGTAATTAAAAAAGTGCAATGTAGCGATATGCTACACACAGCGCTGAAATAACGACACGCAGTCGGTAAGATGTTTCGAGACTAGTTTATTCAAACTTCGCGGTGCTGGTATTTAAATCCCTAGCGCCTGCCCTCTCCGGGCGGAAATGACGCCGGAGGTGCATTACCAAAGTCTCTCCCCGCGCACTGGCTATTTGTAAGCCGGTTCGCCTGCGCAGAAAGTGGGTCGCCACAGCAGGATATATACATCCCAAAGAGGAAGAAGTATTATAAAGGAAAGATGACACCACTGTGACTAACAGGAGAAGTCAAAGCCAACATAAAAGCCAAAGAGAGGGCATATGATAGAGCAAAAATAAGTGGGAAGCTTTTAAAAACCAACAGGAATCTGGAAAAGTCATTAGGAAGATAAAGATAGAATACAAAAGTAAGCTAGCCAGTATTATTAAAGAAAAAACCAAAAGTTTCTTCGCATACATAAAGTGTAAAAGAGCGGCAAGTGTGGATATCAGACTTGCTGGAAAACAATGCTGGAGATATAGTAATGGGGACAACATAATGGTAGACGAATTGAGTAATTATTTTGCATTAGTCTTCACTGTGGAAGACACCAGCAATATGGTGTCAGGGGTCATGAAGTGTGTGAGGTTAGCATAACTAGAGAGAAGGTTCTTGGGAAACAAAGGTCTGAAGGTAGATAAATCACCTGGACCAGATGGTGTGCACCCCAAGGTTCTAAAAGAGGTGGCTGATGAGATCGTGGAGGATTAGAAATGATCTTCCATGAATCACTAGATTCTGGAATGGTTCCTGAAGACTGGAAAATTGCAAATGTCACTCCACTCCAAGAAGGGAGAGAGGCACAAGAAAGAAAACAATCGGCCAGTGAGTCTAACCTCTGTGGTTGGGAAGATGTTGGAGTCGATTATTAAGGATGAGATCTTGGGGAACTTGGAGGCACATGATAAAATAAGCGATAGTCAGCATGGTTTCCTCAAGGGAAAATCTTTCCTGACAAATCTGTTGGAATTCTTTGAAGAAACAACAAGCAGGACAGCCAAAGGAGAATCTGTTGATGTTATGTACTTGGATTTTCAGAAGGCCTTTGACAAGGTGCCATATATGAGGCTGCTTAACAAGGTACGAGCCGATATTACTGAGAAGATTCCAGCATGGATAAAGCAGTGGCTGGAAGGAGGCAAAGACTGGAAATAAAGGAAGCCTTTTCTGGCTGGCTGCTGGTGAATAGTAGTGTTCCACATGGCTGTCTGTTGGGACTGATTTTTACATGGTATGTCAGTGATTTGGATGATGGAATTGATGGCTTTATTGCAGTTTGCAGATGATACTGTTACGAAGGTGAAGCAACTCTGAGGGGCCGAAGGGTACAAAGTCGCCCCCTTCTTTTTGAGAATCACAATATCGCTATTATTTCGGGTCTGAGACCCAGGAAATGAGAGAGAGACACGCAGAATACACAAGGTTTGGAATGTCTTCTGACATAAGCGGAACGGAACCACTGATTACTGCTATTGTCTCTTGGAGAAGGAATTGTGTATTGAGTACTGTACTATTCATTGAAACCCCTCAGGGGTCAACCAGAGTGGTCTGGTTGAGGGATTGCATCATCCCAACCTGATTGACATCTGAGACCCCGTGAGTAAGGATAAAAGAGGGGTGTGGGGAACACCCCTTTAGACGCACTAGGAGAAACGCTAGAAATCCTGTGACAGCGTTTTATAGTGAAAACCAGTGGGGGCTCGTGTGCGTCCTCCCTTGCCTGGGTGGCGGGCTCACCACGGAAGAACGGTTTAGCTAAAGGAGAGGTCACAATTGAACGGCCACGACAATGAGACACCTGACGGATCGAAATCATAAAGGAAGGTTGGCAAAACCCATAGCAGTAAATGTTCCCATTCTTTCTCTGTCTCTCTGTAACAATTGCAGCACAGCAGCAGCCTGTGTGAACTGCAGCGAACTTTATATTTCCATCGGACAATTCATTATCCCCTAGACAACGATAGAGCTATTTCTTATTGATTATTATTATACCCGCACTTTTAGCTTTAGTATTGATGTATATTATCTGTATATTTGCATTGATATTTGTGTATTTTTATTCATAAATACTGTTAAAAATAGTATCATCAGACTTCAACGGATGTCTCTATCTTTGCTGGTAAGTCACCCAGTTACGGGGTTCATAACAATACAAAGATAGGCGCAAGGCAGGTAGTTTTGTGGAAGCAGAGAGGCTCCAGAAGGACTTAGACAGATTAGAGAATGTGCAAAGAAATGGCAAATGGAACACAGTGTCGGGAAGTGTATGTTCATGTAGAAGAAATGAAAGGTTGACTATTTTCTAAATGGAGATAAAATACAAAAAACTGAGGTGCAAAGTTGCAGGTTGAGTATGTGGTGAGGAAGGCAAATGCAATGTTAGCATTCATTTCAAGAGGACTCGAATATAAAAGCAAGGATGTAATGTAGAAACTTTATAAAGTACTTGTGAGGTCTCACTTGGAGTATTGTGAGCAGTTTTTGGCCCCTTATCTTAAGAAGGATGTGCTGAAACTGGAGAAGATTCAAAGGAGGTTCACAAAAATTATTCCAGGTTTGAACAATTTGTGATATGATACTTGTGATGGCTCTGGGCCTGTATTCACTAGAATTCAGAAGAATGAAAGGTGACCTCATTGAAACCTATCGAATGGTTAAAGGCTTTGATAGAGTGGATGTGGAGAGGACGTTTCCTATAGTGAGAGAATCTAAGACCAGAGGACACTGCCTCAGAATAGAAGGGCATCCTTTTAGAACAGAGATGAGGAATTTTTTTAGCCAGAGAGTAATGAAACTATGGAATTCTTTGCCACAGGCAGCTGTGGAGGTTAAGTCTTTATATATATTTAAGGCTGAGATTGATAGATTCCTGATTGGTCAGTTTATGAAGCGATATAGGGAGAAGGCAGAAGATTGGGGCTGAGAGGAAAATTCGATCACCCATGACGAAATGGCGGAGCAGACTTGATGGGTCAAATGGCCTAATTCTGCTCCTATATCTTATTAGCTTATGGTCTAATATAGCATGCCCACAACTTATCCCTAACCCGTATGTCTTTTTGGAATGTAGGTGGAAACCCATGTGATCAAGAGGAGAACCTCAAGGTTCATTAAGATTGTTATAGTTAGGGGAGTAGTGGGGGTAAGCTCCCACTACCTATTAAATGTTCCCAATGGCAAGCTTCTCAAATAGCTTCTGACAACCAAGTCCAGGTCCTGGCCTTCAACTGTGGCTTAGCTACTAAGCCCAGTGGAATCATTTCTTTCTTTTAAAAAAATTTTTTTTTAAATTAGTTTTTCAAAACATTTTACAAAATTAAAAACCCCAAATCCCAGTGGGGAGCATTAATACAGTGCAAGATTAAGCATACAATAACAATATGCTACAAAGGAAGAGAATTTAACAAAAAAGCACCTAAATTAAAGACAAGTGAGCTTAGTGTCCTCCCCAAGCCCCACAACACAAGAAAAAAACAACAACAACTCCAGACCAACCACCACACAGTATAAAGAGTATAAGTCCGGACAGTCAAACTCCCAGACTGTGAATACACTTAGCAACAGAGGATAATAATGCCTACTACCAGAAAAAAAAGGGAGCTGAAAGCAAGGGACCGAAAAGAAGAAAAAAAAAAGAAAAAAAAAACCCTAGTCAGGAGGAAGGTTATGGAAGTACTCGATAAAAGGTCCCCAGACCTTATGGAACTTTAGATCTGAATTAAGAGCTGAATAATGAATTTTTCCGAGGTCCAAGCAGGCCATAATGTCGTTAAACCATTGCGCATGAGTGGGCGGGGCAACATCTCTCCATCTAAGGAGGATCAAGCGTCTAGCCAGGAGAGAGGCAAAGGATAGTATTCGGCATTTGGTCGGACCCAGACATAAATCTGTCTCGCCCCAAAAACCGAACAGAGCAATTAAGGGGTTAGGTTCTAGGTGCTGATTCAGAATACCCGATAATGTAGTGAAGACATCTTTCCAGAATTTCTCCAAGCTAGGACAGAACCAGTACATATGGATGAGAGAGGCCACGCCCCTCTTGCATTTATCACAGAGCGGACTAATGCCAGGGTAGAATCGAGATAGTTTAGAGTTAGACATATGGGCTCTATGAACAATCTTAAAATGTAAGAGGCAATGGCGAGCACAAAGGGAGGTTGAGTTAACCGATTTGAGAACTGAGTCCCAGCTCTCCTCGGATAAGGAGATATTTAAATCCTGCTCCCAGGCCATTTTAATTTTATCCACAGGGGCCCGTCGTAAGGCTGCTAGTTTATCTCAGATAATTGAAATTAAACCTTTACCTAGTGGATTAATGGAAAGAAATAGGTCCATAGCATTTTTCGCAGGTATTTCAGGAAAGTTAGGAATTAAAGGAGCAGTAAAGTGTCGGATTTGGAGATATCTGAAAAAGTGAGCATTAGGCAGGTTGAACTTAACGGAGAGCTGCTGAAAAGAAGCGAAGCGATTATTAATGAAGAGATCTTCAAAATGTCTAATGCCCTTCCTGTACCAAACATGGAATGCTGAATCGTATGTAGCAGTGGAATCATTTCTACTGACAGGAGAAGGGGAAAGGTGAGGTACTGGCACCTTCAAACCAGTTGCTTTGGGCAGATTGAATTGAATTGTCTTTGTTTCTTACATCCTTCACATAGATGAGGAATAAAAATCTTCATGTTACGTCTCCATCTATGACAATAGACAATAGACAGCAGGTGCAGGAGTAGGCCATTCGACCCTTCTAGCCAGCACCGCCATTCTCTGTGATCATGGCTGATCATACACAATCAGTACCCCGTTCCTGCCCTCTCCCCATATCCCTTGACCCCGCTGTCTAAATATGCAATGTGCAATCATAGTAATTTATAATAAGTAGAACAGTTAGAAATGTATTCAAATCAGCATGAGTTAATCAGCCTGATGGCTTGGTGGAAGAAGCTGTCCTGGAGCCTGTTGGTCTTTTATGCTGTGGTACCATTTCCTGGATGGTAGCAGCTGGAATAGACCATGATTGGGGTGACTCGGATCCGCAATAATCCTTCGGGCCCTTTTTTCACACCTGTATTCGTAAATGTCCTGAATCATGGGAAGTTCACAACTGCAGATGTGCTGGGCTGTCCACACCTCTGTCTACAGAATCCTGTGATTAAGGGAGTTACAGTTCCCATACCAGGCAGTGATGCAGTCAGTCAGGATGCTCTCAATTGTGTCCCTGTAGAAAGCTCTTATGAGTTGGGGGCCCGTACTAAATTTCCTCAACTGTCTGAGGTGAAAGAGGCACTGTTGTGCTCTTTTCACCACATAGATGTTGTCTACAGTCCACGTGAGGTCCTCAGTGATGTGGATGCCAAGGATGTCAATGTATGTTAGCCCGTCTCCATTCCTCCTGTAGTCCACAACTAACTCCTTTGTTTTTAAGACATTGATGGAGAGGTTGTTTTCTTGACACCACTGTGTCAGAGAGATGACTTCCCTGTAGGCCACCTCATTATTGTTTGAGATTAGGCCAATCAATGTAGTGTCATTGGCAAATTTAATTATTGTAGTGTCATTAGCAAATTTAATGTAGTGTCATTAGCAAATTGGAGCTGTGGGTGCTGATACACTCATGGGTATTCAGGGAGTAAAAGAGGGGACTTAGTACACAGCCCTGAGGGGTTCCTGTGTTGCGAGTCAGAGGGGTGGAGGTGCGGGAGCCCACTCTTACCACCTGCCTGTGATCTGAAAGGAAGACCAGAATCCAGCTGCACAAGGCAGGGTTGAGGCCAAGGTCTCTGAGCTTCCTGTTGAGCCTGGATGGAATTATAGTGTTGAATGCTAAACTGTAGTCCAAGAACAGCATTCTCACATAAGCATCCTTCTTCTCCAGATGTGTAAGGATGGCATGTAGAGCAGTGGCTATTCTATCATTTGTTGATTGGTCGTGTCGGTAGGCGATTTGTAGCGGGTCCATTTTGGTAGGCAATTTGTAGCGGGTCCATCTTGGGTGGTAGCATGCTGCAGATGGGGCTCATATAGGAGCAAGAAAACTGATCTCAAACATTTGTTGTTTTTGGCTGTACCTATTAATGGAGAAGGCTTTGGGTTTAAACTCTGAGGTAAAATCCAGAGCTGAATTCCCTAAGGCAGCCTTACGTTGAGTTCAACATTGACTGGCATCTCCTGCGATGCAGCTGTATTGGTCTCTGCCATTCCTTTGGATTCATCAGCTGCATGGAGAGGGGGAGCTTGCTACATGAGCAACAGCTATAATCTCCATATCGTACTGCCCTGGCTTTCATATCACATATACAGATTGGTCACAACTTCCATGGTCGACCTCAACCACTGAAGAAGCCTGAATGAGGAAAATGTACTAATTCCTTACAGACAGTGTTGGGAATTGAACCTTGATCTCCCAGTCATTGACATTATAAAGCATTATTCTAACTGGTACACTACTCTGCCAGTTATGAATCTTGAATTCCTATAACAATTGGTATTCAACTTAATGAATAATTCTTAATCATCTAGAATTCACAGAACTTCATATATCTATACAAATAAGCAGCAGACTTCTAAAATCTGATGAAGTTTTAATTGTGATCAGTGAATAAACTGTAATCATTGCCACATTACTAACAACTGGTAACTAATTTGATCTCAGTCCATCCATAGTATTGAGGAGAATGATGCATTAATAATAGCTTTTAAAGTAACAATTAATTATAAAGTTTTGACTTTACGCTCCTACTGTAAACTTATTAAATTCCTTTATGTTGGGGGATAAGACAAACCAAATTACAGTTTTGAAGAAAGCAATTACAGTTGGTTTAACCCATCACCCATTGCTTCTAGAGACTAGTTCTTTTTGCATTTTTAATTTGCTTCCTGCATTTTAATATATATGTATGAATAAATATTAAGAAGCAGAAATGTAATTTATACAAATGCCATTACAATCCTCAGGTCAGACTACCTAGGGCTGAAATTAGATAACAAGCTCTCAATCTAAAATTAATGAGCAGCAGCATGTGCGAAAATTAATCTCTTGGTTTGATCAGTACTTAATGATCACCTTAATAACTATAATTGGGATTATTTTGGTTCGGCTCTAAGGATCTTAATGATTCTTTTGTTCCTTCATGTCTGGCAGTCTTTATTGTGGAGTTGTTTTAAAAAAAATAGCCAGGTTACAATTTTGTCAAGTGCAGAATTCATTTTAACCTCATGAATTAGAAAATAAAATTGCTCTTCTATGAGCCACAATGTTATAAATCTTATTGTAAATATCCAACAAAGCTCCTTTCAGACACAGACATGTAAAATGAGTCATTTTGTGTTTATTTTTGTGTTAGATGTGATGACAGAAAATTGCCTGATCCATTTTCAGTTCAGAAAAATGTGAAACCAACTCAATCCACCTAATGATTGAGCTATTTATGGAGTACAATATATAAGAAAACTTATTTGTTCTGTCTTTGTTTGTGAGCTGTAAAATGGAATATCCAGTAATAATAATATTATTTCACTCAACTGCACTTGCCCCATCATTGAAATGTTCCTGTAACCAATGGTCTCACTTTCAAGGACTCTTCATCTCAGGTTCTCAATATTTATTGCACATTTATTTATTACTATTATTTCTCCCTTTTGAATTTGCAAAGTTTGTTGTCTTCTGCACTCTGGTTGAACAACCTTTCACTGGTTATTTTATGGTTATTATTCTATAGATTTATTAAGTATGACCACAAGAAAATGAATCTCAGGGTTGTATATGGTGAAATATATATACTTACAACTTTGTAATTTGAACTTAATTATATTATTCAATTTTTGGGCTGTAAGCATTCCTGATCAATGCAATGATCACAAATCCCGAATAAGCCATTAGTTTATGATTTTTGAAAACTCTTCTTCAAAATGGCTGAAACATTCAGTTGCAGAGGGGACACATTGACTGGGAGTCAATACCTTTCTCTGCATCTGGATGCTTGACTTCCTGACCAACAAATTATAATCAGTAAGGAAAGGCAACAACATCTTTACCATAATTATTCTCGACACTGGTGCTGCACAAGGCTGCATCCTCAGCCCTCCTACTCTGCTGCTTTGCACTTATGACTGTGAAGCCAAATTCTGCTCTAATTCCATCTACAAGTTTCCAGATGATACCACTGCAGTGGGCTTCAAATAATGATGTGTCAGAGTATAGAAAAGGGATGGAGAGTTCAGTGACATGGTGTCAAGGAGTTCCTCCAGCACTTTGTGTATGTTACTCAAGCTTTTCACTGTATCTTCTTACATATGACAATAGTAAACCAGCAACAGTACCAATACTTGCAGGTGAACCAGAGCCTTTTTGATTAACCATTCATGACATTGCAACCAATGTAATTGATGATATGGGAACTAGATCATACTGTCAAAAAAGCGCTGCTAGTAAAGTACAACTTTCTGTCATTAAAAGATTGCTTAGTCCTAGCAGCTCAATATTGCCCCCAGAATGTTCCGCAAACCAATTGCAGACAGAATAGCAAACAGGCAAAATATGGTGACCATTTGTCATGCTGTAAATACCACTAAAAGCAGTTGGGAAGCCTAGTTTTTGCAGAGGTGAAGTACAGCTGGGCTGTGGGACTTGGATCCAATACATAAACAGAACCTCAGAAACCCAAATGAATCAATCCTCTTATACACCTGTCCATTCACCTCCTCCCTCACCTCCATTCAGGGCCCTAAACTGTCCTTCCAGATGAGGCAACACTTCGCCTGCAAATCTGTTAGAGTTATTTACTATATCCAGTGCCCCCAATGTGGCCTCTTCTACATTGGTGAGAGCAGATGTAGATTGGGGGACTGCTTTGTCCAGCACCTTTGCTCCATCCGCAAAATGCAGGACCTCCCTGTGGCCAACCATTTCAATTCCAATACCCATTCCCATTCTGATTATTGGTCCATGGCCTCTTCTACTGACATGATGAGGCCACTTGCAGGGTGAAGGAGGAACACCGCATATTTCATCTTGGTGGCCTCCAACCTGATGGCATGAACATTGATTTCTTCCTGTATTTTTTTCCCTCATCCTCTCCTTCTATTCTCTACTCTGGCCCTTTACCTCTTCTCCTCACATGCCTATCTCCTCTCCCTCCTCCTCCCCTTTCTCCCATGGTTCACTGTCCTCTCATATCATATTCCTGTCTGTCCAGCTTTTTACCTCTTCCAGCTATTACCTCTCAACTTATTTTATCTCCTTCACCCACCCACCGGCCTTCACCTATCACATTCTAGCTTGTACTCCTTCTGCTTCCCTTCCTCCCATCTTCTTATTCTGGCTTCTTCCCCTTCCTTTCCAGTCCTGATGAAGGGTCTCAGCCCAAAACGTCGACTGTTGATTCTCTTTATAGATGCTGCTCGACCTGTTGAGCTCCTGCAGCTCTGTTTGTGTGTGTGTGTGTGTGTGTGTGTATTAATTGAGTTAATTGAAATGCTGCTTTGATACTATTGAAATGTTTCTGTAATTTTATACATGGTTTTTCAAGTTTACATGTTTTAATATTCTGATTAATTGTTAATCATTTTTAATTGTGTCTGAATGCTTCTAAATATCAGAAACTTTCAAGACAATTCATGCTCAAACTGCTAGCTGAAGATGTGGCTTTGTCCCGTCAATGTATTTTTCAGTATATCTGTGGATAGAGCTTGGTTTAGTGTTAATGTTATTTGTTTTACATCCAACAAAGTCTAGCAGTATGTGTAATCTGACCAGTGATATTTGGGGTGGTTTTTATCTTTGGGTAACTGCGCAAAGTGGGGATTTTGATGGCTAGTTGAAAATGAACCATAAATGAGAAATTCGGGCTGATAAAATCAATGGTGAAGTTTACAGGTTTTAAACCCTCTGTGCTGTAAATCTAGTATGGCTGTAAGGAACCACTATTAGAAAGAATCATTACTGGATGGGAGAGAAATATTGCAGTCATATCTTGTGAATTTAATTTCAAATTCAATAAACTTGCAATGAAGCACAAGATAAGCCATTTCTAATTCCATATAATCCGATAATGTTGTTCATTAAATCCCTTGCTTCCTAGCACGGCTTCAGGTCATCAATAAAATTATAGCCTTGAAGCCAAGTTTTAAAATGAACAGCAAGGCAGCAGTGCATGTCATTCAGCACACAAATGTCTAAGGTGTGGACATCCACTTACAGACACTAATTGGTGTCAGGCATCAGCGGCAGTGATGGCATTATTGGTTCAGCAGCCAATCGGAGCAAAGAATTCTCACTGAAATTGGAAAGTAAGGAGCAATTTTGAATATTTTCCAAAGTTTGAAATAACGTGTGTGTGTGTGTGTGTGTGTGTGTGTGTGTGTGTGTGTGTGTGTGTGTGTGTGTGTGTGTGTGTGTGTGTGTGTGTGTGTGTGTGTGTGTGTGTGTGTGTGTGTGTGTGTGTGTGTGTGTGTGTGTGTGTGTGTGTGTGTGTGTGTGTGTGTGATGTTAAACAAGTGTGGATGTTACTTGAAATGCCATCACATATTGACCATAACTAACTGCTCCTGAATTGAGGAGGCATTTAAATGTCATCCACTTTGGTAGGTCTAAACTTGTATACAGACCAGATTTGGTAGGATGTCTTTTGCTTTCCGTAACGGAGGTTAATGAATGCACTCAGCACACATTCAACGTTTTAGGAATCATGGCCTGCTGAGTTCCTCCAGCATTTTATGTGTGCTACTCAACATTTTAGAAGCAGCTTCTTCCCCTCCACCATCAGATTTCTGAACAGACCACGAACCCATGAACACTACCTCACCATTCCTTTTTGTACTTTATTCCTTTTGATTTTTATTGTGACTTTTAATAACACTTATAAATGTTTTGCCAGTAAACAATAAATTTTGTGACATTTGTCAGTGATGATAAACCTGTTTCTGATTCACAATATGGCCCAAGTTCCCTTCAGACTTCAAAAGAAACATTGTGTGGCCCTGATAAAGAAGTCAAGTCAGGGTTGTGAGGGTGACTTATGGCAGGAAGTGTCCAGATAACTTTTAAGATCATTCCAAATAACTTGGAAATGATTATTACCATGTTTCAATTACTTAAAACAAAATAATTTTAAAATTGCATTATTCTGGCAGAATTGAATTTCTAAAGACACTATTCAGGGCATTTAAAATGAGAATACTTAGCAAATTCTCATGGGATTCTCACCAGATTACTGATTTTTTTCATAACTGTAACAGAGAATCATTGACAGTAACTTCTGCATTTCACTCTGCATCTGAATGCTCTAAATGTGGCTGTCAATTTCAAGGCATAGTCATGGCAAACTGAAGATGAGCATTAATGCAACTGTAAAGCATGGGCAGTTTAGCCTGTTTTTATAACAGTGGTAGCTCTCCAACAAAAATAAGTGGGGGGGGGGCACAGCAGTGTAGTGCTTAGCATAACAATAATCAATAACACAGCAGCAGCAACCAAGGTTAATTTCTGCCAGTATCTGTAAGGAATTCTCCCTGTGACCGCGTGGGTTTCCTCCAGATGCTCTGGTTTCCTCCCACATTTCAAAGACCTGTGGCTAGCAGTTCAATTGATCACATGAGTGTAATTGGGTGGCACAGGCTCCTTGGGCTAGAAAGGCTGTTACCACACTGTATCCCTAAATAAGTTTAAAAATGATCATGCATGATATTTAACATGAATAACAATAAATGAAGCAATGCATTATGTTTGTAACTTTTTTCAGCATTGCAACCTAGCACTCCAGTTCTCCATGTACAATAGCTTAACTGCATTTAACTCTCTCCTATACATTTAAACAGAAATTGAGGCTCTCAGATTGTTTTGCTCATTATTTGATTTTAAGCTAAAATTGGAATACTACAGTATAACAATTCTGCACCTATAAATGGTATAATGATGCAAAAAAGTAAATCAAATTACTAAACTCTCAAATTAATTAAATTAAGAATACTTACGAGCCTTTCAATAGAATGGAGTTGGCCCTCTGTTGGTTGGGATCGACCACAGATGTTGCGTGCCAGCTGTCTACGCAAGTCAGGGCAGTGTGATATGGAGAGCAAACTGTCTCCTATGCAGCAAGCTCCTTCTCTCCCTGCAGCTGAGACCAGTACAGTTTGGCACCAGCAGCGTCGTAGGAGTTCCTAGTCAGCGTTGAACTCAATATAGGACTGCCTTAGGGGCTGCAGCTCTGGAATTTTCCTCGGAGTTTACTCCTGAAGCCTTGCGCATGAGTGGGTATGGCCGCACGGCAGTGGAGGTTTGAAATCAGAGTTTTCCTTCTCTTAGATGAGCTGCCAACCATGGCTGAGGAGCCTCCTCTGCCCTAACAGTCTTTTCCCAACAATATATGAACTAAATAAAAGCAATAATTTAGTTGACTGAAAGCTGAAGCATCAGATCAGCTGTTGAAACATCATGGGCTCCAAGTTATTAACTTAAGTAATAACAATGGATATCAAATTGTCCATTAAGTTTTACACATATTATGTTATTTTGATAAAAGCAATGTAGACCTTATAGAAGACTGTTTTAAGTAAATCAATAAATTACATGAATAAATTAATTATATAAATCATTTTTTTCTTCAGAGAAAAAAGATACAATCAGTGTGTAATACACGTTTGGGAATAGAACTTGTTCTCCCCAGACAAATGCAGTCAGAGACCTGCATTATAAAATGGCACGCAAAGTTTCCTACAAATTAAATGATGAATTAAAATAGCTGAAGGCAGCCTCTTTGTTAGGGGATAATGGCAAATGAGTGAACATTATGGTGATAAACCAGAAAGACCTAAAATTTAAATTAATTAACATTAAGCAATCAATAGGTAATTTGAACAAAAGTAATATATGAATAGATTCGGGCAAATTATAAAATAAATACTATTGGATTCTCAAATGGGAAAGGTGAAATTTAAACAGTGACGAATGAGAGGAAAATGAAAGTTGAATTAATTTGCACTAAATCCATTGCATTTTGACTGTGTTCTGAAATGAAACACTACGTTTATTTGCATTACCTAAACTTACGTTATTTAGCAAGGATGTGATTGCATTAAATTGGGGCATGCACTGTAAGCCAAGGGAAGATTTTATCCAGTGAACAAATTAACTAAGAGGAAATTAATATTTCCAAAGACTGAAAGCTCTCCGTGAAATTAATTTTCAACTTGAGTTGTGGCATTAAGAAAAGTGATATAATCCAAAATTATTACCGTATACAAGTTGAAATGCTTATAGTAATTCAGAAATAAAGAAATACTTTCTAGTTTACTATGCATAAATATTGTGAACAAAACCCTTGAATTGTCATTTGAGGGTAAAACTGCTGGAAATTATTGCCTTTCGATTTATTATACAATTCTCCATTATCCAAATAATTTTCACAATGGGCATTTATCATGTGGATTACAGAGAGAAATGCTTTTGAAAGTCATGGTTGTGTTAGATGCATTGAACTCTCCACTTATACAACTTCTGTACTTCCTCAAAGTTGGTAAGAATGCTATATCTTCATGAACTTGGAGATTTTGTGTAAGTATGAAAGTTGCTTCTCAGTTCTGAAACCTCCAATGTTTTTATAATAACTTAACAGATGATAAGTTAAAATACTTTTGTCCTACATGCACACACACATTTGCATGTCTGTGAGTGCCAACTTGTGCACATAGTATAAATGCTTTAGATGGCACAATTGTCTATCACCAATTAGACATATATTCAAAGGTATTAATATTTGTTAACAAAATATTAAAATCTGCAATATTTATATTAAAGTACATTGGGGTTAACAATGGGTTATCAGCAGCTGAGTCCATTCAGTTGATGATGGTATTGCACTTAAATTCTGAATAAATAGTTCTGGGTAGCAAAATACACAAAATGCTGGAGGAATTCAGCAGGCTAAGCAGCATCTATAGAAGGAAATTATAGTCAATGTTTCAGGCCAAGACCCTTTGTCAGGACTGGAAAGAAAGAAGGAGAAAGCAAGAAATGTTCTTTGCCCTCCCCTGCACACCTTAATCTGGCTTCTGATTTGCAGTCCCACTGAAGAGTGTTGGCCTAAAACATTGACGGTTTGTTTCTCTCCATAGCTGCTGCATGATCTGCTGTGCTCTTCTGGCATTTTGTGTGTGTTGCTTCAAATTTCCAGCATCCGCGGTCTCTCCTGTCTCTCTAGGTAGCAAAACACCTGGAAGGGAACCAAACATTTTGTTTATTTCCCCTGATATTGTTATTTCATTCTTGTTATTTATTGCTATTTATTTATATTTGGATTTGCAGTTTGTTGCCCATTGATCCTGTTTACAGTTATTGTTCTATAGATTTGCTAAGTATGTCAGCAGAAGAAGAATCCCAGGGTTGTATGTGGTGACATGTATGTAATCCTGTAATAAGAATTACTTTGAAGTTCAAACTTCTTATTCTGATTTAATTATTCCGGAACAAAGACAGAAAAATTATGGTCAGTAGCATCTGTGGGGAGTCAAGTAGCCAGAGCTAACTGGCAAATGCCAGCCAGTATGCATGGAATGCATTTCAGTTTGGCATTTAGAAGTGGAAGTCTTGGATTTAATGAGTTTCCAAATGTGAATCAGGTAAGGGCTTGCAGGCATGAACCTGACACATACAATGAAATGTATTAACATCCAGTACACCCAAGGATGTGCTGTGGACAGCTCAGAAGTGTTGCCACACATCCTAATGCGCGCGCACGCGCACACTCCCTCCCCCTCCCCCTTATCTCTCTCTTCCCCTCTCCTTCCCCCCTCTCTCTCTCTCTCCCCCTCTCCTTCCCCCCCTCTCTCTCTCTCCCCCTCTCCTTCCCCCCCTCTCTCTCTCTCCCCCTCTCCTTCCCCCCTCTCTCTCTCTCTTCCCCTCTCCTTCCCCCCTCTCTCTCTCTCTTCCCCTCTCCTTCCCCCCCCTCTCTCTCTCTCTTCCCCCCTTCTCTCTCATTGTGTCCTGGCCTCCAGTCCTTGTTCCCTGATTCTAAGACCCACAGACATCAGGCCTCCAACTTTGAACTTCACCACAGGGCTTGCCAATCATGGGTTTAATCTTTGGGCCTTGGCTCCCATAACTGCATGGACCTCTGACCCCAGTGAGCCAAGCCCTTGTGACTCCTTTGTGCCTAAATGACTTGAATATATAATATTATAATATGATACTAAAATGGATTTTCCAGCAATGAGTTTATTTATTTGTTAGATTTATTTAGATTTATTTATCACCTGTCCATTTAAACATACAGTGAAATGTATGTTTCTGTTAACAGCCAACACACCAAAGGATGTGCTGGGGCAGCCGGTAAATACCGTCACACATTTTGGCACCAAAATAAACAGGCACGAAGAAGGAGATAGCCTATCTATTTCAAATTGATCAGTTACTATCAGAAAATCTAGACTAGTGTATAATGGACCTTAAATTCACCTTTGCTATTCTCCCCGGAATGGGTTGGATGATCTATTCTTTGAACTGTTGGTTCATGCACGTGAAATATTTGTAATTTATCTGAGAAAGTTCAAGTTTAACTGTCATTCAACTATATACACGAAACCATCCAAACAAATAGCATTCCTCCGGGGCCAAGGTGCAAAACACAGTAGCAACAGTCACTCACAGTACACAGCTCGTATAGCACATACAGTTACAAAAAAGAATGATATAGTCCAAATCCCTGAGTGTCAAGTCCTGTAGATTGATGGTGTATGCGATATTGATTTGGAGCCACGCTTCTGCAAGAACAAGCACGCAGCAGTTCCTCGACATGCGCTAATGCAGCCTCAGAAGAACGCAATCCAGCTTGTCTGCCACCAAGCCAACACTGGAGAGCAGCACCGATGGGAAGAGCCAGCCCCCAACACAGCACAGAATCTAGTTCCGCGCTCTCCCACGCCACCTCTCAGTAGGCATCCTCGTGGCGTGAGGGTCTGGTCTGCACAACAATCAAGGCCCTGCAGATCTTCTGCCAGTGAACTGGACTTGCAGTTTTCTACATCTAACAAGGTCTTGGAATCACAAGGAAACCTCCAAGCCAGCCATTTGCAATGTTTGTTCGACCACACGTTGCCTCTGATGCCTTCCTCCTTGGGTGGCAATAGTAGGCTGCAACATGGTGCACATCAAGGCCAGCTCTACCACTATTGAGCAACTTGTTAGTGGAGTAGGCCTGCAATACTTAATGTTCTTAATATCCAGCAATGTCTTTGATCATGAAAAAACATGTAACGGATGAATAATTACACCGTTGCCTGGACCCAGGGAGGCTTCTGTTCCTATTTTACGGGAAATGGTATAGTGAAACAGAAAAATTAATATGGTAGAAATACTCTTGTGAGGAATCTTGTAAGATCAAACAAAAGTGATCATCTGATAGTCTAGATCAATAAGTGAGTAAGAGTTGCTGATTTAAGGATGTAAATATAGGAATTCAATCCATTTCCCCAGCAGAGGGATGAGTGACACTGTATTGAAACAACTGTGTGTCACTCTTCATGCTTGGAATTTTGAACTGCATCACAACCAAGAGGTAAATGTTGGTACATCAAATTCCTATATATGTACACATTTGGAATTATGTCCATTCCCTGAAAAATATATATCATTCTGTATGTCAAGGCTTCATGTCGAGTTTTAATGAAGACCATGAAAGTTACAATCAATGCTATATGCCATCCATTGGAATTTAAACTGCTGATACTTTATTGAGGTAAGATTGTGTTGATATAGAATTACAGAATATACAACACTAGAAATTGCAGAAATTGAGTAAAATCTGCAGGGATATCATGACCTGGAAGATGAAAGTGGGCGAATGGCATGGAGAAAGAATCAATAATATTGGCCTGCAACTGGCCTAAGGAATTCTGATCACAAACAAGAGAAAATCTGCAGATGCTGGAAGTCCGAGGAACACACACAAAATGTTGGAGGAACACAGCAGGCCAGGTAGCATCTATGGAAAAAAACACAGTCGGCCCAAAACGCTGACTGTGCTTTTTTTCCATAGATACTGCCTGGCCTGCTGAGTTCCTCCAGCATTTTGTGTGTTGCTCAGAGAATTCTAATGTCTATTTGCATCCTTGTAGTTTTCCTCGACATCGTCCATCAGTACTGTATTGACCTTAGTGAACAAATGTCAAATCCTTTATTGCGTTGAGCCATTCTCAAATTAAATAGCAGTGATCTGGTACAATAATGTATTAAGGTCATACAACATGATGCACTCGGTTCTCCAAGGCTTTATCTGCTTCTATGCAGATTTAACTTTTAACGGATTGATCATTTGTATCAAACAACCTCTCTGATATTTAGCCTTTACAAATCTCATTTCTTCAGATTTTAAGTATTGCAGGATATTTTAATAAAAGATTATTTTAAACAACTTCTTCCGGTCCTTTTATTTACCCCTAATACCACAATCCTTTCCTCTTCTTTATATTTGCTTTCTGTGCATGATTTGTCACTCAATTAAATATTCTAATCCACACTTCCACATTTAATTTTTGCTCGTCTGATAAATTATTTTTCAATCTGGAGAAGGTCCTGAGGAGTTTACAAGAATGATCCCAGAAATGAAAGGGCTAATACATAAGGCTAGGTGGTAGTGTGGAGATACGTCTCTACCAAAGAAGGTGTAAGGCACTCCTTCCCTCTAGTAGCCTTCAGGTCACCCTTGGTCACCTGCTTAGCCCCCCCTCAGATCATGGTTAACTGAAGCCATGGCAGCAGTGTGGTGAACTAGATATACCTGTCTGACTGCTCCTGTGGCTCCTCCCACAGACCCTGCTGACTGCTCCTGTGGCTCCTCCCACAGACCCTGCTGACTGCTCCTGTGGCTCCTCCCACAGACCCCTGTATAAAGGCGACTGAGGTCTGCTGCTCTCCCTCATTTTCCCAGGATGTAATGTTGTTCTTCCAGTCAATAAAAGCCGATATCTCACTTCCTAAGTCAGCGTGAGTTATTGATGGTGCATCAAGCAGGGAGTGGATGGTCGTATGAGCAGCTGGTAGATCACAAGTCCTGGTTATGTGACCACTGACCCCAGGCAGACAATCTCTGAAGAGTATTGATAATGGCTGTGGTCACCTGTCCTGTAAAGACGCTGCCCAGAAGAAGACAATGGCAGACCACTACTAAAGAAAAAATTGCCAAGAATGGTCACGGACAGATGGAAGACTAAGATTGCGTATGTCATACGGCATGGCACATAATGAACAAATGAACACATGGGTGATTGTCTTGGATGGTTCTCTTGTGATCACAAGACCCTGTTGGATAATGCAAACTGCCGCAGGCCTGTTTCCCTTGTTTGTTGGCAAGACTGCTAGCATGGGAGCTGTGAAGCCTCGGTTGTAGCGCAGTTTTGCCTGCTGCTCCAGTGCAGGTGTGGAGATTCAGGAGGTTTGTGCAGCGTGGCATCTGTGTTTGTTTGGGGGCTGGCTTCTGTCAGTATTGATTCGTGGAATAACAGGCTGGATCGTGTGCGTCTGTACACTGCTGGGAGACTGTACCATCAATTTGTGGGACATGTTGCTCAGAGTCTTGGACTATATGTGTGTTTTTTTTAACGTGACTGTTTTATTTGCTCTCTTATTTTGAATGTGCTGTGTATGTTTTGCATCTTGGCCCCAGAGGAATGCTAATTCGTTTGGCTACATCCATATATAGTTGAATCATAATTAGGGTTAATTTGATTTGATAAGGTGTGTATGATGCCTCGGGGCCTTTACTCACTGTAGTTTTGAAGAATGAAGGGGGATCATTGAAAGGCCTAGATAAGAGTGGATGCTTTCTAAAGCGGGGGAGTCTAGGACCAGAGGGCACAGCCTTGGAATAGGAGGGTGTCCCTTTAGAACAGAGATGAGGAGGAGTTTCTGTAGCTTGAGGGTGGTGGATCTGTGAGATTCTCTACAGAGAGTGCAGAGTGGCCATTTTCAAATCACTGCCAGTTCCACTGTAAGAGTTCATAGAAACTCAATGAACAGGTGTAAGTGCAGAGAATAGCTGGCAGTTTTATTTACTGTTTATGACAAAATTGAGACCATCAATCACAGAAGATTTTTGACCTTTCTTATATGTGAGTTACTTCTAAATATAGACACTCACACGAACACAAACAAGTATAGATGAACAAAGTGGTTAAACAAGGTTTGTATTGAACCTCTGAAATTTCTATTAACATGAAGAACTGCAGAGTGAGAATTCCATCAAATTCTATCAAGGCATGTTTCTTATCCTGCTTGACATTGTTACTGTAGATCAACAAATGATGTAATAAACAGATGTCAAAGCTACGAGGGGCTTTTATTTGCTCAGGAAGAATAACGGCTTTTATACTATTTAGGTGCTTTTCCAACCACAGCACCACTAAAATCGATAAGAGAAACCTATTGGAACTGATAAAGACTAACTATAGGCTAATATTAGTACATAAGTTACAGAGGAAGAGAAACACGGTGCGACTGCTCTCAGAGAACCGTGTTCTTTGACAGGAGTTCAACATCCTGTTGTTCTGATCTTGTTCATTTGTCAAAACGGAGATGAAATTCAATCTGCTGGGAATTTGGACCCTTCGAAAGTAAAAGACATTCTGACATGACTTGGCAAGCTGTTTGACAGGTCTGCACAAAACATTTATTTGGTATGCTCAGCACCATGTGGGGAAAATATTGCTGAAGCTGACTTCAACTAGATGAGTTCTTTGGAATAATGTGTTGCATTTGTTGATTTTCAACCACATACTTGCATTAGCTTCACAATGATTCAGAGGATTAAGGAGATGGGAAAACTGAAGTATGGGTCAACCAGTGCAGTCCAAAACAGTAGTGTATGCAACTGGTCAATAATTGAATGAAATACCTCAATGCAAGCAACAGTTGATCAGCCTGCTTACTCCTTTCGTTCCAAGAATAGGAAATTTGCAAATCCCTCTGCCTTGTAATGATATAATGGAAGGAGACCATGTGTGCCAGCTGGTGGCATAGTGGCATCAGTGCCGGACTTTGGAGCGAAGGCTCCTGAATTTAAATCCAGCTGGCTCCAAAAAGCCTGGAGAGGGATGGGCTGCACCAGGTTTCAGATGCCCAAGACACGCCGTACCATGAGCAATCACCAAAAAGATCAGTGCAAAAAGCCTGTCATGATGGCACCCCGACGACTCCACCAGGAGTTAAGGGTGCACACACACACATCTACTTCTTGGGCAGTTTTTCAAGATTGAAGTAACTTCCATTTTGTGTTTGTAGCTTCTGAAGTGCTTAATGAAGTGCTCATGAAGGAATGGCAGTCAATTCCACAGATAGAGCAGGTAATGGTTGATGGGGCAAGTGGACAGGGAGTTTGAGGTGAAGTCAGGACTTCTGGCTCACAATGACATTGCCAAACATCGAGTAATCTGGATTCTAGATTTTTGGTGTGTATTTCTGGATTCTGGTTATGTATTTGCAGATTCTTATTGTGTATTTGTCGATTCTGGGTTTATGTTTCTGTTTCTTGGTTGTGTATTTCTGGATTCTGGTTACTCTTTTTTTGCTGTTTTTGACTGGTTTGATCGCAGTGATCAATGAACACTGGAGCGCTTCAACAAAGAATGGCTCTGCATGGAGTCTGCAGTGAGCTAGCAGCATGGTACTGAACTGAATACTACTGGACTGACTCCTGGTTTGATATTTGATAAACTGTGTTTGTTCTTTTTTTTTTGCCATTTGCACAACTTGCTCTTTATTCATGATATTTTCTTGAAAGCGTTCCATGGTGTACTTTCTTTTCGTGGCTGTATGTGAGTGGACTAATTTCAGAGTTGTATTCTGTGTACATACTTTGATAATAAATGGACTTTGAGAACTTTGAATTATCTATACTAATCTCATTAACCAACACTTGATCTGAAGATTTTTTGATGCCGTTGCTGTTGAAATGCTTTTTTAATGTTGTGGGAGTACCCATGTTCATCACCTTCTCAGAGCAATGCATTGCAAATTTTTCTTCAGACCCCACTAAACACCATTTGTCCAGATTTAGATATTTCTTCTTGGGGATTTGTTTCCTGCTTTTTACCCCAAATAAGCCCCACAATTTTGTAAAGTTCTATTAGGTCTTGCTTCAGCATCTTGCACTCCTTTAAAAAAATAAGCACAGCCTATCCAGCCCCTCTTCAGAAATGCATGATAGTGATTCTCCTTTTGTAGCCTCTTTAATGTAAACAGGTCCTTCTTATCATGTGGCAATCAGAACTGTATTCGGTATACCAGCTAACCAAAAAGTTGTATCATTACAACTCCTGCTGCTTCAACTATAGGAGGCACGTGTCCCATATGTCTTCTTCATCACTTTATGAATCTTTCTTGCCTTCTTTAGGGATCTTTAGATGTATGCATCAAGATCCCGCCATTCCTCCATGCTCCCTAGTCCTACCATTCATTGTGTATTTAGAGTCATAGAGAAGTACAGCACAGAAACAGGCCCTTCCACTCATCTAGTCCACAGTGAACCATTTAATCTTCCTACTCTTGTTGACTTACACCAAGACCCTGGCCATCCTTACCCCTACCATCCATATACCTATCCAAACTTCTCTTACATGTTGAAATTAAGCTTGCATGCACCATTTGCGCTGGCAGCTTGTTCCACACTCTCATGACCCTCTGAATGGAGAAGTTTCCCCTAATATGCCCCTTAAACTTTTCACCTTTCACCCTTAACCCATGACCTCTGGTTGTAGTCCCACCCAACCTCTGTGGAGAAAGCCTACTTGCATTTACCCTATCTATACCCCTCATAATTTTGTATAGTTCAATCAAATCTCCCCTCAGTCTTCTATGTTCAAAGGAATACAGTCTACAGTCTTAGCCTATTCAATCTTTCTTTATAACTCAGGTCCTCCAGATCCAGCCACATCCTTGTAAATTTGCTCTGTACTCTTGCAATCTTAATTACATCTTTCCTGTCATATTTATTTATTTATATTTATATTTCATACATTTCTTACACCTTCCAGAATAAATCACCTTGCATTTATCAAGATTAAACTCCTACTGCCATTGTTTTGGCCATCTTACCAACTGATCAATATCAGACTGTAGCTATGACCATGCTCCAACCAATATGACTGATTTTTCATGTCATCTGAAAATCGGCAGATCTGCCAATTGTACCTCTATGTCCAGATCATGAAGGTAATGTAACAAACAGTATGGATCCTAGCACTGAAACCTGTGCTACCTCACTAGTCACAGGCTTCTAACTGCAACAACATTAAGGAAAATATTGCTCTCCACCTCCTTTAATCAAGCCAGGTTTGGATTCCATTTGCCAATTTGCTCTGGATCTCGTGGGCTGTAATGTTTAGCCAGTATTTTTGGGATCTGGACAAAGACCACATTGAAGTGTAGCTCACACCAACATCATTGTCCTTGTCAATATATTTTGTTACCTGTGAGAAAAATAGTATCAAATTAGTCAGAAAGGATCTTCGACCAATGAAACTATTCTGCCTCTCTTTGATTAATCTGTCTTTCTGAGAGTAGATTGATTGCAATTCCCAATTTCTTTTTTGATTACTTCTCGACCAATTATATGATTATACCTCTACCAATTATAGACCCACAGGCCTGTAATTACCTGGTTTACTGTACTGACTTTCTTTAATATAGATACTACATTTGCTGTTCTTCAGTTACTGACACCTTACCTATGACCAACAAAGAATTATCAGCCCCTGTGAGCCCAGCATTCTCCTCTCTTAACTACTATAGTTGTCAGGCCACTCACACTTGGAATCTGTTGACATTAAAGTTCACTAAGATATCTAATACCTCCTTCTTAATTATAGTATTTTCCAGAGATTTGTCATCCTCTCCCAGAATTCTCCAACCACAATGCCCTTCACCTTAGTCAATACAAATGGGAAGTATTTGTTTACCTACATTCTCAGGATCCATGACATTTTGGTCTCTTAAGGGGCTTCAGCCTTTTTCTGGTTGCATAATATTTTTATGCATATTATACATTATGAGTCTTGAGGGACATGGTCTCAAGATTCGGGGGAGTAGATTTAGGATGCAGATGAGGAGGAACTGTTTTTCCAGAGGGTGGTGAATCTGTGGAGTTCTCTAACCAAGGAAGCAGTGAAGGCTACATCAGTGAATATATTTAAGACAAGGTTAGATTTTTGCATAGTAGGGGAATTAAAGGTTATGGGAAAAGGCAGGTAGGTGGTGATGAATCTATTGTCAGCCATGATCTTATTGAGTGGCGGAGCAGGCTCGATGGGGCCAGATGGCCGACTCCTGCTCCTATTTCTTATGTTCTTATGTTTAATAGGAGGCTTTGGGATTTCCTTAATCTTGTCTTCCAGTGATATTTCATGTTCCCCTTTAGGCCTTATAATTTTGCATTTTAAGCATGGCCCAATATGCTTTCACTCTTGAATTGCCTTCCCATTTATCAGTTCTCCATTTTTTAAAGGCTGACCGGAGTACATAGGCAGCTGTGGGGTTTAGTCAAGTGTATTCCAGGGCACAGACACATTTGGAGGTCTTCAAAGTGTTCTTTCCAGTGAACATGATTGCTCATTATTTCCTGGTGAATTTACTCCTGACCTTGCCTCTCAGTGATATGGGGCCTGTGCAGTAGAGCTATGTAAGACTTTAATGGGGTTGAAATACTCACACATGTCATGGCCATTGGTTAGTTGTTGAGCCTCCTGCCCCCACTCTGTAAACCATCTGTTCTTTAGGTCTCATTCTCCTCTGCCTTCAGGCACCTATACAGCTGTTACTTTGGGAAAAAAAAGAGGAGCTTCCAATCTAGGAACACCTTACGTTGTTATTAATTAAATCCTGGTCAGGCTCATCAGACTAATTCTGGTGCCTTGAGTTGGAAAAGACATGGCTTTCTTCACCGGTGCCAAAAATTATGGACACTAGGACAGCCACTAAATTGTGGAGGTATTAACAGGTAGTTTATTCAGCAATTTCTGAAAAGAAACAGTTCTGGGGGATCCTTGAGCTTTGAGATTGATTTCCTTGTGGTAATTGTTCAGTTGAAACTGAAGTTTTGATGCCAGGCTGACAGAGATTATAGAGATAGAGTAGGTACTGGTCAGTCCAGCAGTCAGCTATAGCTGTGATGTGAACAGCTTTGTCCTTGGATGATGATACAATTCCACAGGAATCCACATGTAGATGAAGGGTCTCAGCCTAAAACATCAGCACTTTATTCCTTTCCACAAATGCTGTGCACATCTTATGAAGCAAGATATTTGATATGATGATGTCTAGGGGTAAAATGATAGATGGAGTTTAACCTGACCAAATGTGAAGTGTTGCATCTTGGGAGGTCAAATGTAAAGAGACAGAACACTGTTAGGGGCAAGACCGTTCAGAGTATTGATGAGAAGAGGGACCTTGGGGTCAAAGTACATAGCTCTCTGAATGTGGCTGCACAGGTTGGTAGGATGTTTAAGAAGGTTTATAGCATGCTTGCCCTTTATTAGATGAGGTATTGAGTTCAAAGGTCATGAAGGTATGTTCTAGTTTTATAAAACTTCAGTTTGACCACATTTAGAGTGTTGCATACAGTTCTAGTCACCCCGTTATAGGAAGGATGTTGAGGCTTTGGAAAGGATGCAGAAGAGGTTTATCAGGATGCTGCCTGGATTAGAGGGCACGAGAGGTTGGACAAACTTGGGTTGTTTTCTCTGGAGTGGCGGAGGCTGAGCGGAGATCTGATGGAGGTTTATAAGATTGAGAGGCATGGGTAGAATGGACAGACTGTTTCTTTTTCTCAGAGTATAAATGTCTAATACTGGAGGGCATGCACTTAAGGTGAGAGAGAGGGTAATTCCAAAGGAGATGTGAGGAGCAAGTTTTTACATAGAGAGTGGTGGGTGCCTGGAATGTGCTGCTGGAGGAGGTGGTAGAGGCAGGTCCATTAGGGACTTTTAAGGGACATTTAGATAGTCACATGAATGTGAGGAAACTGGAAGGATATGGGCATTGTGTAGGCATGAGGGGTTGATTTAGTTGGCCATTTGATTACTAATTTAATTGGCTCAGCACAACATTTTAGCATGCAGGGCCTGTCACTCTGCCGTACTGGTCTAGGTTCTGTGCTCCAAGAGAGTGCGATTTAGCATTCAGTTGCTTTAACTTTAACAGTGTATTCAAAGCTAGATTGGATGAAACTTGTGAAAAGAATGGAATTTATACATGATAGAATCTGACCATGTTGGCTTTACTTTCTTTCATATTAATATTTTAATGAATGGCTTGAGATTATTAACATTTTTGACATTCTGCATGATTCCTCTGGGTGAATAGTCCTTTTTCACACTAATTGACCAATAGTTTTGAATTAGAACATACGGTCATAGAGAGATACCACACGAACACAGGCTGTTCCACCCACGCTGACTGTTAACATGCATTTACACTAATGCCATTTCATTTATTCTTCTCACATTCTCCTTAACTCTCTCCAGATTCTACCTCACACCTACACAGTAGGTGCAATTTAGAGTGGCCAATTAACCTATAAATCTGCACATCTTTGGGATGTGGGAGGGAGCACCCTGCAGAAATTATGGTTGTGGTCACAGGGCAAATGTGTTAAACTTGACACAGACTGCATCAGAGGACGGGATTGAACCTGGGTCTCTGGATCTGTGAGGCAGTGACTCTATTGGCAATGCCACCCTATAAATTCCCTCACTTCACTAATATGGAAAAAATGTTCAAAGCTCAAACTAAATTTAATATCAAAGTACGGGCGGCACAGTAGCATTATGGTTAGCACAACACTCTGCAGTACAGGCGACCTGGGTTCAATTCCCACATCTGCCTGTAAAGAGTTTGTACGTTCTCCCTGTGACCACGTGGGCTTCCTCCAGGTGCTCCGGTTTCCTCCCACAGTCTAAAGAGGTACCAGTTGGCAAGTTAATTGGTCATTATAAATTGTCCTGTGATTAGGCCAGTGTTACATCAGGGATTGCTGGGTGGCGTGGCTCAAAGATCCATGCTGTATCTCAATAAATTAATACACCATATGTTGCCATCTACTATCCTGAGATTTATTTTCTTGTGGGCATTCACAGTAGATACAAAGAAGCACAATAGAATCAATGAAAAACTGCAAAGATTGACAATGTGCAAAAAAAGACAAAATGTAAATAAAGTAATAATAAATGAATAATATTGAGAACATGAGTTAGAGTCCTTGAAAGTGATTCCATAGGTTGTGGAGTAAGTTCAGTGTTGAAGTGAGTGAAATTATCCACACTGGTTCAGGATACTGATTATTGAAGGGCAATAACTATTTCTGAACCTGGTGGTGTGGGACCAAAGGCTCCTGTACCTCCTGTTCAATGGTAGTAGCAAGAGGAGAGCATGGCTTGGATGCTGGGAGTCCTTGATAATGGATGCTGCTTTCTTGTGACAACGCTCCTGTAGATGTGCTCAATGGTGGATAGTGAATAAAGGTTGGGATTGTATGGGAGAAGCAGCTTTCGAACATGTCACAGTTGTAGAATCCATACTCTTGCTATTGAGGATTGACAACAAAAGTATTAATTCAATGAGTAGTTGTACTTTGTGATCCAATTATGTCATTAAGTGCTGAAAGTGTAGTTCTCCAGATATTAGGTTACAGTTAATAGTGATTTATTTTTGGGATCACCTGCTGGCCTTTGATATTAATTTATACGTCATACATCTCAGACTCCTAGGATTAGATTGATTTTAAAGGATAGAAATTACTTGCTATCCATATTTAATTAAGGAAATATACTTGAGCTATAAAGTATATTAACTTATTAACTGGTCCCTTAATTATGTCTTATGGCCTATGGTCTCAATAAACTTCTATAGATGTGTAGTGGAGCGTGTATTGACAGGCTGCATCACGGCCTGGTATAGAAACGCCAATGCCTTTGAATGGAAAATCATACAAAAGGTAGTAACTTCGGCCCAGTACGTGATGGGTAAAGCCCTCCTAACCATGAGTGCATATACATGCTGTTATAGGAAAGCAGCATTCATTAGCAGGAATCCCCAACACCCAGGTTGTACTCTCTTCAGGTAGAAGGTGCAAGAGCCTCAGGTCTCACAACACCAGGTTCAAGAACAGTTACTACCCCAACTATCAAGCTCTTGAATAAAAAGGGATAACTACACTCAACTTCACTTGTCCCATCATTAAAATATTTCCACAACTAATGATATCATTTAAGGATATCATTTAAAGTCATTTAGGTACATAAGTCACCCGGACCAGAGGAACTGCACCCTAGGATTCTGAAAGAGGTAGTGTTAGAGATTGTGGAGGCATTAGAAATGATCTCTCAAAAATTATTGGACACTGGCATGGTGCCAGAGGACTGGAAGATTGCAAATGTGACTCCACTCTTTAGGAAAGGAGGAAGGCAGCAGAAAGGAAATCATAGACCAGTTAGCCTGACCTCAGTGGTTCAGAAGATGGTAGTCAATTGTTAAGGGTGAGGTGATGGAATACTTGGTGACACAGGACAAGATAGTACAAAGTCAGTGTAGTTTCTTTAAAGGAAAATCCTGCTTGTTGAACCTGTTGGAATTATTTGAGGGGATTATAAATTGGATAGATAAAGGGGATGCAGTGGATGTTGTATACTTGGACTTTCAGAAGGCCTTTGACAAGATACCACACATGAGGCTGCTTACCAAGTTGAGAGCCCATGGTATTACAGGAAAGTTACTAATATGGTTAGATAATTGGCTGATTGGTAGGAGGCAGTGAGTGGGAATAAAAGGATCCTTTTCTGGTTAGCTGCCATTGACTAGTGGTGTTCCGCAGGGGTCGATGTTGGGACCACTTTTTTTTAATGTTGTATGTAAATGATTTGGATGATGGAATAGATGGCTTTGTTGCCAAGTTAGATGATATGAAGATTGGTGGAGGGGCAGGTAGCTTTGAGGAAACGGGTAGCACACAGAAGGACTTACACAGATTAGGAGAATGAAACACAATGTTGGAAAGTGCATTGTCATGCACTTTGGTAGTAGATATAAATGTGCAGACTATTTTCTAAATGGGGAGAAAATCCAGGAATCTGAGATGCAGAGGGACTTTGGAGTCCTTGTGCAGAACACCCTGAAGGTTAACTTGCAGGCTGAGTCTGTGGTGAGGAAGGCAAACGCCATGTTAGCATTAATTTCAAGAGGTCTAGAAGACAAGAGCAAGGAGGTGATGCTGAGGCTTTATAAGGTACTGGTGAGGCCTCACCTTGAGTATTGTGAACAGTTTTGGGCCCCTCATCTTAGAAAGGATGTGCTGGCATTGGAGAGGGTCCAGAGGAGGTTCACAAGGATGTTTCCAGGAATGAAAAGGTTATCATATGAGGAACGTTTGATGGCTCTGGGTCTGTACTCACTGGAATTCAGAAGGATGATGGGGGGATCTCATTGAAACCTTTCGAATGTTGAAAGGCCTAGAAGAGTAGATGTGGAAAGAGTGTTTCCAATGGTGGGAGAGTCTAGGACAAGAGAGCACAGCAGCAGGATAGAGGGGTGCCCTTTCAAAACAGAGATTTGGAGAAATTTCTTTGGCCAAAGGGTGGTGAATTTGTGGAAGTTGTTGCCACCTGCAGTTGTGTAGGCCAGATTGTTGGGTATATTTAAGACAGAGATTGATAGGTTCTTGATTGGATGTGGCATCAAAGATTACGGGGAGAAGGTCAGGAACTGGGTTTGAGGAAGATATTTTAAAAATGGACTCCTTATCTCATTATCTCATGTTCTTGTTATTTATTGCTATTTATTAATATTTGCATTTGCAGTTTGTTGTCTTCTGCACTCTGGTTAATCTTTAATTGATCCTATTAGTTACTATTCCATGGATTTGCTGTGTATGCCCACAAGAAAATGAATCTCAGGGTTGTATATAGTTTAAAATTAATTTGAACTTTGAACAAGGCTTCATTAAAAAATTAAATATATTTGGTGATTGCACCATATTTTTCATCCATTGAACATTGTAACCTCACCTACATTTCAACTGACAACATTCCATGTGATTCATTTGTAAATTTTCTGTTTAAAACTGTCCAAAATATTATCCCTTCCTCATCAACTCTGCTGCCACATCCCTTAGGGTTGAGAGAGCAGATATGGGCCTGCATTCAGGTTGTTGGCAATAATCCAGTAGTACCAGGAACCCACAGAATCCTTAATGTTGGAAGGTGTCCCAGATTTATTTCACTCTCACTTATGCAATAATCTTAATCAATATATGAGCAATCTTTGAATCTAATTGCCCCCCAATGACATTAAACAATACTGCAACCAGGAATGTCTGCATTATTAAAATCGACATATAATGAATATTTACATTCTGTTCACATTGTAGCATAAATGTTCACAGCCATTTCCATGTTATTATCTCATCTGTTTCAAAGTCATGCATTCTACAGCACCACTCATGATCTTTAAACATCCCAATCTACTTTATAGACTATAAGCAGATCTGGAATAGTTACTGTTTTAATGTAAGTAAGCTTCTAGAAACATATATTCTAGAAACATCAGCAACATATATTACAAAACTATTGGATTTATCTTAAGTATAAACAGTCAGAGCGGCAAGAAAATTCTGTGCAACACAGTCAAAATTGCTGGAGGAATGATAGCTGTTCCTCGATTGCTGCTAGTGATTCATGCAGCATCTATGGAGGGGAATAAACAGTTGACATTTTAGGCCATGACCCTTCATCAGAAAATTCTGTTACTACTCTTTGAACAGGGCACAGTTCCTTTTTGATTTCACCTAATTTTTTATATCTGGTTTGAAACACACCATCTCTGATAACTTCAACTTCCCATTCCCATTCCGATATGTCAACCCAGGGCTTCCTCCACTGTCGCTATGAGACCACACTCAGGTTGGAGAAACAACACCTTGTATTCCGTCTGGGTAGCCTCCAGCCTAATGGCATGAACATCGATTTCTCGAACCTCTGGTAATGCTCCACAGCCCCTTCACCATTTCCCATCCCTTTTTCCCTCTTCCACTGTGTCTCCTTGCCTGCCCATCACCGCAATCTAGAGCTCTTCCTTCCTTTTCTTTCTTCCAGCACTTTATTTCATCCTTCCCATTTCAGCTATCACCTTGTGTTTCTCCCTCCCCTTCCCCCACCCCTCTTTTAAATCTACTTCCCATCTTTTTTCTCCAGTCCTGCCGAAGGGTCTTGGTCCGAAACGTTGACTGTACTGTTTTCCATAGATGCTGCCTGGCCTGTTAAGTTCCTTCAGCATTTTGTGTGTAATGCTTGAATTTCTAACATCTGATTCACTCTTGTTTATCTCTAATTATAGTTTAATGCTTTTGAATGTTGGATCAAGTATTGAGAATTATATTCTCAGCCTAATATGAGCTCTTCCAATATAAGTATTCGGAGGTCATTTTGCAACAGTGTAAAATATGTAATAGGCTACACCTGGAAAATTGTGTGCCATTCTGTTCATCGCAGTGTAGGAAAGATGCTACTGCACTGAAGAACATGTAGAGGAGATAGAACATGCAGGAACACAGGCCCTTGGCTCATGATCGTGTCAACTTTTAACCTACTTCAAGGCCAATCTAATCCTTCTATCCCACAGAGCCCTCCTTGTGCCTTTCTGAGAGTCTCTGAAATGCCCTTCTGTATATCAGCCTCTAACCACCCCTGGCATTTCATGCACCCACCACTCCGTGTTTAAAAAAAAAACAACCTTTGACATCCCTTCTATACTTTCCTCCAGTCACTTTAAAATTGTGCCCTCTTGTATTAGCCATTTCTTCTCTGGGGAAAAGTCGCTGGCTGTGCACTCTGACTATCCCTCTTATCTTATATACCTCTATCAATTCACTTCTCATCTTCTTTCACTCTATCAGGGTGTTACCTGGAGTGGAATATTAGTTTATCAGGGTGTCACCCTGACGTATCGGTGTTACCTGGAGTGGAATATTAGTTTATCAGGGTATCACCCTGACGTGTCGGTGTTACCTGGAGTGGAGTATTAGTTTATCAGTGTGTTACCTGGCGTGGAGTATTAGTTTATCAGGGTGTTACCTGGCATGGAGTATTAGTTTAACAGGGTGTCACCTGGAGTGGAGTATTAGTTTATCAGGGTGTTACCTGGCGTGGAGTATTATGCTATCAGGGTATCACCCTGACGTATCGGTGTTACCTGGAGTGGAGTATTAGTTTATCAGGGTGTCACCTGGAGTGGAGTATTAGTTTATCAGGGTGTCACCTGGAGTGGAGTATTAGTTTAACAGGGTGTCACCTGGAGTGGAGTATTAGTTTAACAGGGTGTTACCTGGCGTGGAGTATTAGTTTAACAGGGTGTCACCTGGAGTGGAGTATTAGTTTAACAGGGTGTCACCTGGAGTGGAGTATTAGTTTAACAGGGTGTTACCTGGAGTGGAGTATTAGTTTAACAGGGTGTCACCTGGAGTGGAGTATTAGTTTATCAGGGTGTTACCTGGCGTGGAGTATTAATTTAACAGGGTGTCACCTGGAGTGGAGTATTAGTTTATCAGGGTGTTACCTGGCGTGGAGTATTATGCTATCAGGGTATCACCCTGACGTATCGGTGTTACCTGGAGTGGAGTATTAGTTTATCAGGGTGTCACCTGGAGTGGAGTATTAGTTTATCAGGGTGTCACCTGGAGTGGAGTATTAGTTTAACAGGGTGTCACCTGGAGTGGAGTATTAGTTTAACAGGGTGTTACCTGGCGTGGAGTATTAGTTTAACAGGGTGTCACCTGGAGTGGAGTATTAGTTTAACAGGGTGTTACCTGGCGTGGAGTATTAGTTTATCAGGGTGTCACCTGGAGTGGAGTATTAGTTTAACAGGGTGTTACCTGGCGTGGAGTATTAGTTTAACAGGGTGTCACCTGGAGTGGAGTATTAGTTTAACAGGGTGTTACCTGGAGTGGAGTATTAGTTTAACAGGGTGTTACCTGGAGTGGAGTATTAGTTTAACAGGGTGTCACCTGGAGTGGAGTATTAGTTTATCAGGGTGTTACCTGGCGTGGAGTATTAATTTAACAGGGTGTCACCTGGAGTGGAGTATTAGTTTATCAGGGTGTTACCTGGCGTGGAGTATTATGCTATCAGGGTATCACCCTGACGTATCGGTGTTACCTGGAGTGGAGTATTAGTTTATCAGGGTGTCACCTGGAGTGGAGTATTAGTTTATCAGGGTGTCACCTGGCATGGAGTATTAGTTTATCAGGGTGTTACCTGGCGTGGAGTATTAATTTAACAGGGTGTCACCTGGAGTGGAGTATTAGTTTATCAGGGTGTTACCTGGCGTGGAGTATTAGTTTATCAGGGTGTTACCTGGCGTGGAGTATTAGTTTAACAGGGTGTCACCTGGAGTGGAGTATTAGTTTATCAGGGTGTTACCTGGCGTGGAGTATTAATTTAACAGGGTGTCACCTGGAGTGGAGTATTAGTTTATCAGGGTGTTACCTGGCGTGGAGTATTATGCTATCAGGGTATCACCCTGACGTATCGGTGTTACCCGGAGTGGAGTATTAGTTTATCAGGGTATCACCCTGACACATCTGGGTGTTACTTGGATCAGAACGTTATGGTATTTGGACAAATTTCATAGGAGGAATTTATTTTTCCTAAAGCAGAAGAAGCTGAAAACCAACCTGATAGTGGTAATTAAAATTTAAGGGGATAGATCAGGTAGATAGTAAAAGATATTTTTCCCATGGTAGGGTTGTCAGACAAGACAGTATAGTTTAGGGTGAGAGGCTAGAGGCTTAAAGGGCATCTGAGGGGGGAGATTGCTCATACCGAGGTTGGTTTGAATCTGGAATGTGTGGAAGGAATGGAGTAGTACATTCCTGTGATATTTAAGGAACATTTTGCAAGTGCATGAATTAACAAGGCATAGAAGGCCACAAGGGGGTCGGTATAGTAGGCACTACAGGTAGCATGGACGTGGTATGCTGAAAGGACTGTTTTTATGCTATACAACTCAGTGATTCCGTGACTCTTAAATATCTCTGCGATTGGCTACAGCCAGGCAATGCCACAGGCTAGCCTGGTGTTTGGCCATCGAGTCTTGCCTGCTGAGGACATACAGCACTGGAACCAGATTCTGAGAAAATCTTAGGTATCCTTAATGCCTTCTTCTCACATGGCCATTACTGCATATTAATGCATAGCATTTACATTAAACCCCTCCACTTCCCCAGGGCATCCTATGTACTTAATGGCTGTGGAAACACTTTAAAGAGTTCTCACAGACATGAAAAGAAACATGGCATCCATTTCGTACACAGCACGCTTACAATGCATGTACAACAGCTTAACTTAGTGATGGTGTTGAATCAGTACGGCAGAAGAATTGCCTATTAATCCTAGAACTTTGCTTTAGGATGTTTTATTTGCAACTGAGTGGGAATATGTGGAACCTATGTCAGAAAATATTCCATAATCATCAGCAATCAATTTTGTGCCATTTAATTAAGACTTTCTCTGTAGTTTATATCTTTTTGCCTTTCATCTTTGTGATAATACAAAATTCTGGAATAGTCACCAGTTTACCCAAGTCCATTAACTGCTGATGCATTGCTTTCAGAAAGATTGTATAATAATATCATTAGGCAGCAAGCAGTCATTTGGCCAATTTTCAAATTGAAAGCTTTTGTAATTTGCTTCTGATGACACTTAAATGGAGATGACATTTTATATATAACCATATAACCATATAACAATCACAGCACGGAAACAGGCCATTCCGGCCCTCCTAGTCCGTGCCGAACTCTTAATCTCACCTAGTCCCACCTACCCGCACTCAGCCCATAACCCTCCACTCCTTTCCTATCCATATACCTATCCAATTTTACCTTAAATGACACAACTGATCTGGCCTCTACTACTTCTACAGGAAGCTCATTCCACACAGCTATCACTCTCTGAGTAAAGAAATACCCCCTCGTGTTTCCCTTAAACTTTTGCCCCCTAACTCTCAAATCATGTCCTCTCGTTTGAATCTCCCCTACTCTCAATGGAAACAGCCTATTCACGTCAACTCTATCTATCCCTCTCAACATTTTAAATACCTCGATCAAATCCCCCCTCAACCTTCTACGCTCCAATGAATAGAGACCTAACTTGTTCAACCTTTCTCTGTAACTTAAGTGCTGAAACCCTGGTAACATCCTAGTAAATCGTCTCTGCACTCTCTCTAATTTATTGATATCTTTCCTATAATTCGGTGACCAGAACTGTACACAATATTCCAAATTTGGCCTTACCAATGCCTTGTACAATTTTAACATTACATCCCAACTTCTGTACTCAATGCTCTGATTTATAAAGGCCAGCGTTCCAAAAGCCTTCTTCACCACCCTATCTACATGAGACTCCACCTTCAGGGAACTATGCACTGTTATTCCTAGATCTCTCTGTTCCACTGCATTCCTCAATGCCCTACCATTTACCCTGTATGTTCTATTTGGATTATTCCTGCCAAAATGTAGAACCTCACACTTCTCAGCATTAAACTCCATCTGCCAACGTTCAGCCCATTCTTCTAACCGGCATAAATCTCCCTGCAAGCTTTGAAAACCCACCTCATTATCCACAACACCTCCTACCTTAGTATCATCAGCATACTTACTAATCCAATTTACCACCCCATCATCCAGATCATTTATGTATATTACAAACAACATTGGGCCCAAAACAGATCCCTGAGGCACCCCGCTAGTCACCGGCCTCCATCCCGATAAACAATTATCCACCACTACTCTCTGGCATCTCCCATCTAGCCACTGTTGAATCCATTTTATTACTCCAGCATTAATACCTAACGACTGAACCTTCTTAACTAACCTTCCATGTGGAACTTTGTCAAAGGCCTTGCTGAAGTCCATATAGACTACATCCACTGCCTTACCCTCGTCAACATTCCTCGTAACTACTTCAAAAAATTCAATAAGGTTTGTCAAACATGACCTTCCACGCACAAATCCATGCTGGCTACTCCTAATCAGATCCTGTCTATCCAGATAATTATAAATACTATCTCTAAGAATACTTTCCATTAATTTACCCACCACTGATGTCAAACTGACAGGTCTATAATTGCCAGGCTTACTTCTAGAACCCTTTTTAAACAATGGAACCACATGAGCAATACGCCAATCCTCCGGCACAATCCCTGTTTCTAATGACATCTGAAAGATCTCCGTCAGAGCTCCTGCTATCTCTACACAAACTTCCCTCAAGGTCCTGGGGAATATCCGGTCAGGACCCGGAGATTTATCCACTTTTAAATTTCTTAAAAGCGCCAGTACTTCCACCTCTTTAATTGTCATAGGTTCCATAACTTCCTTACTTGTTTCCCACACCTTACACCATTCGATATCCTTCTCCTTAGTGAATACCGAAGAGAAGAAATTGTTCAAAATCTCTCCCATCTCCCTCGGCTCCACACATAGCTGACCACCCTGATTCTCTAAGGGACCAATTTTATCCCTCACTATCCTCTTGCTTTTAATATAACTGTAGAAGCCTTTCGGATTTACTTCCACCTTATTTGCCAAACCAAACTCGTAACTTCTTTTAGCTTTTCTAATCTCTTTCTTAAGTTTCCTTTTACATTCTTTATATTCCTCGAGCAATTCCTTTACTCCATGCTGCCTATATCTATTGTAGACATCCCTCTTTTTTCGAACCAAGTTTCTAATATCCCTTGAAAACCATGGCGCTTTCAAACCTTTAACCTTTCCTTTCAACCGAACAGGAACATAAAGATTCTGTACCCTCATAATTTCACCCTTAAATGACCTCCATTTCTCTATTACATCCTTCCCATAAAACAACTTGACCCATTCCACTCTCTCTAAATCCCTGCGCATCTCCTCAAAGTTAGCCTTTCTCCAATCAAAAATCTCAACTCTAGGTCCAGTCCTGTCCTTCTCCATAATTATATTGAAGCTAATGCTATTGTGATCACTGGACCCGAAGTGCTCCCCAACACATACATCTGTCAGCTGACCTATCGCATTCCCTAACAGGAGATCCAACACTGCCCCATCTCTAGTCGGTACTTCTATGTATTGTTGCAAAAAGCTATCCTGCACACATTTCACAAACTCTAAACCATCCAGCCCTTTTACAGAATGAGCTTCCCAATCTATGTGTGGAAAATTAAAATCTCCCACAATCACCACCTTGTGTTTACTACAAATATCTGCTATCTCCTTACACATTTGCTCTTCCAACTCACGCTCCCCATTAGGTGGCCTATAATACACTCCTATCAGTGTTACTACACCTTTCCCATTCCTCAATTCCACCCAAATAGCCTCCCTAGAGGAGCTCTGTAATCTATCCTTCCAAAGCACCGCCATAAGATTTTCTCGGACAAGCAATGCAACACCTCCTCCTCTGGCCCCTCCTACTCTATCACACCTGAAGCAACTAAATCCAGGAATATTTAGTTGCCAATCACACCCTTCCTGCAACCATGTTTCACTAATAGCTACAACATCATAATTCCAGGTATCAATCCACACTTTAAGCTCATCCACCTTTCTTACAATGCTCCTAGCATTAAAATAGATACATTTAAGATACTCTCCACCTCCTCCTCTCTTTTTATCCCTAGCAATGCATTCAAATTTATTATCCTTTTCTTTCTTCTCCCCTACAACTTCGGGCTGAGCGCATCCCTCCTCCATCACCTGCCTGTCCTCCCTCACACACGGTCTACTTACTTGCTCTACTGGTGAACTAACCTCCTCTCCCATAGTTTCCTCAAATTGATTTCCGCCCCCCCATCTTACTAGTTTAAAGTCTGCCCCGTAGCCCTAGCAAACCTCCCCGCTAGGATATTGGTCCCCCCAGGATTCAAGTGTAACCCGTCCTTCTTGAACAGGTCACGCCTGCCCCAGAAGAGGTCCCAATGATCCAGAAACTTGAATCCCTGCCCCCTGCTCCAGTCCCTCAACCACGCATTCATCCTCCACCTAATTCCATTCCTACTCTCACTGTCGCGTGGTACAGGCAGTAATCCCGAGATTACTACCTTTGCGGTCCTTCTTCTTAACTGCCTTCCTAACTCCCTATACTCTCGTTTCAGGACCTCTTCCCCTTTCCTACCTATGTCATTGGTACCTACATGTACCACGACCTCTGGCTCCTCACCCTCCCACTTCAGGATATCTTGGACGCGATCAGAAACGTCCCGGACCCTGGCACCAGGGAGGCAAACTACCATCCGGGACTCCCGATCACCTCCACAGAACCGCCTGTCTGAACCCCTGACTATCGAGTCCCCTATTACTATGGTCCTCTTTCTTCTATCCCTACCCTTCTGAGCTACAGGGCCGTCCTCTGTGCCGGAGGCCCGGCCACTGTCACTTCCTCCAGGTAGGCTGTCCCCCCCAACAGTACTCAAACATGAGTACTTATTGTCAAGGGGTACAGCCACTGGGGTACTCTCTAGTACCTGCCCCTTCCCCTTCCTGATCGTGACCCACCTATCTGCCTCCCGTGGCCCCGGAGTGACCACCTGCCTGTAACTCCTCTCTATCACCTCCTCACTCTCCCTGACCAGGCGAAGGTCATCGAGCTGCAGCTCCAGTTCCCTAATTCGGTCCCTCAGGAGCTGCAGTTCGGCGCACCTGGCGCAGATGTGGACGTCCGGGAGGCTCGGAGACTCCAGGATCTCCCACATCCGACACCGAGAACAACAAGCTGCCCCCACACTCATACTTCCCGAATAACTGAAAATAACAAGAACTAAAAGATAAGCCTACTGTGCCCTCTTCCGCCTAAGCCCTCTGAGCCCAAGCCCTACACTCTGCTCCCGGCTCACTCCGCTGCCCGCAAACGAAGCTGCCCGCTGCTTAAGGCTGCGTTCTTTTTATATCTTCCCTCCTTCCCAGGCCTCCTTCACGCGCCTGCGCAGTCCCGCCTCTCAGAACTCCGATCTGAGAAGCAATTTGAAAATGGCCGCCGCCGCACTTCTTCTCAGCCTCGCTGTCCTCTTCCAAAAGAAAGAGAAACGTACTGAAGACATTATATTTTAGAAACAGATGGATCGCTTTACTTATAAACTATCTTTGAAAATTGAAGTACTCTGTGACTAATGGTATGAATATATTCTTAAACCAATATGGCTGGAAACTTTTTTTTGTTGGGAAGTCACTGTTAAAGGTGTAAATACTTCCAAAATAACTTCCCTGACTAGCTGTCATATAGCCTTGAAGGTTTCTATGAAATTCCATTCCTAATTAGCAAAGTCCCTGATCAGCAAATTTGTGGATGACACCAAGACTGAGGATATAGTGGACAGTGAGGAAGACTATCAGAGCCTGCAGTGGGATCTGGACCAGCTGGAAAAATGGTTTGTAAAATGGCAGACGAAATTTAATGCAGACAAGTGCAAGGTGTACTTCAGTAGGACCAATGGGGGTAGGTTTTACACAGTGAACAGTAGGGCACTGAAGAGTGCGGTAGAACAAAGGGATCTGGGAGTACAGGTCCATAATTCATTGAAACTGATGGCGCAGGTAGATAGGGTCATAAAGCTTTTGGCACATTGACCTTTATACAGTGCTTATAAAAAGTATTCAACCCCCCCATGGAATTTTTAATGGTTTATTGTTGAACAACATTGAATCACAGTGGATTTAATTTGCCTTTTTTGACACTGATCAACAGCAAAAGACTCTTGTGTCAAAGTGAAAACAGATCTCTACAAAGTGATCTAAATTAATTGCAAATATAAAAGACAAAATAATTAATTGCATAGGTATTTACCCCCTTTAATATGACACACTAAGTCATTGGTGCAGCCAATTGGTCTTATGTCCCATAATTAGCTAAATGGAGATGTGTTTTGGGAGACCCATGTGCATTCAAGGTGTTTCAATTGATTGTAGTGAAAATACATCTGTATTTTACTGGTGATCAGTATCCTGGCAAAAACTACACCATGAAGACAAAAGAACACTCCAAGCAACTCTGCGAAAAGATTATTGAAAAGCACAAGTCAAGAGATGGATACAAGAAAATTTCCAAGTCACTTGAATATCCCTTGGAGAACAGTTAAGTCAATCATCAAGAAATGGAAATCAAATGGCACAGCTGTAAATCTGCCCAGAGCAGGCCATCCTCAAAAACTGAGTGACCATGTAAGAATGGGATTAGTGAGGAAGGCCACCAAGAGACCTATGACAACTTTGGAGGAATTACCAACTTCAGTGGCTGAGATGGGAGAGACCATGCATACGACAACTGTTGCCTGCGTGCTTCACCAGTTGCAGATTTATGGGAGATTAGCTAAGTGAAAGCCACTGTTGGAAAAAAAACTCACCTTAAATCTTAGCTAGAGTTTGCCAGAAGGCATGTGAGAGCTCTCAAGTCAGGTGGAAGAAGGTTCTATGGTCTGATGAAACCAAAATTGAGCTTTTTGGCCATCAGACTAAATGCTATGTTTGGTGTAAGCCAAACACTGCACACCATCAAAAACCCACCATCCCTACCATGAGGCATGGTGGTGGCTGCATCATGCTGTGTGAATGCTTCACTGCTGCAGGCCCTGTATGGCTTCTGAAGGTAGAGGGTAAAATGAATGCAACAAAATACAGGGAAATCCTGGAGGAAACCTGATGCAGTCTGCAAGAGAGCTGCGACTAGGGAGAAGATTTGTTCACCAGCAAGACAATGATCAATGACATAAAGCCAAAGCTACAGAGGAATGGCTTAAAAACAACAAAATTAATGTCCTTCATTGGCTAAGTCAGAGTCCAGACCTCAATCCAATTGAGTATTTGTGGCTCAACTTGAAAAGAGCTATTCATTCATGATCCCCTTGCAATCTGACAGAGTTTGAGCAGATTTGTTATGAAGAATGGGGAAAAATTGCAGTGTCTAGATGTGCAAATCTGATAGAGACCTATCCACACAGACTCAAGACTGTAATTACTACCAAAGGTGCATCTACTAAATATTGACTTGAAGGGGGGAGAAGAGGTAAGAGGCCAGAGTGAGGAATAGAAGAAGAGGGGAAGAGGAGGGAAATTATTTTTACCAGAAGGAGACCTAAATATTTATGCTATTAGGTTAGAGAGTACCTAGATAGAATATCAGGTCTTGCTCCTCCACCCTGAAGGTGGCCTCATCTTGGCACAAGAGGAGGCCGTGTTCCGACATGTTGAAATGGTAATGGGAATCAGAATTAAAATGTTTGGCCACCAGGAAGTTCATAACATACAGGTATTCTTTTGGACATTAATGCAGCAGCAATGTATACCTTCACAAATTATAACCTTGTGATCCTGCATATCCCTTACTCTGCCTCAAATATTAAGCCAGTGTCAACTCTTGTTCAGTGAGGAGTGCATGTTGGGAGCAGACCACAAGACCATAAGATATAGAAGCATGAGTACGCCATTTGACCCATTGAGTCTGCTGCACCATTTCAAACAATTTTACTCTCCGCCCCAATCTCCTGCCTTCTCCCCGTATCACTTCATGCCCTGACCAATCAAGAATTTTTCAACCTCTGCCTTAAATATACATAAAGACTTGGTCTCCATAGCTGCTTGTGGCAAAGAATTCCACAGATTCACCACTCTCTGGCTAAAGAAATTCCTCTTCATTTCTGTTCTAAAAGGATGCCCTTCTATTCTGAGATATGTCCTGTGGTCTTAGACTCTTCCACCATAGGAAACATCTTCTCCACATCCGTTCTATCAAGGCCTTTCACCATTCACTAGGTTTCAATGAGGTCCCCCCTCATTCTTCTGAATTCTAGTGAATAGAGGCCCAGAGCCATCAAACGCTCTTCACATGACAAGTCATTCAATCCTGGAATAAGAAGTACCAGTACACATAAAATATGATGAAATCTCAATCTTGCTAATATATAGCTAACAGGAAGAGGAGGTTCAGAACATTCACATCCTCAGTGATAACAGTACCAAACATTTGATAGCTAAAGAAAATCTTAAACTTCTTTCAGCCATTTACAGGAAGAGGGGCAGAGCATACACCTTTGCTTTCAACAATGGTGCTAAGTTGGATATGGTTAGGACCTTCAAGTTCCGATGTGTTGACTCACCAATAGCTTACCCTGGTCCGACCACATTGGCGTCATGGTGAAGAAAGTGTAACAGCACCTTCACTTCCTTAATAGGCTAAGGAAATTCAGCATGTCCCTTTAACCTCACCAATTTTTGTAGACAAACCACAGAAAGAATCTTAGCTGGATGTGTCATGACTTGGTTTGGCAACTGCTGTGCCGAAGACTACCAGAAACTGCAGCGAGTTTTGGACACAGCTCAGCACATCACAAAAAACCAGACTCCTCTCCTTGGATTCTGTCTACAGTTCCCAGTACCTTAGAAAACAGCCAACATAATCAAAGACCCTCCTGACCCACATTCTTTTTCTTCTCTCCCCCCCTTCCGTTGGCAGTAGATACAAAAGCCTGTACCACCACACTCAAGGACAGCTTCTATTGCACTGTTATGAGACAATAAATGGATCTCTTGTATGCTAAGGACTCCTGACCTTACAAACTACTTTGTCATGGCTGTGCACCTTATCGTTTACCAGCACTGCACTTTCCCTGTAACTATACACTATATTTTGCATTTTGTTATTTATTTTCCCTTATCCTACCCTGATGAAGTGAAGTTGTGAAATGGTCTATGTGGATGGCTTGTCAAATGAAGTTTTTCCATTATACTTCAGTTCATGTGACAATAATAAACCAATCACCATTTGCAGGTTAAATCATAAATCCCTAAGAAATAGAACATAGACCAATACAAACCAGAAACAGGTCCTTCAGCCACAAAGTTATACTGAATCAATTAAATTGATAATCAAATGGCCAACTCAACGAATCCCCTCTGCTTATACAATGTCCATGTCCTTCCATTTTTGTCACATTCATCTGCCTATCTAAATGCTTCTTAAAAGTTCCTAATGTATCTGCCTCTACCACCTCCCCAGGTAGAGATTCCAGGCCCTCACCACTCTGTGTAAGAAATTTGTCCCTCACGTCTCCTTTGAAATTAATTTCTCTCATCTTGAATCCATGCCCTCTGGTATTAGACATTTCAACCTTTTGTAAAATGACACTATGCCTATCAACTCTACCCCTGTCTCTCATAACCTTATAAAGCTCCATCAGATCTTTTCTCAGACTCTGTCACTCCAGACAAAACAACCCAAGTTTGTCCAACATCTCATAATAGCAAAACCCTCTAAACCAGGCAACTGCAGAATCCCTTGTGTTTAAGAATAGTGCCCTGGGTCAGATTGTGATGTGGCACAAGGTTGTTCTGCTCCAGTGCGCTGGCTCGATTGAACGTTGATATGTGGAACTGTGCAGCTTACTGTCGCATGGTATGTTTGAGGCAGATGTATCTGACTCAATTAAAAGGAGATGAAAAGAAACAGAACTTGGGAGTAGGATGATGTGGCTGAAGGAAAACATTCAGATTATAACTAGAAATGAAAATAATTTGAAATATGATTTACAGTCAGAATGATGAGTCAAGTTCAGGTACAACAAGGAGTTAAGAAAGTAAATGGTTTGTCAGCCTTCATTACAAGAGGTTTTGAGTGGAAGAGGAAGAATATTTTTCCCACAGTTATGCAGTGCCTTGGTGGGATTATACTGGGCAGGAGGAATGAGAGAAATCTCACAAAATTTTGACAGGGCTGGATGTGGTATGTTTCCCTTGGCAGATGTCTAGAACAAGGTCCGCAGTCTTTGGATATGAGCTAAAACATTTGGGGCAGAAATCAGAATGAATTTCTCTGTTCAGAGCAAGGTGAACCCATGGAATTCTCTACCAGTGAAGAAGATCAAATCACTGAGTACATTTATAAAGAAGATAGATTCATTTTTGGATACAAGAGGCATCAGGAAATACGGGGAGATTGCGGGAATGTGGTTTTAAACTGGGGATTTGGCTAAGTCAATTCAAGTCACTTTTATTGTCATATTGACCATAACTGTTGGTACAGTACACAGTAAAAACAAGACAACATTTTTCAGGACCATGGTGCTACATGAAACAGTACAAAAACTACACTGAACTACATAAAAACAACACAGACAAAAAAAAGTTTACATTCAATGGCAGAGTAGGTTCAATGGGCGGAATGGTCTACTACTGTTCCAATTTTCTAGGGTTCCTACATTTCACTTGGTGGTCTTGGAGTGTATTGCTACCAGTATCAATAATTGTTATTGCAACTATACTTGATCTCCAATAGGTACGTAAAAGAAAATGTATTAAGTACTTATTTATATAATGCCTCATTATATATTTCAAAGCTTTTCATGTTCAATTACTACTTAATGCATTAGGTAATTTGATCCACTGTAGTGAATAGTAATTCAATGAATCATTAAAGAATCTATGTTTTTCTGTGGTATTTGATGGAGCTAAATGCTCTCAGGAAGCCAGCAGAATTTTAGTGCCAAATGTCTTTAGTATTCATGGAACAGTCAGCTGGGGTCTCAGAGTAACATCTCCATTAAGGAATGGCACCTTTGGCAATGGAGCCTTCCTTATTGCAGTGAAGTGTCTGCAGCAATCCCACACGCTGACACGCGCACACACACACTGTTCTCTTTTGGAAGACGTTTAGAATATATATCTACATTGACAAGGTTAACATTTACTATTTTTTTGACTTTTATGATCATTTGTAACTCAACCCAAATTTATGGGAGGCATTGGGAATCTGAAATTGGTGTAATTTTGACTGATGCACTTGCTTTGATAAATTGTAAATTAAAAGAAACCCTTTTCAGCATAAAATACATCTAAAGTCTTTTTTTTTACAATTTAAACATTTAATGTAGAAGAAGAAGAAGAAGAAGAATAGCCCTCAACTCGGCAGTGGAGTTATCGGGGCACCGTCTTTTTGATGGTGTTTCCGTAGCAAGCTATTCTTGTTTTTACGAGGCCAGGTTGCTAGCTCGATGCTCAACCCGACTTGGATTCGAACTCAGGAACCTTCGCTCTGGAGTCCGGCTCTGATATTATTGCACCACCAAGCGGGAAACATTTAACATGTTGGTACAATAAATGCATACATTTTCTCAAGCATCATTTAAAAAGTATGCATTTTTGAACAATTATTCAGACTCTAGTTGTTTCGTGTCTTGTCTCAGAGAAAATACAATCACCATCTGTACTGATATAATTACCCACTTCAAAGTGCCTCCAGGACATTTTGACTGGGTGCTATTTGGATGAAATGTATGTTTAAATGGAAACTGTTTCATGGCATTGCATGTAGCTTTGAAGTCACTTTCTTTTAGCTTAGGGGTCCAAGCACACTGCACTAAATAGTAAATGAGTAAAACTAATCTTAAAAATCAGGGAACATTGGTAATGTTGGGTTTGTCATGCAGTATCTGTTGAGGAAAAAGGAGTCAACATTATAATTCAAAACAAGAGTTAACATTATAGGCAAATGACCCTTCATCAGAATAGAGAAAACCTTTGAAGTTTTGCCAAAAAATGGAGACCGGGAATGAGGAAGGGGAATAAAGAATAAAAGGTAAAATCTTTGAATAGAAGGTGGAAGGGGTTAAATGCTTACAGTTCTCATTAATGTGACCAGAGGCATCAGAATTTTAATTATTAATGAATCATGCATTCACAAATCTATATTTAAAAAACTGAAGTTAAATTTCTGGAACCCCAAATTTAATGTATTGTGGAGTGAACAATTTCATTTTAGCTGGAAAGATTTTTGGGATTGAGTGAACTAGCCCATAAAAGTAGCTTAGAAGGAAGGGGGGAGACACGAGGCAAGCTATAGTGATTGGGGATTTGTTGGTTAGGGGAACAGAAAGGAGGTTCCATGGATGAGAACAAGATTCCTGGATGGTTCGTTCCCTCCTGGGTGCCAGGGTCTGCAACATTTTTGGATTGAGTCTTCAGTATTCTTAAATGGGAGGGTGAAGAGCCAGAAGTTGGGATTCATGTTGGTACCAATAACATTTGGGCAGGAGGGAAGATGAGTTACTACAAAATGAGTTTAGTGAGTTAGGTGCTAAGTTAAAGGACAGGACATCCAAGTCAAGTCATTTTATTGTCATTTCAACCATAACTGCTGCTACACTACATAGTAAAAATGAGACAATGTTTTTTCAGGACCATGGTGTTATGTGACACAGTAGAAAAACCAGACCAAGGTTGTGATCGCAGGAATAATACCCATGCCACACATTAATGAGGCACAAAACAGGAAGATCTTACAATTTAACACGTGCCTATGGAGTTGGTGTGGTGGGGGGAGGGTGGAGGTGGAGGGCTTCAGATTTTTGGATCATTGAGCTCTCTTTCAGGGAAGGTGGGACCTGTACAAAAGAGATGGTTTGCTACTGAACTGGAGAGGGACTAATATCCTACAGGGAAGGTTTGCAGTGCTGCACGGGGGAGGGGCTGTTAAACTGTAGTTACAGGGGTATGGGAACCAGAGTGCCAGAACAGAGACTGGAGTGGTTGTGGAGAAAGATGCTGTTAAGCCTACATACAGTCATGAATCAAAAGTTTGAGCACGGTAGGACTAATGTACTGATCGGCATATATTTCAATGTAAGGTGTGTTATAGGAAAGGTGGATGAGTTTAGTGCATGGATCAGCACATGGAAGTTGGACATTGTAGCCATTAGTGAGACTTCGTTGCAGGAGGGGCAGGACTGGCAGCTGAATGTTCAGAGGTTCTGTTGTTTTACATGTGATAGAGTGAAAGGAATTTCAGGGGTAGGGGAGGCATTACTAGTCATGGAAAATATCACAGCAGTGCTCAGGCCAGACTGGAGAACCCATCTAGTATGGCTTTATGTGTAGAACTGAGGAATAAGAAAGGTAAGATCACATGAATGGGATTATATTAAAATGTTACAAGAAGCATAAAGCTGCGATAGCAACTGATTTTACTTTTCCACATATTGACTGGGGACTCCCATGTTGGAACAGAACTGGATTAGAAAAAGTTCGTCAAAGGTGTTTAGGAAAATTTCCTTAATCAGTACATAAAAGACCCAGCTAGAGAGTGCAATACTAGATCTCCTACTAGGGGATGAGACAGAACAGATGACAGAGGTTTGTGTAGGGGAACATTTTGCATCAAGTGATCATAATGCCATTAGTTTCAAGATAATTATGAAAAAAGAAACGTCTAAAGATAGGGTTGAAAAAGAATGTGAGTTGCCTTAATGACTATCGCCCGGTAGCACTCACATCGACAGTGATTAAATGCTTTGAGAGGTTGGTTATATCTAGACTGAACTCCTGCCACAGCAAGGTCCTGGACCAATTACAATTTGCCTATTGTCACAATAGGTCAACAGCAGATGCAATCTCAATGGCTCTTCACACAGTTTTAGACCACCTGAACAACACAAACACCTATGTCAGGATGCTATTTATCAGCTATAGCTCAGCATTTAATATCATCATTCCCACAATCCTGATTGAGAAGGTGCAGAACCTTGGCCTCTGTACCTCCCTCTGCAATTGGATCCTCGACTTCCTAACCGGAAGACCACAAGTTGTGTGGATTGGTGATAACATATCCTCCTTGCTGATGATCAACACTGGTGCACCTCAGGAGTGTGTGCTTAGCCCACTGCTCTACTCTCTATATACCCATGTCTGTGTGGCTAGGCATAGCTCAAATACCATCTATAAATTTGCTGACGATACAACCATTGTTGGTAGAATCTCTGGTGGTGACAAGAGGGCATACAGAAGTGAGATATGCCAACTAGTGGAGTGGTGTCACAGCAACAACCTGACAGTCAACATCAGTAAGACGAAAGAGCTGATTGTGGACTTCTGGAAGGGTAAGACGAAGGAACACATACCAATCCTCACAGAGGGATCAGAAGTGGAGAAAGTGAGCAGTGTCAAGTTCCTGGCTGTCAAGTTCTCTGAGGATTTAACCTGGTCCCAACATATCAATGCAGTTAGGACCTCCAGCACCCAGGGCATGCCGTTTTCTCACTATTACCATCAGGTAGGAGGTACAGAAGCCTGAAAGCACACACTCAGCGATTCAGGAACAGCTTCTTCCCTTCTGCCATCTGACTCCTAAATGAACATTAAACCCTTGGACACTACCTCACTTCTTTTTAATATATAGTATTTCTATTTTTTTGCATGATTTTTAATCTATTAAATATACATATACTGTAATTGATTATTTTGTTTCTTCTATATTATGTATTGCATCGAACTGCTGTTGCTAAGTTAATGAATTTCGCGTCACATGCTGGTGATAATAAACTTGATTCTGATTCTGAGGTATTCTAAGTGACCTGATATATACAGTAAGTATTTGGATAGACAGGAACTAATTAGGGATAGTCAAAATGGCTTTGTGCAGCTTAAGTCATGTCTCTCCAATCGTATAGAGTTTTTTTGAGAAAGTTACCTTGAAAGTTGAAAGCAAAGCAGTAGATGTTGTCTGCATAGATTTTAGCAATGCCTTTGCCAAAGTCCTACTTGGGACGTTGGTCAAGAAAGTTTAGACATTCGGCATTCAAGGTGAGGAAGTAAGTTGGATTAGACATTGGTTTAGTGGGAGAAGGCAGAGAGTGATAGTAGATAGTTACCTCTCTGACTGAAGGCCTGTGACTAGTGATGTGCCGCAGGTATTAGTGGTGGATCTGTTGTTCATTGTCATCTACTTTAACGATCTGGATGATAATGTGGTTAATTGGATCAGGAAATTTATGAATGATACCAAGATTGCGAGTGTAGATGACAGCGAGGAAGATGATCAAAACTTGCAACAGGATCTGGACCAGCTGGAAAAATGGGCTGAAAAATGGCAGATGAAATTTAATGCAGACAAGTGTGAGGTGTTACACTTTGGGAGGACCAGCTAGGGTAGGTCCTACACGGTGAGCAGTTGGGCACTGGGGAGTGCAGAGGAGCAGAGAGATGTGGTAATATAGTTCCATAATTCCTTAAAAGCAGTGTCACAGGTAGATAAGGTCATAAAGAAAGCTTTTGGCACATTCACCTTCATAAATCTATGTATTGAGTACAGGAGATAGGATTTCATATTGAAGTCATATAAAGCATTGGTGAGGCCTAATTTGGAGTATTGTGTGCAGTTTTGGTCACCTACCTACAGGAAATATGTAAATAAGATTGAAAGAGTGCAGAGAAAATTTACAAAGATGTTGTCAAGACTTGATCTGATTTATAAGGAAAGGTTGAATAGGTTAGAACTTTATTCCCTAGAATGTAGAAGATTGAGGGGAGTTTTGATAGAGGTATACAAAATTATGAGGGGTATAGATAGGGTAAATGCAAGCAGACTTTTTACACTGAGACTAGAACTAGAGGTCATGGGTAAGGGTGAAAGATGAAATGTTTAAGGGGAACATGGTGGGAAACTTCTTTACTCGGAGGGTGGTGAGAGTGTGGCATGAGTGCCAGCACAAGTAGTGCATGTGGGGTCAATGTCAACATTTAAGAGAGATTTGGATAGGTACATGAATTGGAGGGGTAGGGACCAGGTGCAGGTTGATGGGATTAGGTAGATTCATGGTTCAGCATTGAGTAGATGGTCTGAAGGGCTTGCTTCTGGGCTGTAGAAGATGAAAAAAGGCAGAAAAAAGCATTAATGCTCTAGTCAACTACTGCTGAAATAAAAAGTTCCTTTCTTCAGGATCTGTAACTTTAGAATTTGTGTCTCAAAGGGCTATGAGTGCTCTGTATTTATTCAAGTCTAAGATTGACAGTTTTCTGGACTTTAAGGGAATCAAAGAATAGGGGGATCAAATGCAAAATGGATCTGAGGCGTAGGAGTAGGTGTGATCTTGCTGAAAGGCAGAATAGGCTCAAGGGGCAGTGTGGTGGCATAACAATTAGTGCTGCTGACTCAACTTCAGCAACCTAGGTTTAAACCTGACCTCTGGTGCTGTCTATATGGAGTTTGCATTTTCTGTGAACGCATGGGTTGCTCCCAAGTGCTTATGTTTTCTTTTATATCCTCAAGGTGTGCTCGTTAATAGGCTAATTAGGTACTGTAAATGTAGATAGGTGGCAGGAGAATCGGAGGAATTGATAGGCATGTGAGGTAGAATAAATTACAGGGATATAAATGGGAGAATCAGACTGATGGGATTAACATTGAATTGATGGGCCAAATGGCTCCCTTCGATGTCAGGAAGACATGAAGTACAGCGTGCTCTAATCTGCTTCTATTTCCAGAGTTTCATTTTTATTGAGACTTGTATCATTTTATATTTCCTGTGCTATTGGCACTACCCTCTCATTGTTCATCCTCTGTAAATGCAGTTGTTCCATTGTCAGCATCCTGGTTTCTTTCATAAATACTAAATGACCAGCTAACTACTTGCAGCAGAGGTGACCTAGTAGAGGTGTATAAGATGATGAGAAGCATTGATCGCATGGATCTTCAAAGGCTTTTTCCCAGGGCTGAAATAGCTAGCACGAGAGGGCATAGTTTTAAGAAGCTTGGAAGTAGGTACAGAGGGGATATCAGGGTAACTTGAGTGGTGATTGCGTGGAGTGAGCTGTCAGCGATGGAGGTGGATACGATAGGTTCTTTTAAGAGACTCCTGGATAGGTACATGGAGCTTAGAAAAATAGAGGGCTATGAGTAACCCAAGGTAATTTTGAAGGTAAGGACATGTTCAGCACAGCTTTGTGGGCCAAAGAGCCTGTATTGTGCTGTAGGTTTTCTATGTTTCTATTTCTATTCTTGCAAGAACCATGTAGACACCGCAACCAAGAAGGAGGCTAAAGAAATTTGACATGTTCCCATCGACTCTTACCAAATTTATCAATGCACTATAGAAAGCATCCTATTTGGATTTCCAGCATCTGCAGATTTTCTCCTGTTTGGATGCTTCAGCTTCTATGCACGTGACCACATGAAACTGCAGAAAATTGTAGAGAAAGCACATCATATCACGGAAACTCTGTGGGCTCTGTCTTACATTTCACTGTTTCAGTAAAGCAGCCAGCATAATCAAAGGCCACAGTCTCTCCTGACACTCTCTACATATGTACTTTCTATCTGGCTGCATCATCACCTGGTATGGGGTGGGGGGGGGGGGGGCACTGCACATGATCGAAATAAGCTCCAGAAAGTTGTAAACTCAGTCAGCTCTGTCAAGGGCACTAGCCTCCCCAGCATTCAAGATTCAAGATTCAAAGTTCTTCTGGCAATCTTCAATGAGCAATGTCTCAAAAAGATGGCATTCAACATTTAAAGACCCTGATTACCCAGGACATGCCTTCTTCTCATTGCTACTATCAGCAAGAAGGGTACAGGAGCCTGAAGCCACACACTCAACGATTCAGGAACGTCTTCTTCCCCTCCTGCCATTAAAGTTCAAAGTACACTTATTATCAAAGTATATCTAAATTATACAACCTTGAGATTCATCCACTTATAGGCAGCCCAAAACAAGAAACCTGAAACAGCCTGTTAGACTAACAAAAAGACTAACAAACACCCAGTGCGCAGAGAGAAAAAAACATAAATACTGCAAGCAATAAAAGCAAGCAACAGCAATCAGAACAGAAGTGCATCCATAGTAGCTGGAGCAGGGCCAAAGCCTCACCTCAGTTCATCTCACAGTGGAGCAAATCGTCATGGAGCTCGCAGGTATGAAGTAGCTGAGCAGGCCACAGCATCAGTCTCAGGACTGCAGAGAGTGGAGTGAACGTCGTGGAGCAGTGAACAGAACCGTCCCAACACTGACTCTGGTCCTGACACCCTGCCTTTTCAGCCCAACTCTCCCTGCGTTTAAATCATCCAACCTCGCACTAGGACCCACATCCTGTCGCATCAATACGCCTTGGGCCTGGCACCTTCGCCACGTTCTGGTCCATACCCAACCTTTTCAAATTGGCCCTGCGCTTAGATTGATCAAACCTCACTCTCGATTTAGGTAGAAGGGCCTTGAATCTCCTCTGCTCTGAATTTTCTCCGCTTCACACGCCCCATCTCCGTCTCAACCTCGCTCCGAACACTTCTCCATGAACATGCCCTGTCTTTGCACTGCACCTGCATGCCTCAACCCACGAGTCAACCTCACTTTCACTTGCCTCCTCTAAAAAGTGCTACTGAAAGACTATTTAGTTGTAGTTCTTGCTTTATGTATCACCAGTAACTTGTCATCCATCTTCAATAATGCCATCTTAAACCAGATTCAGATTTCTGAATAGACATTGAACCCATGAACACTACCTTACTATTTTTCTTTTTTCTCCTTTCACACAGCTTATTTAATTTAACACAAACACACACATATATGCATATGTGTGTGTGTGTATATATATATATATATATATAGATATACATATGCACACACACGTGTGTTGAACTATTTATACATATATGTGTGTGTGTGTGGCCTCCGTCGGTCATGGTCGACCATGGATAGTGCTCCTGTAGTAGTCACTGGTTTGTCGAGCAGCATCGACTGCGGCTATTGAGGCCAATCCTGGAACAGCAGGCTCTGCCACAGTTGCCGCAAGTGTAGGGCGTTGTGGAATTGTTGTCTGCTGTCCGCTGTGCTCTCTGTTTAGCTCTCCGCTCCTCAAACTGACTCAGGATCACTCTTTCGCCTTGTTCTAGGTGTTGCTGAAGAGTACCTCGCCATTTGTTGCGGTCATCTGCTGTATCCTCCCAGCACTCTGTGTTGATTTTTAAGGCTTTCATGTCGCGCTTGCAGAGGTCCTTGAAGCAAAGCTGGGGTCTGCCAACGTTCCTCTTTCCTGTTGCTAGTTCTCCATAGAGGATGTCCTTTGGTAGTCTACCATCCTTCATACGACGGATGTGGCCCAGCCAGCACGGTCTGCGTTGTCTAAAAGCGTGAACATTGTGGGAAGTCCAGTGCAGGAGAGGACCTCAGAGTTTGGGACTTTGTCTCTCCAGGTGATGCCGAGGATGCGGCGAAGGCTGCGCAGGTGAAAACTATTGAGTTTCCTCTCCTGCTTGGAGTAGATGGTCCAAATCTCACTACCATACAGGAGGGCGCTGATAATGCATGCATTGTACACAGCAGTCTCGGTCTTTGTAGCGAGTTTTGGATTCTCCCTGACCCGCGAGGAGAGTCGAGCAAAATCGATGCTGCTTTGCTGATACGCCTATTGATTTCAGCATTGAGGGAGAGAGTGTCGCTAATGGTCAACCCCATGTATGTGAACTCGTGGACCACTTCTAGATCATAATTATCGATGGTAATGACTGGTGTCTCCACTACGTTTTGGGCAAGGACATTTGTTTTCTTTAGGGTGATGTTAAGCCCGAAGTCCTTGCATGCCTTAGAGAAGCGTTCCATGAAAGTTTGTAGTTGCTGTTTGGTGTGCAAAGTTATAGCAGCATCATCAGCAAAGAGCATGTCACATATTAAGATCTTTCACACATTTGTTCTTGCTCTCAGGCGCGCAGGGTTGAACAGCCGCCCATCAGACCTGGTGTGCACATAGATGTCTTCTGTTGACATCCCAAACGCGTGCTTCAATAGCATAGAGAAGAATTTGCTGAAAAATATTGGGGCTGACACACATCCTTGTTTGACTCCACTACGAATAGCGAAGGGTTCTGATGAGCTGCCATCGTACTGAACAGTAGCCCTCATGTCATCATGGAATGACTTGGTGATACTTTGGAGTTTCGGGGGACAGCCGATCTTGAGGAGAATCTGAAAGAGCCCATCCCTGCTGACCAGGTCGAATGCCTTGGTCAAGTCGATGAATTCTGTTGTGCCCTGCACTTCTCCTGGGGTTGATGGAGTGAGAAAATCATGTCGACAGTTAACCTCCATGCGTGAAAACCACATTGGGACTCAGGGTAGACCTATTCTGCCAGAGTTTGTAGATGTGCCAGAGTTACACAAGCAAAGACTTTGCCGACAATACTCGAGATACCACTGTAGTTGTTGCAGTTGCTGCTATCACCCTTGTTCTTATACAAAGTGACGATTTTGGAGTTGCGCATATCCTGTGGTATGGCTCCTTCCTTCCAGCACTGACGGAGGACCTCGTGTAAAGGTTGGAGGAGTGAGCTCTTGCAGTGTTTGATCAATTCTGGAGGAATCCCATCATTGCCAGGAGCTTTCCCTGGGGCCAGACTGTCAATTGCCTTGCTGAGGTCCTCAATGGTTGGTGACAGGCAACATCAGATCGATGTATGATGGTATCAAGAAGGCCCTTGGCTGATCACAGAGCAAGGCAGCACCCCTGAAGTCATCCAGTGGTGAAATAATCACTGATAAAAGCAAGCAGATGGAACGCTGGGTAGAGCACTATTCTGAGCTCTACTCGAGGGAAAATGTTGCTGTTAGCTCAGCCATTGATTGTCTACCAGTCATCCAGTGTCTCTCTCTCTCTCTCTCTCACACACACGCACATGCACACACAATTGAAAATACACGTGGACTACGATGTTAACTGTCCTGTGCTATCACTAGTGGGATCATCAGTTGATCTGCCACCTGTCCTCAGGAGTTTCGTCCCGCTTATGATCAAGATTCCCTCGAGGTGGTGGGCCAGCAGTGCTAAAGCACCACCTCCCACTGATGAGCTTAAAAACTTGGCATCTACCTCTATCAGAGTTGTTGGTCACTTCCACCCAACAGATAGTTGTCTACTCTTCAGGAGTCTATGCAAATATTGAAGGGTTTGCAAAAGATGGATACACTGTCTGACTATCTGCCCCTCTGGATGTACTTGGTCCACGCCCATGATGATCCTGTCTCTGCTGCCTCAGCTACAGCCCTGCTGGTTGACTTGCTCTCTCTTCTAGTGAAGCCAAGGTCACACAGCCTCTTCTGGAAAGTGAACGCAATAAAGCCATGGCAACCTACTTCGAATGGACAGCATGAGACCTTCCACCCTCACACACATACACACTTCTTACCATAATTTAGTTCTTATTATTATATATTGCATTGTACTGCTGCTGCTTAACAATAAATTTCACAACATATGCCAGTGATGTTAAACCTGATTCGACAGACAGACAGACAGACATACTTTATTGATTCCGAGGGAAATTTGGTTTCATTACAGCCGCACCAACCAAGAATAGTGAAGAAATATAGCAATATAAAACCATAAATAATTAAATAATAATAAGTTAATCATGCCAAGTGGAAATAAGTCCAGGACCAGCCTATTGGCTCAGGATGTCTGACAGTCCGAGGGAGGAGTTGTAAAGTTTGATGGCCACAGGTAGGAATGACTTCCTATGACGCTCAGTGTTACATCTTGGTGGAATGAGTCTCTGGCTAAATGTACTCCTGTGCCTAACCAGTACATTATGGCGTGGATGGGAGTCATTGTCCTAGATGGCATGCAACTTGGACAGCATCCTCTTTTCAGACACCACCATCAGAGAATCCAGTTCCACCCCCACAACATCACTGGCCTTACAAATGAGTTTGTTGATTCTGTTGGTGTCTGCTACCCTCAGCCTGCTGCCCCAGCACACAACAGCAAACATTGGCCACCACAGCCTTGTATAACATCCTCAGCATCGTCCGGCAGATGTTAAAGGATTCCTCCCTTGCATTGGGGAGAAGATACAAAAGCCTGAAAGCACATATCACCAAGTTCAAGGACAGCTTCTCTTCCGCTGTTATAGATTATAAAATGGTTCCCTAGTACATTAAGGTGGACTCTTGAATCTACAGTTTAACTCTTTATGATTGTGCATTTTATTGCTTACCCACTGCACTTTCCCTGTAGCTGTTACACTTATTCTGTGGTGGTATCTGTTAACTTTTTTTTACTTCAGTGCACTGTTTAATGATGTGATCTGTATGAACTGTATGCAAGACAAGTTTTTCACTGTGTGCCAGTGAATGTGGCAATAATAAACCAATTCCAATTTCAATTATAATAATTTTCCATCTGGGCTTTGTTGGCTGCTTTGTTTATAAAGTGAAATGACAGGATTTCTTGAGAACAACTTTCCATTTTTGCCTTTATCATTTCTATCATATAGCCAAAGTATGGAGCAGCTGCATATCACCACTGATGCCAGACATATTGTTAAGTTTGAATATTTTCAGATTGGCAGAAGCATTTGAATAGGTCAATTTTGTCAAAAAAACTGAGGAAATATATGTATTCTCAAACATAAATGTAGGCAGGTGCTTTAATTAAGGAGCATCAATATCTGCACAGAGCACTTTAGCTCTGAGCGCAAGGGGAATTTGTCTTTCAGTTGTTTTAGTCTTTAACAGGCGATGGTCCAATTCTTCTTAAGCTCTTATTGATCTGGTCTTGTTGAGTGATCATGTGGCAAGTGTTATGAGGCAGCTTTTAGTGAAAATCCCAAGGGCCTGAATAACACTTGTTTTAGGCTCCATTAGTATACCAATTCCCAAAGGACACGCAATTTGTTTCACTAACTTTAATCAACTACAACCCCATAACCAACTGGCAAAAGAACCTACTTTTCAACACAACCTTTCAGAGGTTACAGCCTGAAGGGCATCAGTATTATAAGAAAACACCAAGATGTGATTTTTGACAATTAAAAAACAGTGAAACTTACTGAGATAACAAATTCACCATAGCATAGCTTTTCAAGTCGAAGTGCAGCCACTGTTGTGACCCTGTGGGCTATGGAGTTTGATTTCCGCAGACTGGATGTGGACCACTTCACAAACTATCCAATCTCCACCTATCAGCTACTTTCTGTTCCATCTGTAAAAGTCTGCATTCCCACCTCAGAAATGAGACTAGTGCGAGAATGCAGAAAAGTAGAAAATAAAAACTTTTATTTCCTTGACCCTTTTATAAAGTTCCTTAGTATTATAGCTTATCCTTCAATTGGTGGTCAGCATACTGCAAACAAGCACACACATTCTTCAAAAGAGGTTTAGAATACAATTTGCTCATCTATTGTCCCACAGCACCCTGAAATTATTTACCATTGGGGTTATGAAGAACAGATTAGTTTCTGCCTGATTTTAACTTCATCTTCCACAGTGAAATACTTGACACATTACTGACTCCTCCTATGCTCCCCGAACACAATGGGGGAGCTCAGCATAGCATTGTCCAGTTCCACCAAATATTTGAGGATCTAGAATAATCTTACGTTCTAGATCTATTCAAGAACGATAATATCTAAACTGAATTTCAACAGCCTTGAAACACATTATAATGAATTTTTCCTTTCATGCATTTAGTTTCCTTTATAGATAACTTCCACTTAATGGTGGATCTCCCTTTCGCAATTCTCTTTTTAATTCGTTCACTCACTGAATAAAGGTGTTACTAAAGAAGTCACCTTTTAATATTTGTCAGTAATTTCCTCAAAGGAAGTTGTCTTGCTCTAATTTTTTAGAGAGCAGCTAAGAGTCAAGTATAGTGCAGAAGGGTAAAGATGTCAGACATTGGTGAATCTGGTAGGGGTTTCATTAAAAATCCAGCTGTTTTATGACTTGCTTTGCCAAAGCTGTGTTTTCATTTCAGAAACGATGTAACTAACTGGATTTGAATTTACCATCTGTTGTGCTGGACTATGAATGTGTGGCTGGATATTCATCCTATGTCTCTATATTGACATGAACCATTTTGGAATGTCAATTCACAATAATCCAGTCAGCAGGAATACAGTGTCTACAAGCAACACAGGGTGCCATAGTATTGCAGCTCAGAATGTTCCAGACTTCAGAGTTCAATTCTGGAGGTATTCCGTAAAGATTTTCTGTACATCTTCCCCATGAAATGCGTGGATTTTCTCGGCTGCTTCGGTTTCCTCCCACAGTCAAATGACATACTGGGTAGGTTAATTGGCCATTGTAAGTTGTCCTGTGGTTAGGTTAGGGTAAAATTGTGGAGTTGCTGGCATAGATTGAAAGGCTGGAAGGGTCTATTCCGCGCTGTACACTAAATAAAATAAATAAAGGAAGACACCCTACAACGTAACAAAGAAGATAATGCCAACAAAGCATGGAACATCACAGCAATGATGTGAACAAAGTCATGTCAACCAGCATATTTAAGGTAAAAGGAATTTACCTAAACTGTGCCTAGAGTATATCAGCAAAGCATTTTCTATTTATATAAAGCCCGTCCCAATAAATCTATGTTAAAATTTTATAATCCTGCAGAACAGAATTATGCAAAACATATGGTTGAGATACAAATGAGATTAGTGGGAGAGTGCAGACTCTTCTACAGATGGGATAGAAAGTGGCTGATAGGGTGGATGAGCTGATAGTTTATGTGGTTGCCCACTGCTTGTGCAGGACTTGTGTGTGTTTCTGATCCACTGAAATACTCAACACCATTCTGCATGCTTTTCCATTTTGAGTAGTTGTGAGCCAGAGTTTCCAACGAGTTGGTGAAGATGTTACCATTTCTCAAGGAAGCTTTGAGCACATTGTTAAATCATCTTCTCTCAGTGTTGCCCTTTGGCAGGTCAAATTTAAGATTAAATGTCTGTTATGTCTGGTAACCTCCTCCAATAACAGACCTTAGGACTGACTGTTTCAAGAATCTTTTTTTAAAATTTCAGAACTATATTTTCTGAATATCTAAATATACAACCAATACAATTGGGGGTACACTAGCAAACCATCAAACCAATACATTCACTTCCAGTGCATTGACGGTGTGCATGTTTCTTCCTTAAACAATGCACACTTTTGAAATGCTGCTCAGCCATTCATCACAGCAGGATCCACCATCTCTTTCCTTTGCAAGACCTCCAAGGTATTTATGCTGACCTCTGCCTGATAGACATGCTTTTTGGTTTGTATTTCAAAAATATGTTTTATTTCCAATGTCTGCTCACTTACTGGGTAAATTGTTATATGATTGTATTAGACAATCAAAACAATGGATATGTATTTGATGGATATCTTTGGCAATCTCCCACTCTAAATGCTGTTGTTATTATAATGAGGTACACATATTGTTTACCTTGTTGATTCAAAATGATAGAGCATTGGAGGAAGCCATTCAGCCCATCACACCGTTCCTGCTTTTTGAAAGAGCTATCTAATTAAAAGGCTAATCATATGAGGAGCACTTGATTGTTCTAGGCCTTTACTCACTGGACTTAAGAAGAAAGGGGGGAGATCTCATTGAAACCTATTGAATGTTGAAAGGCCTTGATAGAGTGGATATGTTGAGGATGTTTCCTATGGTGGGAAATCTAAGGCCAGAGGACACACCTTCAGAATAGAGGGATGTCCATTTAGAATGGAGATAAGGAGGAACTTCTTTAGATAGAGTGTGGTGAATCTGTGGAAGTTGTTTCCACAGATGGTTGTGGAGGCCAAGTCATTGGGTATATTTAAGGCAGAGGTTGATAGATTCTTGATTAGTCAGGGCATGAAGGGATATGGGGAGAAGGCAGATGATTGGGCTGAAAGGGAAATAGATCAGCAATGATGAAATGATGGAGCAGACTCAATCAGCCAAATGGCCTAATTCTGCTCCTATATCTTAAGGTCTTGTGGTCTTATGTGTCAAAAAGATAATTTCTGCTTCTATTTCTTGTGCCATCTCATTGGTTCTTCACACAACCCTGGAACACCTGGAAAGCAAAGATGTATACATCAGGATGCTTCTTATCGATTACAGCTCAGCATTTAATGCCATCATCCCCTCAAAACTAATCAGTAAACTCCAAGACCTGGGTCTCAATACCCCCTTCTGTAATTGGATCCTGGATTTCCTCACTTGTAGATCCCAGTCAGGTCTCCACAATTTCCATCAGCACAGGTGCACCACAGGGATGTCCCCTGCTCTACTCACCCTACACACCTATTCCCGTGTGGCTAAATACAGCTCCAGCACCATATACAAGTTTACTGATGACACCACTGTTGTGGGCTGTATCAAAGGTGGTGATGAATCACCATACAGGTGGGAGATTGTAAGGCTACATCCACACTACACCAGATAAATCTGTAACCAAAGCTTTTTCTCTTCGTTTTTACCCTCCGTCCACACTAAAACGGCGATTCTGTCCCCTGAAACCGGAGCTTTTCAGAAACGCTGTCCAGGGTGTGTAATTTTGAAAATGCCACTTGGGCAGATCAGTGTGGACGGGGTAACCGGAGAAATCTGAAAACGCTGTCAGACAGCAGTGCGCCATTTCATTGTTTTTCTGAATGCAACCCCCCACACAATCTAACAATTTCAGAACAGATGGCAACGAGACTGAAGCCAGAAGAGTTAGAAATGTACTCACCAAATACTTACTGAATAAATAGGTATACTCACTTTGCTCTGTTTTCTGTCCTTGCTTGTATGAAGGTGGTTTACCTATTATGCAAGTACTTCTTTGACTATTAATAGATGTGTAACAGCCTAATGTAACATTGTATGGAAATACAAGATAACACTGATGCAGACATGTTTTACACATTTAACAAGGTGCTTTATTAATGGAACAGAGTTAGTCAGTTTTTCAATGTTCGTCGTCAGCCGGTACATACTGTCCGTGAACTCCCTGTCGGTTGCCTCCATACACTTCAGTATTTGTTTTTTTTAATTTTTAAGTCCTCCTGCACGAGAGCCAACAGCTGCCCATCATTTAAGATTTTTCTGTAACTGCACAAACACGCACCGTCATTTAAGGCAAGATTCGACACCAAACACATCGCTTGTTTTCTGTAGATGTGTCCTGTGCATGCCCAGTAGGAGGAGATTCGCTGAAATATCCATTTCAATGTGGACAGAGATATTTTTAAAAACGCCTATTGTGGATGCTTATCGTTTTTACGTGAAACCAGCATTTTCAAAATTATCCGGTCTAGTGTGGATGTAGCCTAAGTGGTGTAAACTCTGACTCAATGTCAGCAAGACCAAGGAACTGATTGTAGACTTCAGGAGAGGGAAACCAGAGATCCATGAGCCAGTATGCATTGGAGGATCAGTAAGGGTCAGTAACTTTAAATTCCTGGGTGTCACTATTTCAGAAGACCTGTCCTGGACCCATCATATAAATATAATTGTGAAGAAAGCAGAACTGCACTTTTTCCTCTGTAAGTCTGCAGAGATTCGACATGTCATTGAAAATCTTCACAAACTTATATAGACATGTGGTGGAAAGTGTGCGGACTGGCTGCATCACAGCCTGGTATGGAAACACCAATGCCTTTGAGTAGAAAATCCAACAAAAGGCAGTGGATTTGTTCCAGTCCATCACGGGTAAAGCCCTCCCAACCATTGAGCACATCTACTTGAAATCAGTATCCATCATCAAAGATCCTCACCACCCTGACCATGCTCTTTTCTCACTGCTGCCATCAGATAGAAGGTACAACTGCCTCGGGACTCACAGCACCAGGTTCAAGAACAGTTACTAACCCTCAACCATCAGGTTTCTGAACAAAAGAGGATAGCTCAAGTCATTCTATTTCTGGTACTCCCATAACTGATTATCTCATTTTAAGAACTCTTTATCTTGTTATTTCATGCTTTCATTATTTATTGCTATTTATTTACATTTGCATTGGCACAGTTTGTGTCCATTGATCCTCTTCACAATTACTGTTCTATAGATTTGCTAAGTATGCCTGCAGGGAAAAGAATCTCAGGATTGTATGTGGTGACATGTACATACTCTGATAATAAATTTTAATTTGAACTTTGAACTTTAGACACTTTCAACTTTTAACTACCGTAGATTCCGGACTACAGAGCGCACCTGATTAAAAGCCGCAGGCTCTAATTTTAGAAATAAAATCAATTTTGTACTTGTACAAGCCGCACCGGATTTTAAGCCGCAGGTGTCCCACGTTGTAATATGAGATATTTACACAGAAAGATATTACACGTGAGGATTTTTTAACTTTTAATTAAATCCGTATGGTAACATAAACAAATACATATTGTAAATGCTTTTTTTCGAACCGTGCCTGTAACACGGCTACTTTTAAATATACATACGTATCGGTAACACACAATTTACGTTGCGTATACTTTTTTACTGAACAGTGCACGAACAACATTCCAATATCTCCTAATGACTGGTAAAAAAATATATACTGCAGCCTACCAAGAAAAGTTATTGATTGCCTTTAACTTAAAAGCTGCATCATCGCGCGGGTCTAATGCGCTCGCCCCCTCCTTTCCGTTTATCGCAAACCAGTATTTTCCCCACAAGACGCGGCGAAACCGGATGTGACGTCATAGCATCCCGGGATGTAGTACAGAAAACAAATATACTTAAAACACTTCTAACTTTAACTAGAAAATACTAACAAATGAATTACTAAGCGAAAATATTATAAACTAAATAACTGCCATAAAGGCAGCACAATGCTTTTCTTCGAGTGTTTTCCATGTTGATGAGGGTGAGTACAAATGACTGATTTACAATAATTTAATTGTGGAAGTGCGCTTGATTTATCGTACAATTTCATTGGACCTCTGTGAACTACTCATCCATTTTATTGGTCTACTGTTACGAGGCAAAATGTTTTTGGCGGTATGAAAAAAAAACATGCATTAGCCGCACCGTAGTAAAGGCCGCAGTGTTCAAAGCTGTTCAAAGCGTGGGAAAAAAGTAGCGGCTTATAATCCGGAATCTACGGTATATATTCAAAATTTTCTTCCACAGTAAAATTGTGAAATTTAAGAGACTACTAGACAGGTATATGGAGGAATTTAAGGTGGGGGGATATATGGGAGGCAGAGTTTAAGGGTCAGCACAACATTGTGGGCCGAAGGGCCTGTACTGTGCTGTACTATTCTATGTTCTATAAATATGAGAGGAGATAGCTCTAACATAAGAGGAGGAAAATATAAAAGAGATGTACAAGGCAAGTGTATTATGCTCCATTTTTGGTGGAGCACCATTCTTTAACCCTGCTGTGCTAGGTACCTACTGGATTCTCTCTGCTTACACATACTTGCTGCATTATAACACCTTAGAACTGAGTAATTGCAGAATAAAATGTGTCTATATCTTACCACCAGATGGAGTCTGTGTGCCTTTGTGAAATTTGTTCCATAACAATTATAAATCCATTAGTAGTCGAGTGCTATGTTAATGTAGATATTCAGTTTTTAGTCGTACATGCAAATGTATTAGTCCTCAAGAGAAATCTGTATTCTAGTCCTGCCTATCAATTATTTGACTCAGTGTTACTGCCTTTCTTACTATTCTTGGACTCGTCAACAAGGTTTGTACTTATATGAGTATTAGGTACAGAGAATTGTTTTCATGCAGATATGTGAACTGTGTTTAGGGGCAAAGGGCAGGTTTCAGGCTATTTGAGATTTGCTTTCATAGTTTGAGAATTCCTGTTAACTTGAATAAATTGCAATTGCTTGAAATTGCTTCCAGCATCTGTTTTCTCCCTCACAATCAGAGGAACTGTCACACTGTTCTGGAGTTATATTAATGTTTCAGTCTGAGTATTTTACCCTTGGCTACTGACAGTAACAGATAACTCTTATTTTTAGCTTTTATCTGTTAATACTGTAGCTGATAATTTTATAATAGCCACAGCACTGCCAACTACTTTCATTTGTATGGCATCTTTAAAAACAGATAGATATTCTAATACTGTTTACAGGAGCCATATTATGCATTAAATTATTACAGAGATACAGAATTAGGACAGATGACCAGTAGTCATTCACTGAGATTTCAAGGGAACAGTCAGAGAGATGAAAGGATGTAAGGAAGGCATTCCAGAGATTTATGGCTTTGACTTCCAAGTGATTAAATTTGGAGGAGCACAGAGGTCAGGTTTGGAGAAGCACAGAGCCTGAAAGGCTGAAGGAGAACCTAGATTATGAGAGTCAAGGCCATGAAGGCATTTGAATGCAAGCATGAAAATTTCAAAATGGAGTCTTATTTTGTCCAAGAAGCAATTTTAGCCAATAAGCGCAAGATTATTGAGTGAAAGGCATTGAGCCTGAGATTGGACACAGTATCAAATGATCTCAGTTTCATTTCATTTTACGTATATTACATGTTTATTTTAATAGCTATTAAACTCCTGATTTTTTCTGTCTTCACTTTATAAGAAATAAAGTACTTATTGTTCAATTAATACTCAATATTTTCTTTCAGAACTGCTTTATTATGACCTATTAAGTACTGAAACACTTAAAGATCAAATCTTCAATTAATTTCAGTTAATCAGCTATTACAAAATATGCTTGCTCTTCTGGTTTTTAACAAAATGCAATTTATTAACACCCAACAAAATGTGTTTTCTCTCATGTTCCAAGTTAAACATTTGCATTAAACAAGCAGAATTAAACAATTAACTTTAAGTTTCCACACTCATTTCTGTTCATAATTGTTCCCAAATTTCTCAGAATCATACACTGTTAAGTCATCAGCAGCTTTGTACACAGTGTCGCATGCTTCGGAGCATTCTGATAGATTTCCCTTCCCAAGTAGACAGAAAAATCTATGCACAGCCTATCAGTAGCTTTCCATCTGCATGATCCACATGTGTAGCTAGAGGCTAAACACCTGCAAGTCACCTGCTGTGATACTATGTGGCCATTGAGGTTTGCCAAGATGTCTTTACCTCACTTTTGTTTTTATCTGTTTCCTTCCACCTACAGGAAATACATTGCCATGAACTTGCACTGTTCTTTTAGAAATGTGCTCTCTATGTGACTAGAGTTGTTGGCTTGAATATTCTTTCTGCCTCTACAGAAAAGATTGTGTGCTTTGTCTAAATCAAATGAGGTAACAAAAGCTCAGAGGTTTTAATTTTGTCCAAGGTATATACCTATTGTCTTAGTGAACAAAGGCCATTAGCAATTGTTGATTTCTCCGGCTAGGTTTTATTCTTTGTTTAACACCATGGCTTCAAGCACCTTTTATGCATCCTGAAGTTCTGATATCAGCTGGTGTGTTGTATCAGTTGCAAGCCACAGTTTGTGAGCAGACATCTGGGGAATGAGATAAATGTATAACACAGCTGCATCAGTATCTGGAGAGCTGATGAACACACTTGGATGATTTGAACTTCCGAAATCTGTCTTTTTATTTCTTCAAGAGGTAGACTTTTGCCAGCCAGTTCAGTGCTTCCACAGCTGTTTCGGTCAAAGGGAGGCCACCAGTAGGTACTGCAGAAACTTAGCTCTTCTGTGAAAACAAATCTCCAAGGCTCTCTTTTGGCCTAGAAGAGTGGATTCTGTCACATTGTGCCTTTTCGGATTCAGTGGATCCAAGAGTATTTAGTAGTGAATTTGATGCATTTAACACCAAGCCAGAACTTCAGCTGATATTTCTCATTATGTTTCATGCTTTCGATGATCTTGTGATCAGATTATTTAATGATGCTTAGCCGAGAATGATATTGTACCCACTTCTGACTGTACGCACACTTGTCTCTCCACAAAAGAACATGAATTTGGCCCACAAACTGTTTTGAAATAGTTTTAGTGCGGTTCACACTCAGAAGTGCTAAATTACAAACAGTTCATTCAATTTTGCTCATATCATGACACTGCTGCAAGGTCTTTATGGAAGAAAATCAGTTCTTAAAAGCACTCTACTCATAGCAGTAATACACTCTTGAACTATCAAGAAAGCTTTTGGCACATTGGCCTTCATAAAACAGGGTATTGTATACAGGAGTTGGGCTGTTATATTGAAGTTGAGTAAGACATCGAAGAGACCAGATTTGGAGTATTGTGTGTGGTCACCTATGTACAGGAAAGATGTCAATAACATTGAAAGAGTACTGCAAAAATATACAAGAATGTTGCTGGGTTTGAGGACCTGAGTTATAGTGAAAGATTGAGTAGGTTAGGACTTTATTCCCTGGACTGCAGGAGAATGAGAGTAGGTTTGATAGAGGTATATAGATTATGAGGCAGATAAAGCTCCCTCCATGACGCTCTAAGCAACATTTATGCATACTTTGAGGCGTGCAACAGAGTGTTAGCCTTGAAAGCTACCACCCCCCCCCCCCCACCTAGATGAAAGCAACTGTCTGTAACAGCAGCAGATGGGAGAAGCACTCTGCAGAGAGTCAAACCCCATAAGGCACCAGACTGGACAATATCCCAGGCCAATACTAAGGATGTGTGCATAGCAGCTCACTGACATCTTCACAGACATCTACCCACAACACTTCACTCATCCAGGCTGCTGTCCCCACATTCTTCAAATCAGCCACCATCATCCCTGTACCAAAGAACTCTACACCTTCAGAACTAAATGACCCCCACTCAGTGGCACTTACGCCAGTCATCGTGAAGTGCTTTGAACAACTGATAATGGCACATATCAAAAACCCCATTCCTGCCACACTGGACACTCACCAATATGCTTACCGTCAAAACTGCTGTACACCAGGTGCCATAGTACCTGTCATGTACCTGTCACTGACACACCTAGAAAAAAAGGACACATGTCAAAATGCTGTTTTTGGATTTCATTTTGGTATTCAACACTATTGCCCCACAGACCTAAGTGAACTAACTCCTTGGTCTAAACACATCACTGTGCATCTGGGTGATGGACTTCCTAGCCAACAATCCTCAGATATTCAGTATGCACAAATGTTTCACCCTTCCCATCATCCTCATCCAGGATTACCCTTGCACCCAGTGTGCTGAGTCCATTGCTGTACACGTGATGCATGGCCAAACATCTGAGTAATCACAAAGTCAAGTTCACTGATGACAGGACAAAGATGGGCTCATCACCAGAAACAAGAAGACAGCCTACAGAGAGGAGGTGGAAGAGCTTGCAGCCCAGTGCCAGGCAAATAACCTCTTCTTCAATAGCAACAAGGTAAAAATAGCAACAATGGGAACGGGCGAGGTTCCGGAGGATTGGAGGATTGCGGATGTTGTTCCTTTATTCAAGAAAGGGAGAAGAGATAGCCCGGGAAATTATAGACCAGTGAGTCTTACTTCAGTGGTTGGTAAGTTGATGGAGAAGATCCTGAGAGGCAGGATTTATGAACATTTGGATATGATTAGGGTAGTCAGCATGGCTTTGTCAAGGTCAGGTCGTGCCTTACGAGCCTGATTGAATTCTTTGAGGATGTGACTAAACACATTGATGAAGGAAGAGTAGTAGATGTAGTGTATATGGATTTCAGCAAGGCATTTGACAAGGTATCCCATGCAAGGCTTATTGAGAAAGTGAGGAGGTATGGGATCCAAGGGGACATTGCTTTGTGGATCCAGAACTGGCTTGCCCACAGAAGACAAAGAGTAGTTGTAGATGGGTCATATTCTGCATGGAGGTCGGTGACCAGTGGAGTGCCTCAGGGATCTGTTCTGGGACCCTTACTGTTTGTGATTTTTATAAATAACCTGGATGAGGAAGTGGAGGGATGGGTTAGTAAGTTTGCTGATGACAGAAAGATTGGAGGTGTTGTGGATAGTGTGGAGGGCTGTCAGAGGTTACAGCGGGACATTGATAGGATGTAAAACTGGGCTGAGAAGTAGCAGATGGAGATCAACCCAGATAAGTGTGAGATGGTTCATTTTGGTAGGTCAAATATGATGGCAGAATATAGTATTAATGGTAAGACTCTTGGCAGTGTGGAGGATCAGAGGGATCTTGGGGTCTGAGTCCCTAGGACGCTCAAAGCAGCTGCGCAGGTTGACTCTGTGGTTAAGAAGGCATACAGCGTGTTGGCCTTCATCAGTCGTGGAATTGAATTTAGGAGCCGAGAGGTAATGTTGCAGCTATGAAGGATCTTGGTCAGACCCCACTTGGAGTACTTTGCTCAGTTCTGGTCGCCTCACTACAGGAAGGATGTGGAAACCATAGAAAGGGTGCAGAGGAGATTTACAAGGATGTTGCCTGGATTGGGGAGCATGCCTTATGAAAGCAGGTTGAGTGAACTCAGCCTTCTCTCCTTGGAGCGACAGAGGATGAGAGGTGACCTGATAGAGGTGTATAAGATGATGAGAAGCATCGTGTGGATAGTCAGAAGCTTTTTCCCAGGGCTGAAATGGTTGCCACGAGAGGACACAGGTTTAAAATGCTGGGGAGTAGGTACAGAGGAGACGTCAGTGGTATGTTTTTTATGCAGAGTGGTGACTGCGTGGAATGAGTTGCCAGCAACGGTGGTGGAGGCAGATACAATAGGGTCTGTTAAGAGACTTTCGAATAGGTACTGTACATGGAGCTTAGTAAAATAGAGGGCTGTGAGTAAGCCTAGTAATTTCTAAGGTAGGGACATGTTCCGCACAACTTTGTGGGCTGAAGGACCTGTATTGTGTTGTAGGTTTTCTATGTTTCTATGTAAATGAGATGGTTATCGACTTCAACAGAACTCGCATCACTCACACTCCTCTGTACATCAGTGGAAACTGTGAGCAGTTTCAAACTCCTGGGAATGCACATCTTGCAAAACCTGTCATGGTTCCTGAGTACATCCTACACAATCAGGAAAGCTCATCCACACCTCTACTTTCTGAGAAGGCTGAAAACAGTTGGAGTATGCACATCTATACTCATGTCCTTCTACAGAGGCACAGTAGAAAGGATCTTAACATACTGCATCTCTGCGTGATGCAGAAACTGTCCTGCAGCACAGAGAGAGGTTCTATTATGGGTAGTCAATACTGCCTAATGCATTACTGGCACCAGCCTACCTACCATCCCACCCACCCTGCTCTTAGACTGTATGTCCTACTCTCATCAGGGAGGAGGCTACGTAGCATCCACGCCAGGACCACCAGACTCAAAAACAGTTACTTACCCCAAGCTGTAAGGCTGGTCAACACCTCAACTCACTAACCCACCCCTCCACACTCCCAACTACCACAACTTTATCATTTCCTGTCTGATCACCTTATGCACCAACATTTCTGCACCTCATCTCATTTTATGGACATACAATCAATTTTATATATATACTATCTTATGCATTTATATTTATTTTGATTTATTATTGTTGTTGTGTTCTTTATCGTATTGGGTTTTTTGTGCTGCATCAGATCTGGAGTAACAATTATTTTGTTCTCCATTGCACTTGTGGACTGGCATTAAACAATCTTGAAATAGGGTAAATGCAAGTTGGCTTTTTACAGTGAGTTTAGGTGAGAGTAGAACTAGAGGTCATAGCTTAAGGGTGAAAGGTGAGATATTAAAGTGAAACCTGAAGAGAATGTCTTCCCTCAGAGTGAGGTGTGAGTGTGGAATGAGCTTCAGTGGAGGTGGTGGGTGCGGCTTCGAATGCAACATTTAAGAGAAGTTTAGGTAAGTTTAGATGGGAAGGGTATGGAGGGCTATGGTCCAGGTGAAGGTCGATGGAACTAGGCAGAATAAAAGTTCAGCACTGATTAGATGGGCTGAAGGGCCTGTTTCTGTGCTGTAGTGCTCAATGAATCTAGCTAATCAGCATAGAGGAAACGGGGTCTATAGGCAAGAGGTAGGTGGTACCCAAGGTGCAACATACTCAGGACATAATGATATTATTTTCTGCACACTCTTGTTGGAGCAATAACATCAATAGCAATGTCTATTCTTGCATCTGACATGATTCCCATCCAGAAGTGATCTCCAGCATTGGTCATTGTAATGTCTAAAGACTAGATAATCCAAATTTTCCCTTTGAAGGTGCCAGTGATGGCTACATTGTGAATGAAAAAGAAATATTGTCCTACCACAATCTGGATAATGGGGAGGTAAATTGGATTAGTAAGTATGCAGATGATACTAAGGTAGGTGGCATTGTGGATAATGAAGTAGGTTTTCAAAGCTTGCAGAGAGATTTAAGCCAGTTAGAAGAGTGGGCTGAACGATGGCAGATGGAGTTTAATGCTGTTAAGTGTGAGGTACTACATTTTGGTAGGAATAATCAAAATAGGACATACATGGTAAATGGTAGGGCATTGAGGAATGCAGTAGAACAGAGTGATCTAGGAATAAAGGTGCATAGTTCCCTGAAGGTGGAATCTCATGTGGATAGGGTGGTGAAAAAAGCTTTTGGTATACTGGCCTTTATAAATCAGAGCATTGAGTATAGGAGTTGGGATGTAATGTTAAAATTGTACAAGGCATTGGTGAGGCCAAATTTGGAGAATTGTGTACAGTTCTGGTCACCGAATTATAGGAAAGATGTCAACAAGATAAAGAGAGTACAGAGGAGATTTACTAAAATGTTACCTGGGTTTCAGTACCTAAGTTACAGAGAAAGGTTGAACAAGTTAGGTCTTTATTCTTTGGAGCGTAGAAGGTTGAGGGGGGTCTTGATAGTGGTATTTAAAATAATGAGGGGGATAGATAGAAGTGACGTGGATAGGCTTTTTCCATTGAAAGTAGGGGAGATTCAAACAAGAGGACATGAGTTGAGAGTTAAGGGGCAAAAGTTTAGGGGTAACACGAGGGGGAACTTCTTTACTCAGAGAGTGGTAGCTGTGTGGAACGAGCTTCCAGTAGAAGTGGTAGAGGCAGGTTCGATTTTGTCATTAAAAAAAAAAATTGGATAGGTATATGGACAGGAAAGGAATGGAGGGTTATGGGCTGAGTGCAGGTAGGTGGGACTAGGTGAGAGTAAGCGTTTGGCACGGACTAGAAGGGCCGAGAGGGCCTGTTTCCGTGCTGTAATTGTTATATGGTTATATGGTTACCAAACCTTTCCAAATGCTCTCTTATGAATTATGTATTGTTTGTCCTCTGTGGAGAGTGCTCCTGCATAGTGTTCCAAGAAACAGCCATACTTTATTAAAATATTTTCAATAAGTTTTTTTTCCAGACCTGATCTTGCTTAGAATTCCTCTTCCAACATTATCTACTGCCCCTATACCTCCCAGCCTACTTTCTCTTTTACTCCATGTCCTTAGCACCTCCCCCCAACTCCCAATCATTTTTTCCATCTCCCACCCGTACACAAGACTGAACCCCTGTGAAAGTAAAAGAACTGGAAAGCACACTCTGAAATCTACACAATTCTTCTCTTTGTTCTCATGATAATTGAAAGATTATGATGGTTGTGTCGTCCATTTCTTTCCCTGCTGTCTCCACACTGGTGTCAGTAAAATTTGGCATCATATTTTGAAAGGTTTGGAGATGCATGCTACAGACCATGATTTGGCTAATACCTGTTCACCCTGTACACATCAGACTTCCAATATAACTCGGAGTCCTGCCATGTGCAGAAGTTCGCTGATGACACGGCCATAGTGGGGTGTGTCAGGAATGGACAGGAGGAGGAGTATAGGAAACTGATACAGGACTTTGTGATATGGTGCAACTCAAACTACCTGCGTCTCAATATCACCAAGACCAAGGAGATGGTGGTGGACTTTAGGAGATCTAGGCCTCATATGGAGCCAGTGATCATTAATGGAGAATGTGTGGAGCAGGTTAAGACCTACAAGTATCTGGGAGTACAGTTAGACGAGAAGCTAGACTGGACTGCCAACACAGATGCCTTGTGCAGGAAGGCACAGAGTCGACTGTACTTCCTAAGAAGGTTGGCGTCATTCAATGTCTGTAGTGAGATGCTGAAGATGTTCTATAGGTCAGTTGTGGAGAGCGCCCTCTTCTTTGTGGTGGCGTGTTGGGGAGGAAGCATTAAGAAGAGGGACGCCTCACGTCTTAATAAGCTGGTAAGGAAGGCGGGCTCTGTCGTGGGCAAAGTACTGGAGAGTTTAACATTGGTAGCTGAGCGAAGGGCGCTGAGTAGGCTACGGTCAATTATGGATAACTCTGAACATCCTCTACATACCACCATCCAGAGACAGAGAAGCAGTTTCAGCGACAGGTTACTATCGATACAATGCTCCTCAGACAGGATGAAGAGGTCAATACTCCCCAATGCCATTAGGCTTTACAATTCTACCGCCAGGACTTAAGAACTTTTTAAAAGCTATTATTAATGCTTTTTGAGATAGTGATTTAGATGCATATCATATTTTTTACTGAGTTAAGTATTGTATGTAATTAGTTTTGCTACAACAAGTGTATGGGACATTGGAAAAAAAGTTGAATTTCCCCATGGGGATGAATAAAGTATCTATCTATCTATCTATCTATAAGTGCCAAAACAAAATGCCTGCAAATTAAATTTAATGCATTATATATGGAAACTCAAAAAGGTCTTGTTTTGTCAGGTGACTGACTTCCAGGGATCGCAGTCACCACATGAGAAAGAGCCCTCTGTTAATGGAGGTGCCAGTGATGTCTACATTGTGAACGAAAAAGAAGCACTATTCTGTTTATTTGTCAATCTCGTTACCAGAGAGCCAGACAACCCAGGAAAAAGTACCGTTGACTCTACCATTGATTAATTCATTTTTAAATGGACTTCTTCCTGACAAATTACTTGATGCTTTATACACAATTTATAAATCACAGCATCTCTCAGACCTTTTTACATTAGATGGCAGAACTAACTGATAAATTGAGGCATTTTGTTAAAGTTTGCTAAAATGCCATTGATTTGGTTTTTAGGGTGTTTAGAAGGCCATTGGTGCATATCTAAGGGCAGCTTGCAATTAAAATTTAATTTTTAAATAATCACATTTGTTTTAATGTAAATTGGGTGACTGGTAAGGTATAAAATAAAATGCACAAAAAATCTCTCTGGAAAGCATTTACTGGTGCTTTCATGTAACACTGGTGTAGCATCAAATGAATGTCAGACAGAATCAGGTTTAATATTATCGGCATATGTCGTGAAATTTGTTGTCTTTGTGGCAGCAGTACAGTGCATTCCATAATAATAGAGAATGTAAAAACAGAAATTAAAAAAATAGTAAGGTAGTGTCCATTCAAAAATTGGATGGCAGAGAGGAAGAAGCTGTTTCTGACTTGTTGAATGTACGCTTTCAGGCTTTTGTACCTGCTTCCTGATGGTAACAATGAGAACAAGGCAAGACCTGGGAGGTGGGGGTCCTTAATGATGGACGTGCCTTTTTGAGGCATCACTCTTTGAAGATGTTTTGGATGCTAGGGGTGCCTGTTACCATGATGGAGCTGACTTAGTTTACAACTCTCTGCAGTTTACTTTGATCATGTACAGTAGCAGCCCTCCCCCCACCCCATACCAGGCGGTGATGCAGTCAGTTAGAATGCTCTCCATCCCACATTTGTAGAAATTTTTGAGTTTTTTGTGGCATACCAAATCTTCTCAAACTCCTGATGAATATATACTTGGTCCTTTAATGCCAAATTACTTTAAATATCTGAAATTGATAATATTATGGCATTATGCACATTGGCAGTATATGTGAATTTAAACATAAACACTGAAAGTACATATTTATATGGTGCTCCATTTATTTTGGCTAGTGGTTAGTACTTTTCACAAGCCCTTCCACAGTGGCTGCTGTTTAAGACTACATAGTATTTGAGTGCTTTGGAAATTGTCCTATCATTCAGCTCCATAAGGACATGTTTTCTTATGATATTTAGCTATTTTAAGAGATTGGTTTTATTACTCTGATGTAAAATGTTGAATTGTAGTTGTACTCATGTCCCTACATTTTATAGCTTCCCTACATTCGTATTGATCATCTTGACTGCTAAGCCCTCTCCTGGAAATCATGCCATCTCTACTGAAAATCTACTGGGAAGAGAGTTAGCCTCAGCTATATCTTCTATCTAAGGAATGGTTAATGATAATAACCTGATCTGGTGTAGATAATACCCTGTCTAGAAGAAATAAAGACATAGGATGTGAATATTTTTAAGATGTGAAATCTAACTTCTAAATACCAAATAAATAAGTAAAAGCAAATAAATATTTAGGATGGGAGTACAGATTAAACACAGATATTACAATGTTGATTCACCTTTTATTTGATATAAATACAGTCTTCAACATTTCAAGGATTTATTCTTATCTCCTGTTTATCTAATTTCCTCAAGAAACCCCAGAGATACTGTATGAATCAATACTTTAAAAAATACAACAGTTAATTGGCCCTTTCTGTTGTTAAATTCAGCCAGAAGTTGCATCTCACTCTGTGACTTTCTCTTTGGCTCTGACTGGCCTAAGATTGATCTAATGTTACAACTAAAAACTAAAAGCACCACGCAGTCTGAGGGAAAGCAAGCAGCTGTCTGACACCAGGAGCCTGCTCAGAGCTGGCAAGTGCCATCTTAACTGAAGGGCTGCTGCTCACGAACGTCAGTTCAATAATGCACATTCTCATTAAAAACTTGTCGCGGAATGACATTGCATACACCTCCAGCCCAGGAATTGGGAACTGCTCCTTGCTTTTTCTTAGAGTAGCTAATTATTTTGTGTATTTTTGAAGCACACTACGAGAAAATGCCATGAAATTATTGTCTTCAGTCACACTGAATCAAATGGGCTTTGTGATACATGTTCTAATTTGTTGTAAGCAGTATGTACAGTTTCTCTTGTTTGTTAAATAACCCATTCACAAGTGTAACGTAGAATTATTACAATTTCAAACATGCATTTACTTGATAAATAAATCCATTGTTTATGAACAAGACCACAATCAAATGAATAGTTCAATATATGTTCCAAGAAATAATGCAGTCCAGTCATAAGCATGATAAAACTGTTTTATTCAAGGTTCTAGGATCAAGGTGCGTTTATTGTCAAAATATATATGTAGTATACAACTCTGAGATTCCTCTTCTCCAGACAGCCACAAAACAAAGAAAACCATGGAAGCCATTCAAAGAAACAACTTCCCTGCCAACCATGCACAAAAAAAGCCAAAATGTGAAACTGACAACAAGAACATCAACACCCCCTGCAAATAAACAAATTGTGCAAACAGCTCTAAGACCATCAACCCTCCCCCCCACACAAAGAAATAAACCGTGAAAATGGCAACACCAACATCAAATTCCCCTCATGCAAAAAAACACATGGCAACAGGAAAGAACGGATGAAACTGAGAATATAAAAACATAAAACCAAAAGAATTTGATACACTTGAAAGAACAGAAATGATTGGCACGTACTTTCAATATGCTTAAACATTACAGGCTTACTTTTGTAGATTATACTGCAACAGCAGCACTTATCATTCAGTGCTTTCTCAAGATCGTAGCATAATGTCATGAAAGGGTAAGTCAATATTGCCCCAAATTACATGCTTTTGTGTACCTGACTTGTAATAGCTTTCAACAAATGGCTACAAAAATACGGACTGTTGGGAAATGTGAAATACTTTTCTATAATTGAAACCAGCAGTTGGCAAATTAGTACAGTGCAGAAGCATTCCCTTTCAATAGAGAAGAGAGAGAAAAGTGTCCATGCAATACAATTTGGGTCATACGAGTCATGCGATACAGCTGCTGCTGGTGTAGCTGCCTGACAGCTCCAGAAGCTGGATTCAATTCAGACCTCCGTTGTTGTCCATGCAAAGCTTGCATGTTCTCCCTATTTAGTTTCTTAGGTTGGTTTGTGACTAAATTCTACACTATCAGTTGCTACACCATGCTTAAAAATAGCATTAGTTGTTTGCATTTGTGTTCAAAAAGCAATAATTTTTGTCACTGATATTTGGCGAGAAATAAGCAGTAAGACACTCAGAACTATTTTGCTCACTGCGGTTTCAAGCATTCAGGCCTGGAGATACCAGAAACAGCCAAGACTGAAAATGAAACTCTTTCACTACTTCAGCACGTTAGGAACTACAAAAGAGTTTGGAAGTATTGACAATCATTTTGAATGTAACAATGAAAATGAAGATTTGAACTTGCAATTGCCAATGGCATTGTATGAAGGCAGTTCATTATCTGCACTAGGTGTCTGCACTGATTTTATTTATTGTATAGAGTGGATGAATGCCTCTGCCAATGACAATACTATAACAGTTTTATAGTACTGAGCTACTTTTGGTAGTGTTTCAGTTTGTTCTGTATTTCATTTAAATACATAATTTGCTACTCAGTTTGTCTTTTTATACTTCCATGAAACTTTGCCTAATTGGGGCAGGCACTTAGTTGGGCCAAAAATGTACTGGTCCCAATGTGTCCCAGTTAACTGGAATCCACTATAATAGCTGTCCTAAAATTGAATTCAGTCTATTTATTCTATTCTGTTGATCTTGTCTTCTGTCATCATCACCATCATTATTGCCGTGCATAATGACATAAGCAATCATGGTCTTTTGACCATGATTGTTTTTGGTACAATTTTCCACAAAAATGGTTTGCCAATGCCTTTTTCTGGACATGGTCTTTACAAGACAGTTAACCTCAGCCATTATCAATACTGTTCAGAGATTGTCTGCCTGACATCAGTGGTTGCATAACCTGGACTTGTGATCTGCACCAGTGGTGGTGGGGGAGCTGAGCAGGTGCTACACCTTGCCGCCTGTGATGGTGTGGTAGAGATAGGTCTATACACAGCATTAAAATTATTGCACACCATTTTTACTTCTTGTAAGTGCATACTTGATATGATAGCTATTTGTTTTACCTATTGTGCTACCAGGTTGGTGTGGTCCTTAAATGATCGACCTGGCTATCAATGAGCCCATCTATATCCAATCTGATAATTCCTACTGTGGCTTCATTTTCAAAACATACTTTGGCCTGATACCTTGGACTTGGTCCAAATTTGGGGACTTCACTGTCTCCTTCATGCTAGGTTTTCTTTGAAACCTACCCTTTTCCTACTCTACAAACCCAAAATGCTCAGATTGCTGCCAAAGTCACTGGCAGTCCATAAGAAAAATATTTAAAAATTCTATCATCTGGTGACTTCATTATATTTGTTGTTTTGCTCTGTAGGATAATGTATGGTACTTGGAATATATCCTTTCCCCCTCTCTTGGCACACTGATCATGTGCTAACTGTTGCATTTGCACCCCATTAAAATCCCTGCACAAATTCCTGAATTTAAGTAAAATGCTGTAGAAATAGAGCCGTGGCAGTTTGCACACAAATTAGGGGATCAAATAGTTGAGAGTGAAGGAGCTTTTACAATGCAGGAATCACAGTGATGGTAAGGTAGAATTCTGGAGGTGAAATTGAAGGGCCAGAGGAGTTTATATAAATGGCAGTAGGCTTGTGCAGAGGGTTAAAAACAAGGCTGAGTATTATGAACTAGAGGCATTACAACACTGGGAGCCAACACAGGTCAGCATAGCTAGATTATCTCTTTCTGCTAATTTAAAAAAAAATTAAAATGTTACTGATTATTCTTTACAGCTGGTGTAAAAATCCTAACCTTATTGCTAGAACTTTAGCCTAGAAATTAGATCTCATAATGTCTATTTCTAAATCACAAATAGTGCATCAAAGTTCAAAGTACTTTCATCGAAGTATGTATACTTTTTACAACTTGGGATTTGTATCCTCACAGGCAGGCACAAAACAAAGAAGCCCAGTAGAACCTATTGAAGCAAAAGGAGACTATCGAACATCCAATGCGCAGAGAGAGAACAAAAACAAATTGTGCAAACAATAAAAAAGCAAATAGGAATCAGAACTGAAGTTCACAAAAGTAAGTTGGCAATTACTGCAGACCTCAGTTCAGTGCAGAGATGAGTAAACCTCGTAGAGTAGTGAGCTGAACCAGCCTGCCCCCTTACCTCCAGACCCAAAACTCTGACCATTTCAATCTGGCCTGGTGCTTAAATTGTCCAAGACTCGGGTCAGTCCTTGGTCTTGGAGTGTGGGACCCAGGCCCTGCCACCTTGATACACTCTTGGGTCACATCTTCAGTATTTACCAACCCTTTCTTCCTGCTAAAAGACTCTTAGAGACATTGTATTGCTGCATTATTGTATTAGAGCTTAGAGTGGGTCAGCAGGTGTGTGTGTGTGTGAGATGCATGTGCATACAGGCTCGCCAAATAGTTCCTGTTTGTCACCCTCAGACATCATTTACACAAACTTGCTGTCTCAAGTGAGGAAGTGGCCATTCCATTGTTCTGGCATTGAAAACTGAGTTTGGTGGGTATTGTGCATGAAACATCAAAGTCATAGTCCAGACCCTTCGATAACTTATTGCCAACTGGGGCACAATGTGGTTGTTTTCAACAAAGGTCTAAGGTGACACCCCAATGCTCCATTTTTTACCCAGCAATGGTGGAAGCATTGTGAGCTTCCACCAGGTGCACAATTGAAATTGGAAAATGCCAAACGCAGTCAGGAAAATTACATAGAAGTGCTTAGGTTGGTTTTCTGAGGTGAAATTTTTTAGAACAGCCAATCTAACCCAGAAAAAAATTGTTTTTTGTGCTCATTTTGGGCATGAGAAATTGATGTTAAGGGATCTGATTTCTAGGCCAGATTTCTTGCAGCTTGGCTATTGTTTGAAAATCACAAGTTAAAAACACTATCTGACAATTCAGTGAGAATAAAAGTCAGCAGAAATGTAAAACCTGTCTTTGCTGACCTACTTTGGTTCCTGATATTGAAACATCTCCAACTTAAGATATGTTGCCGTGTTTTTAAATCTCTACATAAACCCACTGCCAAGTCTCTAAACACTCTGGCCCTTCAGTCTCATCCTGAGAATTTTCCACCTTTCCGTCTCTGTGATCTAGCCCTTCCCTTTTCTCAACATGTTCTCCACTCCCAGCCAGAACTCTCTGCTCATTGAAGCTGTTTCTCTCTCCTGCAATGTACAACTATTGGCTGCTAATTTATTCATGATGATTTCATTCTTTGGAATTCACTTTCTAAGCTCTTAGAGTTCCATCCTTTCAGGCATCAAACTGAATGCCCGAGGAACTCAATGTGTCAGGTAGCATCTGTGGAGGGAAATGAACATTTGATGTTTTGGTTTGAGATCTTTTATCTGGACCCTCAGCTGACCAGTTAAAGGTCCAAAGTTCAAAATAAATTTTATTATCATTGTACATGTATGTCATCATATACAAACCTGAGATTTATTTTCCTATGGGCATATTTGGCAAATCTATTAAATTATAACAGTGACAGGATCATGGTTAGATGCCAATGCCAAGTAGATGGCAGTGCCTAACCATTTGTTTGTTGTAAGGCTACTAGGACCCCTTCCATCCTTCACAAAGGGCGTGCTAATCTCTCATACAAAAAGAGGTGACTTGAACAGCCATTAGGGGCATATATATAGCTAGAGTGGAGCAGACAGCGAGTTTGTAAATTTGGCGGGAGCAAAGGATGTTGGGAGTGGCAAGGGTGGTGCGCAGCAGGAGTGGTGTGGGACAGTTGGCAAAGAAGGAGTGCCAGGGGCCCAGGAGTGGGTGGCAAGGTGCAGATACACCCAGTTCTGATACAGCAGGGAAGGTCATTTGATTCCAAACAATTAGTTTATTGATCATTACAGAATTTCTCTCTGCTGTCCCTTCCCGTCTCCCTTCACCTTTTCCCAACCATGATACCCCTCTCACTGGCCCCTTCCCACTCTCAGTCCACAATAGAGACCCATATCAGAATCGGGTTTATCATTACTCACATATCTCATGAAATGTGTTTTTATTTTGTGGCAGCAGTACAGTGCAATGCATAAAATTACTAGAGTATCATGCAAAAGTCTTAGACACCCCAGCTCTCTCTATATAATTTATTGTAATTTATAGTAATTTTTAGTGTATTGCACTGTACTGTTGCCGCAAACCACAAATTTCACATCTGCCAGTGACATTAAAGCTGATTTTGATTCTGATTCTACATTCCACTCTTTGTGTAATGAAGTTGTTCCTCAAGTTCTTATTACATTTTTTCTCGCATCTTAATCCTATGCCCTCTAGTTCTTGATTTCCCAACAGTGCAAAAAAGGCTGATTGCATTTACCCTATCTATGCCTTCATGGTTTTATACACATCTGTGAGATTACCTCTCAGTCTCTTACACTTAATGGCTGTCCTTTCAGCTTCACATCTTTGCAAGGTGAAAGAAAAAATTGCCACTTCTTTGCAAACTCTAAGCATCATCACCTATTAAGTCATCAGGCTAGATTCAATATGATTCATTCATCCTTTATTTTCTTTGAATTCCAGTATTTTGTTTGTTAGTCCTGATTTCAGCACCTGCAGTTTCTTGTTGTTCATCCAATCCTTTAACTCATTCCTTAAAATCTACTTCCTTGTCTAAGAGTTTTGGGGCTTTCCACCTCAGGTACCTTGGCATGACAGGCTAAAAAGGAACTGAAGAGGGGACCTCCCATGCACAATATCTTCCTGAAAAATTTGACAGGATATCAGAACTTGATTTTATGCATCTTGGGAGCAAACAAAAACTGCTGGGCTGGAGGAACTCAACAGGTCAGGCAGCACCTGTGGAAGAAAGTGAACTGTCAACATTTTAGGTTGTGACCCTTGGATCTTGACCTGAAATGTCGACCGTTCACTTCCCTCTGCAGACCCAGCCTGAGCTGCTGAGTTCCCACAGTAGTTTGCTTTTGCTTCAGATCCAGCCTCCAGAGTCTTTTGTATCTCTGTTTGTGTCCTGATCTGGTCTTGGGTTATTCCCATATTCATTCACAGCAGAAATGGACGTGGGCTTGCAACAAGATTTTGTTCCTAGCAACCACATACCTGATAGACTAAATGGCCTCTGCTGTTAAGAAATGGTTGTAAATGTGTGTAAATCTGTAACCTACAAGAAAAATGGCAGTAGATAATACAGAAAAAATAATGTGCAATGTTCTAACATTTATTTCCTTTTATTTGATGAAGGTCACTGATATGATGCTCCAAGATGATTCATATCCTGCTTGGGGAAAGACTGCACGAGCCTTCTGGAGAAAAGGATGTAACAGGATTGTCTTGTTCTGGTAAGGATGAACTTTCATAGCCAATCAGACAGTTCTTATTTATAATTCCTTTTTTATGATTCAATTTAAAGATATTTCCTCTGGTGATTCAATTTGAGGCCTATTAGTGTATTCATTCTGATCTTGTTGAGCTGTTGTTGCACAGCTTGCAATGTTTCCAATGTTAATATGATTAGAAATTCAAACAGAACTTATACTAATTAGATTTTTCTTCAGTAAATCATTACCCTCAAGTTACAAGTATTAAATTATTGCACCATTATAGATTTCTGAAACATGCTTTATACTGAAATGGAATTTGCTTTTACCATCATGAAAACTTAGCTGACACATTGATTCGCTGATTCTTATTGTACTCCCGGAAGAACTTGACCTTAATAACCATGTACTAAAATTATCTTTAATGCTAAGCCATTTTTGATCTTGTAGAATCGATTTTAACTGCACAGTTTTTACTTGCAGAAAGTGCAGTAGCCTCTACTTGTAACATTATTTGATTTGTAACTCTATATGATGAGCAGGAGAGTGCAAGAATTAATAATTGGTTGGGAGGTGGAGAAACTCTTCATTTCTGGGATGGGAGAAAATTCTAGGGGTCTGATTTCCAGTCTTAACATCTCATCATGCATCTGCCAAATACGAAACCAGCAATCCCCAAGTTTTCAAGGTGCCTAAATGATTCTGCAAGCAATTTGCATTTGGTGATCACTTCCTAATTAGATTGAGTTCAAATGGGAAATAGATAATGAATGTTTCTCTTACTGTCTTGTGATAGGGAAGGAGGCCCCTCAGTACATTGAATCTTTGCTTCCTCGCAGAGTAATCCCATCAATCCTACTCCACCTTGAACCTCTTTGCAACCTGTTTTCCCTCACATGCCCATTAACTTTCTTCTGATTCTTCTTCCAGCCCCCACACGCTTTAGGGACAATTTGGTGTAGCCAGTTATTCAACCTGCACAAATTTGTGATTTGCCAGAAAACCACACAGTGACAAGGAGATCATGAATACTCCATGCAGACAGCACCCAAGATCAGATCTGAAAGCAGATCAGCATTATCAGAACATTGTGTTACCATGCGTATCAATATGACTCTCCAGGGGATGTGGCTCGACCCTCAGACCTGGAGTAGCTACAGGAAACACAAGGCATTTCTCCCCTTGACTTTTTAAACAATTCTGCAGCATGCCTCTGAGTTCTAATAATGGTTCGCTGGTTCAATTTAATATCAGAGAATGTATACAACCTGAAATTCTTACTCTTCACAGACTATTCTTTAATCACTTTGATATGTATATACAGATGAATGAAATAGAAAAGGGAGAACCATTTAAAATATAAAAAACACCTACAGCTCTAAATAATTAGAGCTTGAACTTCAAAATATTTCAGAAGAGTTACAGACAAAACAGTGAAAAAATATATGTACATTTAATTGCAGCTGTTTATAAATACAAGTAAGCTTATTTGCTTTTGCAGAAAACAAATTAAACTACATTAAATTTTTATACTATTTGTGAAAAGAATTAAAACCATGCAATTAAATCATATCCAAGGGGTGTTTTAACTTAGTAATTACTATTTTACTTTCTCTTGTTACTACAGCTCGGGGAATGACTGTTTTGGTTTGCAGTGTCTTATGCAGAATGATAGAGTCTTAAGGTCTGGAAATTGGAGGACAGGTGACAAACCTGGAAATGGTCAAGATGGAAGTTAGAGACCCCCAGGAACATCTGAGGAGAGTGGTAGAGCAGAGGGATCTGGGATTACAGATCCATAATTCATTGAAAGTGGCCTCACAGGCATATAGAGTCGTAAAGAAATCTTTTAGCGCACTGGCCTTCATAAATCAATGTATTGAGTACTGTCCTACGTTACCTTCAGATGTGACCAAAATGAAGGATAGAGCAGAGAATGGGAGCAAGCTGTATCATACCCAAAGAAGTAAAACCCTGATTTTATAAAGTCCACAATTGCTGCAATATTAAATTCGGAGGCCTCCGTTAGTCAGGGTCATCTATGGATATTGCACACTACCTGTCTAGGTACGCAAAGCCAGGCCTGTACAATATGGAGAGCAAGCTGTTCCCCACTTAGCAGGCTCTCCCTCGCCACACATCTGATCAACCCAAAGGAACGGCAGAAACCTATAAAGTTTGGCACCAGCAGCACCGCAGGAGTTGCCAGTTAGCGTTCAACTCAGTATAGAAATGTTGGACTGTACTCAGTACATTGATTTATGAAGGCCGGTGTGCTAAAAGATACCTGTGAGGTCATTTTCACTGAATTAATGGATCTGTATTCCCAGATCCCTCTGTTCTACCAAATTCCTCAATGCCCTTCCACTCACTGTGTAAGATCTACCTTAGTTGGTCCTCCCAAAGTGCAACACCTCATACTTGTCTGTATTAAATTCCATCTGCCATTTTTCAGCCCTTTTTTCCAGCTTGTGCAGATCCTGCTGCAAGCTTTGATTAGTCTTCCTCACTATCCTCTACATCCCCCAATCTTGGCATCAAATTTGCTGATCCATTTTACTATATTATCATCCATATCGTTGATATAGATGACAAATAACAACAGACCCAACACCGATCTCTGCAGCACACCACTGGTCTCAGGCCTCCAGTCAGACAGGCAACCATCTACTACCACTTTCTGCCTTCTTCCACAAAGCCAATGTCTAATCCAATATGCTACCTCTTGAATGCCAAGCGACTGAACCTTCTTGACCAACCTCACATGCAGGACCTTGTCAAATGGCTTGCTAAAGTCCATGTAGACAACATTCACTGCCTTGCCTTCATCAACTTTCCTGGTAATCTTCTCAAAAAACTTTATAGAATTGGTTAGACACGACTGCCCATGCACAAAGCCTAATGTCCCTATTTATCCAAAATCTTAAATATCCACCCCATAGAATACCTTCCAATAACTTCCTCACTGTTGATGTCAGATTTACTGGCCTATAATTTCCTGGCCGAAGCTTTTTTTAAACAACAGAACAATATTAGCTATCCTCCAATCCTCTGGCTCCCTACCTGTGGAGGATGTTTTAAATATCTCAGCTAGGGCTTCTGCAGTTTCTGCACTAGCTTTACACAGGGCCTGAGGAAACATCTTGTCAGGCCCTGGGGATATATCCACACAATTTGCCTCAAGACAGCAAACACCTCCTCCTCTGTAATCTATATAGCATCCATGACATTACTCTGCATTTGCTCACTTCTGAGTAAATACAGATGTAAAAAATCCATTTAAGGTTTCCCCCAATCTCTTTTGGCTCCAAGCATACATTACCAATCTGATCTTCCAGAAGACCGATATTATCCCTTGCGATCCTTTTGCTCTTAATACATCTGTAGAAACCCTTACGATTCTCTTTCACAAAGTCTGCTAGAGCAACCTCATGCCTTCTTTTATCACTCCTGATTTCCTTCTTATATTCTCTTGCATTTCTTATACTCCTCAAGTATCTGATTAGTTCCTGCCTGCCTATACCTACTATTCACCTCCATTTTTTGCTTAACCAGGCCCTCAATATCTCTTGAAAACCAAGGTTCCCTATCCAGTTAGTCCCCGAGTTACGAACGTCCGACTTACTGACAACTTGTACTTACGAACCGAGAAAGGAGAACGCTCTCCGCCATTTTAAGTCAGATAGCGATGCCGTCCGCCATTTTAAGTCGTTGCCACTGACACTGTGTTGAGTGTTTAACTTTGTATTTGGCTTATATTTTTCTTAGTAAGATTCACCCTGACCCTGCCCCCCCCCCCCACCCGTTCCAGTCGGCTGGTGGTGCAGTGAGATCAGCACCGAGCTGGAGAATGGAGGTTCCCGAGTTTGATTTAGTGATAGACCATTCCCGTGCTGGGTTGATGTCGATCCAGTGACTCCCGTACCATCCATGCCGGGTTGATGTCGAGCTCGCAACTCGACCTCGTAAAAAAAATACTGCCACCTCCAGTTCAAATTCCCACACGGAATATTGTGGAGGATCAAATACCCAAACCCAGCACAGCCCCCACTTGTCCTATTTAACATGTCTCAGTGCAGTGGACTTTCGGACCCGGGGTAATTCAGTGCGGTGGTCCTTAGGACCCAGCAGACCTCGGGAGCCGGCGCAGCTCGGGACCCGCCGCCCACAGTGTTTCTGTTCCATTGACGGGAAGCAATCGTGATTGAAAATAAAGTGGAAATATTAAAGTGTTTGGAAAAAGGTGAAACGCCATCGGTCATTGGAAAAGCGTTAGGCCACAGTCGGTCAACAATCGGAACAATTTTTTAAATTAAAAAAAAAAATTTTTAAATTAATTTATCAAAACATTTTACAAATTAAAAACCCCAAATCCCAATGAGGAACATTAAAACAGTGCAAAATTAAGCATACAATAACAATACGCTACAAAGGAAGAGAATTTAACAAAAAAGCACCTAAATTAAAGACAAGTAAGCTTAGTATCCTTCGGAACAATTTTAAAGGATAATGGATAAAGTGAGAATAATGGAGCATTTGAAAGGCCCTGCCCCGATGAAAGCTACACTTATTACAAAGCAATGCAATGGTTTAATTACTGGAATACATACGTTTCTTAAGTGTTTTATATGCATAGCATGATAAAATATATACTATATACTAAGACAAACGTTTGACTAACTGACGCTAAATAATACCGAATGTACTTGTTCTGACTTACGTACAAATCCAACTTAAAGACGTACTCAGGAACAGAACTCGTATGTAACCTGGGGACTGCCTGTACCTGTTATCCTTGCTTTTTATTCTGACAGGAACATACAATCACCGTGCTCTCAAAATTTTACTTTTGAAGGCCTCCCATTTACCAAGTACACTTTTGCCAGAAAAACAACCTATCCCATTCCACGGTTGCCAGATTCTTTCTGATCCATGCAAATTGGTCTTTTCCCAATTTAGAATTTCAAATGGGGGACCAGATCTATCCTTTTCTATAATTACATTGAAACTACTGGCATTATGATCACTTGACACAGAGTGTTCCCCCACACAAGTCACCTGTCCTGTCTCATTCCCTAATAGGAGATCTAGTATCATACTCACTCTTGTTGGGAATTCTATGTATTGATAAGGAATCTTTCCAGAACACATTTGACAAACTCTTTCCCATCCAGTCCTTTTACTGTATGGGAGTCCCAGTCATTATGTGGAAAATTAAAATCACTTGCTGTCATAACCTTACATTTCTTGCAACAGTCTACAATCTTTGTACAAATTTGCTCCTTTAAGTTCCGCAGATAGTTGGACATTCAGTCCTGTATTCATCACCCTTTTTGATTTTGCTCCCATGTTACAACAGGAAATAGAAAAGGCTTGCCAGAAGGGCAGTGTTATAATTGTAGGGGATTTTAACATGCGAGTGGATTGGGAAAATCAGGTCGGCACTGGATCTCAAGAGAGAGAATTTGTAGAATGTCTATGAGATGGCTTTTTAGAACAGCTTGTTGTTGAGCCCACTAGGGGATCGACTGTGCTGGATTGGGTATTGTGTAATGAACCAGAGGTGATTAGAGAGAAGGAAGTGAAGGAACCCTTAGGAGGCAGTGATCAGAATATGATTGAGTAGTAGTATGATTGAGCAGCAGTGGCTGGAGTTTATGTGAGGAGTGGGGAAGGTGCAAGACAGATATATTCCAAAGAACAAGAAATTTTCGAATGGAAAAAGGGTGCAACCGTGGCTGACAAGAGAAGTCAAAGCCAAAGTAAAAGCAAAGCAGAGGGCATACAAGGAAGCAAAAATTAGTGGGAAGACAGAGGATTGGGAAGTTTTTAAAAGCTCATTAAGAGGGAAAGATGAACTATGAAAGGAAGCTAGCAAATAATATCAGAGGATACTAAAAGCTTTTTCAAGTATATAAAGAGTAAAAGACAGGTGGAAGTAGATATAGGACCAATAGAAAATGATGCTCGAGAAATTGTAATGGGAGATAAGGAGATGGTGGAGAAACCAAACGAGTATTTTACATCAGTCTTCACTGAGGAAGACATCAGCAATATACCGGACATTCAAGGGTGTCAGGGAAGAGAAATATGCACAGTCACAATTACGACAGAGAAAGTACTCAGGAAGCTGAATAGCCTAAGGGTAGACAAATCTCCTGGACCAGATGGAATGCACCCTCATGTTCTGAAGGAAGTAGAAGTGAAGATTGCGGAGGCATTAGCAATGATCTTTCAAAAGTCGATAAATTCTGGCCTGGTTCCGGAGGACTGGAAGATTGCAAATGTCACTCCGCTATTTAAGAAGGGGGCAAGGAAGCAAAAAGGAAATTATAGACCTGTTAGCTTGACATCGGTGGTTGGGAAGTTGTTGGAGTCGATTGTGAAGGATGAGGTCATGAAGTACCTGGAGGCATATGACAAGATAGGCAGAACTCAGCATGGTTTCCTTAAAGGAAAATCTTGCCTGACAAACCTATTGCAATTTTTTGAGGAAATTACAAGTAGGCTAGACAAGGGAAATGCAGTGGATGTTGTGCATTTGGATTTTCAGAAGGCCGTTGACAAGGTGCCGCACATGAGGCTGCTAAACAAAATAAGAGCCCATGGAATTAAGGGAAAGTTACATACGTGGATAGAGCATTGGTTGATTGCAGGAAACAGGGAGTGGGAATAAAGGGATCCCATTCTGGTTGGCTGCCAGTTACCAGTGGTGTTCCACAGGGGTCCATGTTGGGGCCGCTTCTTTTTACATTGTATATCAATGATTTGGATTATGGAATAGATGACTTTCTGGTTAAGTCTGCTGATGATACAAAGATAGATGGAGTGGCCAGTAGTGCTGAGGAAACAGAGAGTCTGCAGAGAGACTTGGATAGGTTGGGGGAATGGGCAAAGAAGTGGCAAATGAATTACAATGTCGGAAAGTGTACGGTCATGCACTTTGGTAGAAGAAATAAATGGGCAGACTCTAATTTAAATGGGGAGAGAATTCAAAGTTCTGAGATGCAACAGGACTTGGGAGTCCTCGTGCAGGATACCCTTAAGGTTAACCTCCAGGTTGAGTCAGTGGTGAAGAAGGTGAATGCAATGTTGGCATTCATTTCTAGAGGAATAGAGTATAGGAGCAGGGATGTGATGTTGAGGCTCTATAAGGCACTGGTAAGGCCTCACTTGGAGTACTGTGTGCAGTTTTGGGCTCCTTATTTAAGAAAGGATGTGTTGATATTGGAGAGGGTTCAGAGAAGATTCACTAGAATGATTCCAGGAATGAGAGGGTTAACATATGAGGAACGTTTGACTGCTGTTGGACTGTACCCCTTGGAGTTTAGAAGCATGAGGGGGAACCTCATAGAAACATTTCGAATGTTGAAAGGCATGGACAGAGTGGATGTGGCAAAGTTGTTTTCCATGGTGAGGGAGTCTAGTATGAGAGGACATGACTTAAGGATTGCAGGGTGCCCATTCAGAACAGAGATGTGAAAAAAATTTTTTAGCCAGAGGGTGGTGAATCTATGGAATTTGTTGCCATAGGCGGCAGTGGAGGCCAAGTCATTGGGTGTATTTAAGGCAGAGATTGATAGGTATCTGAGGAGTCAGGGCATCAAAGGTTATGGTGAGAAGGTGAGGGAATGGGATTGAAGGGGAGATTGGATCAGCTCATGATGAAAAGGCGGAGCAGACTCGATGGGCCGAATGGCCGACTTCTGCTCCTTTTTCTTATGGTCTACACTTCAACTCATCTCATTGACTGCAATTTTGCCCTAAGATCTGCTTGTCCTTCCTCACAGACTCACTACACACTGCATCTAGTTGTATACTAACTGCCCCGTCCTCAGCCTTATCACTCCGGTTCCCATCCCTCTGCCAAATGAGTTTGAACCCTTTCTCACAGTGCTGGCAAACCTGCCTGCAAGAATATTGGTCCCCCTCAGGTTCAGGTGTAACCTGTCCTTTTGTATAGGCTATAGCTTCCCCCCAAAGAGATCCCAATGATCCAGAAATTTGAAATCCTGCACCTCAGGCAAATCCCTCAGTCATGCCTCTGTCTGCCAAATCATCCTATTCTTACCCTCACTGGCACATGGCATGCTGGATAGTTGTTACATGATAATTAATAACCTATTTGACTACATACCTATCAAAGCAAGCTTCAGCACTGCTCGATGAAACACTATTGCACTTAGTCTCTTCTTTCCCATTAAAAATAGTATATAGATCCAATATCATTGGGAGTGAGTAGAGGTGGGTCAGAATGTTTATTTATTTATTAAGATGCAACACAGAATAGGCCCTTCTGGCCCTTCAAGCCATGCTGCCCAGCAATCACCTGATTTAATCCTGGCCTAATCAAGGGACCGTTTACAATGACCAATTAACCTACCAACCAGTAGGTCTTTGGACTGTGGGAAGAAACTGGAGCATCAGGACAAAACCCACAGGGTCACAGGGAGAGCATACAAACTCCTTACATGTAGTGACAGAAATTGAACCGGGGTCGCTGGTACTGTAAAGTGTTGTGCTAACCACTAGCCACTACTCTATTATACATCCATATCTCTAGCAAATCAAATACTTTTAAGATCTATTGATCTCTGTCCTTTTCCCTGTAATGCAACAAATTGCCCACAAGGTATCAACAAACTGGAATAAAATACTATTTAACTGGCCGTTAAGTATTGCACAACATATGAGGAAATGTCCATAAATCCCCTTTAAATAGTCACAGGGCATCATTTATATTGACCTCAGAGGGCAGAGGTACATTGGTCTAACAGCTCATTCAAAAAGTGTATCTTTTGATAGAGCACTACACTCAGCAGTGCTCAACTCTCTATCTTCTGACTCCGAGCTGAGAATGCTCTGGTTGTACTATAATTGACTTCTTTTTTTTGGTTTTGTTATATATAGTTTCATGTTTTACTTAAAGTGATAGAAAAGCTTGGGGAGGATTTAAATTGCACATTTATTGTGTCTGTTGGGAAATCAGTAGACGTGGTCCTTGGTGTTTTCAAACTGGATTAATATTTCAAGAAATGGTGATTGCAGTCAGGATGAAGACTGAAGACTTTGCTGAGAATTAACAAAATTTAGCGATTCAAAAAAAGCAAATGATACATCAATATTTACAATCAGATTGATTGTTGCAGCTGAGAACTAGGACTGGGGCACAAATTCAACTCTCAGTTTAGATACTCACTTAATATGGTGGGGAATGCATTTTGAATGCTCTAGGAATTCAGTTTATTGATTTCTAATTTCCAGCACACATATGCTGCTCAGTTGTAAGCTTGCCGTGCCCAAAAGTGGATGAATGAACATTCTTGCAGAGTTTTGCTTGCTTGTAGTAAATGAGACCATGATATGATAATGGCTGCACTAAAGGGTAGAACAGAATGAGCAAGTTATTCTAAATAAGCAGCAAAACTTAGATTTTATTCATATTACATTCTCATCTAGTGCAGGGGTTCCGAATTTTTTTAATACAATGGACCAATCCCATTAAGCAAGGGATTCGTGGACCCCAGGCTGGGAACCCCTATTCTAGTGGCCCAGTGAAGAGAACCGGTTATGTTACTGGGCTAGTAAATTGGAGGTCTTGACTAATGATCCATAGATAATGCAAAGTGTTGGAAAAAGCATCCATGTCATTGAAGTTCAATCCTCCTATCAAACCAATGTCATGTAACACTCCTATCCTCAAGTATAATCTTTTCCTTCCTGGCCTGTCGACATGGTCTGGTTTTCCTCATTAGAGATAGGATGCTCAGAACCCTGATTTGACAGTGTTAATGGTCTTGGCTGACACCCATTCATTTTGGAATCTAGGAGAGGTGTACTGTAGGTGGCTGCAGTAAGACTAAATGTGGGTAGGGAGGGGTGGGATCAGTGATGAAGGTCTGAGGCAATTCCCCATATCCATATCCCCTTTCACCAGTGTCCCTCTTATAACCCACACATGAGTGTTAGCTCACAGCCTAATCGTTTGTTCATTCATTATGTGTCGCGTCATATAACGTAAGCGTTCATGGGCTTTCCGTGACCATGATTGTTCTTGGCAAATTTCTCTCCAGAAGTGGTTTGACATTGTGTTCTTCTGAGTTGTGTCTTTACAAGACAGGTGGCTCCAGTCATTATCAATATTCTTCAGAGGTTGTCAGTGGTCACATTACTAGGACTGGTTATGTGCACCAGCTGCTCAAATGGCCATCCACCACCTGCTCCCATGGCTTCATGTTACCCTGATCTGGGGGCTAAGCTGGTGATACACCTTGCCCAAGGATGACCTGCAGGCTAGCAGAGGGAAGGAGCACTTTACACCTCCTTTGGTAGAGATGTTTCTTTACCCTGCCACCCTGAAAGCAGTAACAGGGGTGATAAACAGCTATGGCTGGGTCATCATATCTATTTTAAACTGGCACTTATTGAGGGCCATCCCTTCTCCTGGGACTCTTCTTTGGACTTTGTATGCTCTTCCTGTGCAGGGAGAGAAGGGAACTGAATGATATTAATGGTGTCATTCAGATGTATAAAGGACACTTGCAAAGGATGCCAAAGAAAAGAATAATGCATTGTTATCTGTATTGGTATTGATTCATTATTGTCACATGTACCAAGATACACTGTAAAGCTTGTCTTGCATACTCTTTATAGAGGTCAAATCATAGATAAGGTAAAACAGTAACAATGCAGAACAGAGTGTAAAACCTACCAAAAAAAGTGAAGGGCAGATAAATGATAAAGTGCAAGATCATAATGAGGTAGATTGTGAGGTCAAGAGTCCATCAAATCATATAGGAGCTCCACTGAAGAATGTGATAACGGTAGATAGAAGCCATCCTTGAGCCTGGTGGTATGTACCATAGGGCTTTTGTATCTTCTGTCTGATGGGAAAAGAGAGAATGTCCAGGGTGGGAGAGGTCTTTGATTATGCTGACTGCTTTACTGAGGCAGTGAGAAGTATAGTCAAATTTCATAGAGACAAGACTGGTTAGAACACAACACACAGGAACAGAATTAGGTAATTCGACCCATCGAGTCTGCTCCACCATTTAATCTTAACTAACTTATTATTCTCTCTCAACCTCATTTTCCTGTCTTCTCCCCGTAACCCTTGACATCCATTGCTAATCAGGGACCCATCAACCTCTGTTTTAAATATAACCAAAGACTTGGCCTCCACTTGATCAACTGTGGTAGTGAATTCCACAGATTCAACACCCTCTAGCTAAGGACATTCCTCTAAGTGACATCCAAGGAAATTCCTCCTCATTCCCATTATAAAGAGATATCCTTGTATTCCCAGGCTGTCCCAAGGTCTGCACAAATCTTGGGAGTTCTGATTCATGGAGTAATTGAGTCAGACCACACAGAAACAGACCCTTCAGCCCATTGAGTCTATATGACCATCAAATACTTATCTATACTAATCTCAATGATCCTGTAATGTGCTAGGCTTTGTCTACACCTCTCTTTAGTTTCTTGCAGTCATATGCAAAGCAGTTGCTATACCAGGCCATTATGTATCCAGAAAGCCAATGGTGGCACAGCAGGCAGTAATGTGAGGATATGCCTAGACAGAAAAGGATGGCTGTGTTCGAGAGAGATGTTGATGTGAGGAATGGTATGAGAAGGTGAAGTAAAGTGAAGGGGATGGGGTGAGATGCACCAGGTGCATGTGTCATTCTCTTTTCCTGCTCTGCGTAATCATTGAAAAACACTGAATCTATAGGCAAAACTTCTCTCTTTCAGATGTGGTTGATAATTTCCTGCCATGCATGCTGTGTTTCACTGGCAGACTGCTTCTTACTGTTAACAAGGATGAGTAGCCCAAACATCCTCTGTACGATACACAGGGACATTTTGCCCATGAATCTGGACTTCATTCTGTCATTTCCTACTGTGGATCTCAAAACCCAACTAAACTGCATATTTGAAATGTTTCCTCAAGTAAAGCCATAAGATATGGAGCAGAATTAGGTCATTTGGCCCATCAAGTAGGCTCCACCATTTCATCATGACTTATCCATTTCTTTCTCAGTCCCAATCTCTTGTCTTCTCCCTGTGTCCCTTCATGTCCTGACTAATCAAGAATCTATCAACCTCTGCTTTCATTATACCCAATGACTTGGCCTCCACAGCCACATGTGGCAACACATTCCACAGGTTCAGCATTTTCTGGATGAAAAATTCCTCCTCATCTCTGTTCTAAATGGATATCCCTCAATTCTGAGGCTGTATTCCCTGGTCTTAGATCCCCTACTACATGAAACATCCTCTCCACACGGTGAAGTGGGGATTGATCAACATGAATTGTCATCCTGCCAGCATATCCTTAACTGTTGGGTAATTTAGAAATGATACAATACACTTCCACACTTCCTGCATGCAACTGGATGCTTGGACTCAAAAAGTGTCTGGATATTAAGAGCCAGCTCACACAATTGATCAGTAGTTAAAACGAAACAATCACCAAAGTGCAGCCAATGAGACTTCAGGGATTAATCATAATTAATGGCATGACAGAGACATTCCTCACTATGCAGATAAAATGATAGCAAGCATAACAGTAAGGCTTTATTGTCTGGTGCATACGTTGAACTGTTAAGATTGACTATTGGACCCTGAGGATCCACCCCTATTCCTTTTGTGGTTGTGGACAGAAGCTGCACTTTTCACATCTATTATAAAAATGGTAATTATCAACTGTACCCATTCTCTGACAGGGTCAGTAATCAAGTCATATGTCATGACTGAAGGCCAAACACCCTAATCTTTGTCAAGAAAATTCATGTATAAATCACGAGAGCAGAACCTAGTTGCGTGATGTTGCAGACAGCAACTCATTTCGGAAAAGAAGCTCATGCCGTAGAGACTTTTAAATATTGATGTGCCACTTCCATGCTCAGCTGTAAGTAGTACTGCTATATTACAGACTGTATGCTGACTGTGGTCCATTCTGTTCTTTTTAGAACAATGAATAACTTACAAAATTTTTCTCCGTGTGTTTTACAGAGAATTATTGGTGGAGGTTTAATTCTTAATGTCTTTTTTGCATAATCAGATGATAGTGCATGATAAAACTGCTTCTAATTAGCATTTTGCATTTATATTTCAACCTACTAGTAATGAGTAAATTCCACATTTCATAAATGAAATTTATTATTAATAATGTGTAAATGTTTTGTCTGCTGGAGGCTTGATTTCTTTCCCCCTCATTCAGTTGTTTGTTTCGAAAGGCTAAAAACTGGAACTCCAGCTCGCTTAGTGCTATGAAATGCTTTACGTAAACTGACAAGAGGTTTTAGGTGAAGATGGATCCATTAGATTTTTGACTTCGCTGTCTGATTGATAATGTAGACAATTAGGTCACACATTCTTTATTAAAGACAATTTGCATTAATTTCCATTGATATTTATGTGAAGATGAAAATACATTGCAATATTTCAAAGAATATGTACTTGTTACATTTCGGCTGCATACTAAGTAAATTTTTAAAATATACATACATAACAAAGTCAAGTAGTATTCCTTAGTATATAGAAAATAGAACATAGAAGAGTCCAGCACAGGAATAGGCCATTTAGCCCACAGAGTTGTGCCAAGCCAACTAAAATACAAATCAAATACACCCGAACATTAATCCATCCTACCTGCAGCACGTCCATATTCCTCCATCTTCCTTACATCCATGGGCCTATCCAAATATCTATTAAAAGCCTCTAATGCATTTGCCTCTATCACCATACCAGGAAGTACATTCCAGGCATCCATGATTTTCTAAGTAAAAAACTTATCCCCCATATCCTCTTTGAACCAAAAGATCCTTGAAAAGTCTGAATCTGAACACATAATCCCAGTTGACTATCAACTGCAGTTGTGAGGGAACATTATGTGGCCAGTTGCTATCTTTTGGGTAATGCAGTTTCTCCCCAGGTTACAGAGGAGTTCTGTTCCTGTTATCTGTTTGTAACCTGGACAGTTTGCAAATCAGAAATGTGGTCACAAACCGAGTTTAGGGGCAGGAAAGATGCTTGTAGCCCCATGGCAGCTGGTATGATCCATTTAGCCATTCTTCCAAATGCACAATTGTGTCTATGGACTGTACATAAGTTGGGCGTCATAACCTGGGGAAGACCTGTATGTTAAACTAAGGTCCTGCCTTAAAGATCCAGAATTCTGAAGGTCCCCCCCTGGCTGTTCTGGCTAAAAATGCAGATTGTCCTGCTATTATTACACTGATGTTTTTGATGTTTTGTAGGAGTTTGCTATGAGCTTTTCCTACATTACACAGTAATTAGAAACTAGCCTCACTGATTGTGAAGTGCTTTGTTAAAGTTCAAGTTCAGCTTATTGTCATTCAATTGTACACATGTATACCACCAAATGAAGCAATATTGCTCCCGACCAAGGTGTACAACACAGTACACATAACTCACACGTAACACATAAAGTAATTTCACCACAAATAAATTAACAAGTAATAAGGTGCATATACAATGCAAGTTAAAAAGTAAGCTATATAATGTTACTGATGCTTTCTATGTGATGAGACCTGGGTGGTGATAGGGAGTTTGGTAGTCTTATGGCCTGGGGGAAGAAGCTGGGGAACGAGTGGGATCACTGATAGTGCCAAGGGCCCCAGGTACACAGTGCTCCTGATAAATATCCAAATTGGGTGGAAGAGAGATCCTGATGATCTTCTCAATAGTCCTCGCAATCCTTTATAGGGACGTGGTCAGATGCCTTGCAATTCCTGTACCAGATGGTGGTGCAGCTGTTCAATACTCTCGATGGTACTCCTGTAAAAAATGGGGGGAGCAGAAGAAGCCTCACCAGCCTCAATCTCTTCAGGAAGTGAAGATGCTGCTGTGCTTTTCTGAAAGGATATATCCTAAGATCTTTACACTGTCCACTACATTACTGATAATTTACAGTGAGTCATTTTCCTTCAAAACTGCATGTCTTTGGAACGTGGGAAGAAACTGGTACACCCAGGGAAATCTCATCCGGTGATAGGGAGAATGTGCAAACTCCACAATGACAGCAGGAACTTCGGATCAAGCGCAGTTCATTGAAGCACTGTGCTGTCCAGTATGTGATTCCAACAGTTGCACAACTTTAAATATTACATGCAGATCCTTTAGGCAATAGATCTGCTTTACAATTCAGTATTTTCTTGTAGCTTTTCTCACTGACCAGGAGTTGAATATGATTTATCATGAAGCATTGCTTTACATTAACTTGAATTAATTAAGTTTTGCAATCCATCTTGCAAACGAGATGCTGGAACTGTTGAAGAAAGATAGAGCTATTGGTATATTAATGAATTTACCTCGAGGCTCAATCAATGAAAAGTCATTGGAAATATAACCCATAATGATTGGAGACAGTATGTGGATGATTTGTTGTTTTAGATACTTCAGTTGAGGCTTGTTTGAACTGAAGTCTTTAACATGTAGCAACAGGGAGGCAGCAGTATCTGGTTAATTAGCAGGTCCACTAACTAGTTCCCTGACAAGAAAAACTATTTTTTCAGTTCCTTTTACTTTATGTGGTTAGGAAACAACAACAAAAAATGAAACCGGTTCAGGGCCAGTTTCACCAAAGAGATTTGAATTAAGAAAAGATGAGGCAAAGTACAACATAACTGTTAACCCTTCATAAAGAAAATGGTACAAGAAAGTGACATATCTTTAACTTACTGGAAGATATAGAATGCTCAGCAAAGAAAGAGCTACTCAGCCAACAAACACCAGTTCTAGCCTTATCAATATGTGGCCCAATTAGTGTTTCTTGTCAGTTCTTTTTGTTAATGTTTCTTTCCTGTATGTATCCACATTATGTCAAATGCACCCAAAGACTGGCAAATCTATGAACTCTACACTATAGCTGTGGAAGGTCAATCACTAACATGTTTGAAGGTAAAGGTGGACAGACTTTTAATGGAATCAAGGGGTATGGGTTTAGTGCAGGAAAGTATCTCTGTGGTAAAGATAATGATTTTATTGAATGGCAAAGCAAATGTGAAATCGTAAGGTATTGAAGAAGAATTAGGCCATTCGACCCATTGAGTCTGCTCCATCATTCCACCATGGCTGATTTATTATCCCTCTCAATCCTATTCTCCTCCTTGTAGCATCTGACACCTTTATTAATCAAGAATCTATCAACCTCCACATTAAATATACCCAATGATTTGGCTACTACAGCTGTTTGTGGCAATGAATTCCACAGATTCACCACACTCTGATTAAAGAAATTCCTCCTCATATCTGATCTATAGGAACATCCTTCTATTCTGAGGTTGTGCCCTCTTGTCCCAGACTCCCCACTATAGAAAAGATCCTCTCCACTTCCACTCAGTCAAGGCCTATCAATATTCAATAGGTTTCAATGAAAATCCACCCCCCCCCCCCTCCATTCCTCTAAACACAGGTGAGTACAGGCCAAGAGCTATCAAACACTCCTCATAGGTTAACCCTTTCATTCACGTTAACCTCCTCCAGACCCTTTCTAAGGGACTTGTGCTCCGAGGTGAGGTGCCAAATGGCTGTATTGTGCTGATTTCTTATCTTCTTAGTATTTTTTTTACCTTAATTGTTTTATTAGGAGAGATGCTTACTAAAGATGAGATTTGCTATTAAACATACAGTAACTAGTTGATTTCAGAATAACATATTTAATCTTCTATACCAGCTGTTCCTTAAGGTTGTTATAGCAGGGAGTGGTATTGGGGATAAGCACCCACTACCTTTTAAATTTTCCCAGTTGCGTGTACTTCAAATAGCCTCTGACAACCAAGTCCACCTCCTGGCCTTCACCTGTGGCTTCGCTACTAACCCCAGTAGGACCATTTCTACTGACAGGAGAAGGGGCAAAGGTGGGCTGCTGGAGTCTTAAAACCAGTCACTTTGGGCAGATGGGGCTCATCAACCGTGGTTGGCAACTCATCTAGGAGGAAGAAAACTCTGATCTCAAGCCTCCGCTGCCTTGTGACCATACCCACTCATGGGAAGGCTTTGGGTGTAAACTCGGAGGGAAAATATCTGGAGCTGGAGTCCTGAAGGCAGTCCTACATTGAGTGCAACACTGATTAGCAACTCAGTTGTTCTTCCACACACTGTTGCCTTACAGTACATGGGATTCTGTAGGCTTTTACTTCATTGATGCTGCTGGTGTCAAACTGTATCAGTTCCTGCCGTTCTTTTGGGTCATCAGATGTGTGGAAAAGGGGAGCTTGCTAGGTGGGCAACAGCTTGCTCTCCATATGGTACTGCCCAGGCTTGCTTTTCTAGACAGCTAGGATGCAATATCCATGGCCGACCCAACTGACATAGGCCCATATTTCTGAACTAAGACTCCCAACCAGCATGACAGCTAATCCTAGTCACTCAAACGTCTTGTTCTGCTGTTGAGAGTTGGTGAATTAGGTATGAGCATCTGAATCAGCACTTTGCAACAGATTGCCAGAGTTTAAACCTGTTGAACTGCCACGTAACTACATCCTGCTCTCTTTGTTAATATAGTTTATGGTTCAATTAAGTGTTATAAACAATGGACTGTCAAAACAGCTTTAAACCCCATTCATCAAAGGTATTAAATCTACAGCATCTTATACTGCAGCCTGAAATCTTGCCCAACAGTCACCCCTGAGAGCTCTAATATCACTTTTGTGAAGGTTAAATGGGATTGGTGTTTCTCAAGGAAAATGCTCCATAAATATCAATGTTTTATGGGTACCTTAAGCCTGCACTGGTCTCCATTGATTTACTGTGGCTTATATACATTAGGCAACCCTCGGGAAACATCGCCTGTGCGTGAATATCTCCTGGAATCAGAAGCTGCACTGTAATTACAGCAAGTGAGATCCATAGCACTTAATGAGCTCAGACACATTGGGTGAATTTCTTGTTGTTGAAAACACAAAGCTTGTTTTAACTTAAGCACATCCTTGATTAGTGCTCTGTTCACTTAAGTATGAAGACATTTAAGGATTCAATCATTTTAAGTTACTGAATGAACATTGTGCAAGCTGTCTAATAGAATGGAATTAATGCTTGGAATGACTCCAGAATCATGCATTGTCTCGAGGGAGGGATTAAATATTTATGATGAGTGTTTGCAGTGAAATTTATGTGGAGGTTCCTGCAGCTTCAGTATTCCGTTTAATTTATTTCTTTGTTCTTCCACACACTGTTGCCTTACAGTACACGGGATTCTGTAGGCTTTTACTTCATTGATGGGGACAAAATGACACTTCAGTGATCCAAGGACCTACAAAAAAATTGCATTTGTCAGTAGGAAATGTTCCAGGAATTCTATTAAAATGCATTGCACATGCTGGGAAGGAAGAGTCAGACTCAGTCACATAGGTAAAATGAGCTAACTAATCTGTCAGGCAACAATCAATGGAGGACATCGTTTTGCTTTGGCAATTGCACCATCGCAAAGCTCTGTACTCCAGTGGGCCTCAGCAACATGTTCAGCTCTATCAGCATGGAAGTCTTTAAGGATTTAATAAAAACGATGCACATACTTCACTTCAGGTGACTCTTTGTTCTCATTCAGCAGCACTGCAGCCATTAAACATTCATGAATGCAGATTACCTTTATTTTTTAAAGAATGTATAGACTTTTTGTGTTTGCATAACAAAGCAAGCAGTTTTTAGGCTTTATGCTCCATACGTTGAAGTAAAATGGCTTTCTGCATGATGTCTAAAGATATATTATTCAAAGCACACCTGTAAATTATTTTACTGTTATTCAGCAAATGTACATGCAAGAAAATATAGGGTAATCTCTTTTCTTTGAGGATATTGTTCCCAACATTTCTGTGCATTCATTTTATTCCACCCTAATGATGTGGTGTGATAGCTTTAGCTTGAAAAGAGCCTGATGAGGTTTGTGAAATGAAGAGGTTACCACTCAGTCGACAGTGGTACTTCACGGGAGTCAGTCAGTTGCAGGCAGTTCAGAGGGCTGCATTTGTTTTCAGTTTGGTAAGCTTAAATCCAATATAAATGTTGTTAAAGGGTGTACTGTTAGGCTGCTGAAGGGTTATTTGGGGGAGGACGAAGAACCTGAGCTCCACAGTGCGGTATGAGGCATAAGTGTTAATTAATTTGGAAATTGGACCATTCAGTTTTAAGAAACAAATTGAATGTTTCTCACATCTAAGGCCAAGCAAACAAGATATGCAAGGGTTGACAACTATACATATTAAATAATTAAATGCTACCATTATTTCATGGCCTTAGATGTCTTAACTAAAGCAAACAAAATGTGTGTTAATTCTGGACCCAATGTGTATGATTGTACATGTAGGAGTTGAAATCTATTTAGCTGGACAATAAGTGACCGAAGAGACAAATGATTTGGGAGGAGCCTGTGAATGTTGAAGAAAACCCCATATTACCCCATCCCGGGCACTTATTTCAGGTGGAACTCAGATTTTCATCAATAGTTATAAACCATGATTTTCACGCTCCAGTCAGCGGAAACAATAATCTTGGCCTCGAAATGCTGGTCAGAAAATTAGAATATTCTTTTTTGTCATCTTTGGAAGTGAGTTTGAAGGGAACATGGGTTGTTAGTGTGGCCTAAGGAAGATAGGTAGCATTTTAGGTCCAGTGATGTTAGATATTAATAATTTAGCTTGTTCCAACAAGAGCCATCTTAACCTAATTTGAACTCACAAGCCTTTAAGATATCTTTGCTTTTCTATTTTTAGAATTTTGCAAATATCCTAATTTAATCACCTTTGGATGTTGCTTTCAGCTGCCTGGAATACATCCATAGTCATCATTTGCTATATCTTTCTTTCTTTCTCCTTCTTTCTCTCCCTCCCCCCTCCTCCCCCGCTCCCCACTCCCCCTCCTCCTCCCCTTTCCTCCTCCATCCTCTCCTTCCTCTTACCTTCCCTTCTCCCCTCTTCTCCTCTCCCCTCTTCCCCTCTTCTCCTCCCCCTCTTTTCCTCCCCTCTCTTCCTCCTGCTCCTTCCTTCCCCTCCTCCCCTTCCCCTCCCTTTCTCTCTCCCCCTCCCCTCCTCCCCCTCTGCTCCTCTGCTCCTACCCCCTCCCATTCTGTTGCATACAGTGAGGCATTATGGTACAGTTGGTAGAACTGCCTCAAGCTCCAGCAGTTTAGAATCAATCCTGACCGCTGGTGCTGTCATATCCTCTCTAACTCTGTAGATTTCCCTGAGTTACTCTAGTTTCCTTCCACATCTGAAGAACATGTGGGTTGATATGAATTGACTGCTGCATAGTGTGTAAGTGAGTGGGAGAGTCTGAAGGGAGCTGGTGAGAATAACATGGGATTCATGTTGGATTAGTTCACGTAGGTGGTTGATGACATATCACTGGTGGGCTGAAAGGCCTGTTTCTCCACTGTACTACAAATCTCTCACTCTCTTCTGTGTACTTTCTCTCTTTATTTTTCTCACACTCTCTCATGCACTCTTTTCTTCATACAGTGTATACTTTGTCTTCTTTCACTCTTTCTCATCTGCACTGGTGTACCCTCCTTTTCTTTCATACACTCTCCCGTACTCCATCTGCACCTCTCTTTTGCAAACACTTTCACTCTCAGATTCTCTATCAAATGTATTTTGTCTTCATATATACCATCCCTAACTTCATTCTCTTTATGCATTCTCTCTCTCTCTCTCTCTCTCTCTCACACACACACACACACACACACACACACACACACACACACACACACACACACACACACACACACACACACTCACTCACTCTTCCTTTCTCACCCTCACTGTCACTCTTTCTTGGTTTAGCAACTTGTTTATCCTTCAGCCTTCGTGCTTGGCTTAAGAATTACAAGTGAAGAAAGGAAGGGGCAGAGTGACAATGAGATCGGGCAGGAGAGAGCGAGGGAGAGAATGGGGAGACGTGATAGGGGCAATGGGTATTGCTAGATGAAAGGATAAGATGCAAGTCCTTTGGTGAATAGGAATTTAGCATTGGGTTGTTTGGTATCCCAGTCATATGGGTTGCTGAGGGGCAGTTATCCAAAGTTATCTAGGTTGTTTCCTTAATGCACCTCCCTCGTTCTGTTCTCTTCCTCCACAGTTGCTCACTCTGCACTGCTATCCACACTTGAATTTTCTTGATGATAAACTTGCACAGCATACAGGAAAGTACCTTGAATACTGAGACACACAGATTTCCCTTCAGAATAGCCCCTGCAGTGGATACTGAGACACACAGAGGCCCCTTCAGAATAGCCCCTGTGGCAAATACTGAGACACACAGAGGCCCCTTCAGAATAGCCCCTGTGGCAAATACTGAGACACACAGAGGCCCCTTCAGAATAGCCCCTGCAGTGGATACTGAGACACACACAGCCCTGTTCAGAATAGCCCCTGTGTTGGAATTAATATTTGAGCACATTAATGGTCTGCGTTAACACCTTCCACAATATGTTCCATGGCAGTTGTGTTGTACACTTGGCTGTCCATAACACCATAAGATATAGGTGCAGAATTAGGCTATTTGGTCCATCAAGTCTACTCTGCCATTTCATCATGGCGGATTCATTTTCCTTCTCAACCCCAATCTGCTGCCTTCTCTCCCTATCCCTTCATGCCCTGACTAATCATGTATCTGACAAGCTCTGCATTAAATATTCCTAATGACTTGGCCTCTACAGCTGCCTATCGCAATGAATTCCACAGATTCACCAGTCTCTAGCTAAATAAATTCTTCCTCTGCTCTGTTTGAAATGGATGTTCCTCTATTCTGAGGCTGTGCCCTCTCATCTTGGGCTCCCCCACCATAGGAAACATCTTCACCACATGCATTCTATCGAGGCCCTTCACCATTTGATAGGTTTCAATGAGGACCCCCACCCCCCCTGCATTCTTCTGAAGTCTAGTAAATACAGGCCCAGGGCCATCAAACGCTCTACATATGACAAGCCTTTCAATCCCAAAGTCATTTTCGTAAACCTCCTTTGAAGCCTCTCCAATGTCAGCCACCTTTTGGTTCATTCTGATGGCTCCAGTGAGAATGGTACAGCAGATTAGTATACAGAATTAATTATAATGTTAAATTATAGTGTTCATGGTCATACACCAGCTGGACATTGATAGAGTGAATGAATTTTAATTGAATATTGAGAGGCCTAGGTAGAGTGGATGTGGGGAAGAAGTTTCCTGTTGTGGGGGATTCTAGGACCAGAGGGTACAGCTTCGGAATAGAAGGATATCCCTTTAGAACAGAGATGAGGAGGAATTTCTTTAGCCAGAGGGTGGTGAAATTCATTGCCACAGACACCTGTGGAGGCTAAGTCATTGGATATATTTAATACTGAAGTTGATAGATTCTCAGTTAGTAAGGACATCAAAGGTGACAGGTAAAAGGCAGAACAATGGGAATGAGAAGAATAACAAATCAACCATGATGGAATGGCAGGGTAGACTCCATGGGCAAATTGGGCTAATTCTGCTCCTATGTCTTACAGTATTGTGGCAAAGGTTACCAGGAGAAGGCAGGAGAATGGGGTTGAGAGGGAAAATAGATCAGCCATGATTGAACTCGCTGGGACAAATGGCCTAATTTTTCTCCTAAGTCTTCTGGCTGTCTCAGAGTTCAGAGTACTGTAAATTGGCATGAGTGTAGTCAGAGATGCCCTTCTACCAAGGAGTAAACGGAATCCTGATAAATGTATGGGAGCAGCAAGTTTATGTCGATTCCTTGCCACTCCCTCTAGGCTTAAACAAAGATGAAGAATTCTAGAAAGCCTTGTGCAGTCACAGGAAGCATTGATAGAAATCAACCAGCAAATTACCTGCAATTAGTTGATGTCCCCCTTAAGCATCATTGCTAGGGCAACGTCATTTCTGTTGCAGAAAGATGTTCCCTGGTTTGGCTTTGGTGCCCAGACAACAGGCGCAATGGAAATGAATTTTGCAGTTAATGAGCCTAATGTTTTTTTAATGAAGACGAACTTGATTATACGGTGCCAAATTTCTAACCACACATTTTCTGATCATGGCTCCCTCAGGAAACAGATTGATTAGTGTGCAACGGCATCATTTCTTCTGCACTGCAGTGGTTTGGTGTGTGTGTGTGTGTGTGTGTGTGTGTGTGTGTGTGTGTGTGTGTGTGTGTGTGTGTGTGTGTGTGTGTGTGTGTGTGTGTGTGTGTGTGTGTGTGTGTGTGTGTGTGTGTGTGTGTGTGTGTGTGTGTGTGTGTGTGTGTACACATAGTACCATTTTAATAGATTAATGTGCTTTATCCTTTATGTAGTTCCAGAGAGGAGCTGCTAACAATATACAGAACATGCCACAAACTTTAGAAGCTAGTTTATCTACTGGACAGAGCTCTCAATTTGCACAGTTTAGATTTGTTGTTCAATATCCACTGTGATTTGTTTGCAGAACATGTGCTTCTTGAATGGCAGCCACCTTTTGCCAAGTTTGATGGGCTTAATCCTCTCAGCTAACAACTGCTAATGCTGCATGAGTTGCCACAGGCTAGATGCCCAGTTAATCAAAGGGGACTTGCGATGTGATGATTCGATGAAAAGTTGATACGTTAGAGATCCTACTTCACAGAGTCATAGTGCAGTGTAGAAATAGGCTTTTGGTACATCTCATCCATGCCTAACCAAGCTGTGGTGCAGTTCACAGTTTTAATGCATGCTATGTTTTCATAAGCATGGGACAACCAACCCTAAATAAACTGACACTTCCATATTGTCCATTAGTATTCTGAATCATATTCAGCTGCTCCGTAAATTTGACAAGTTTGTGTATTATTGCCACTGATCCATGCAGAGCAGTCTCAATGGGCTGAATGGTCTAACTTTGCTCCTTTGTCTTATGGTCTTATGCAGGAGATAAGTCAGTTTGTCATGTTGTACTGCAACTTTGCAACATGCATCACCTGAAAGATGCTGGAAATATGGTTCGGAGGAACTGGCAGGAGCGAATAGCCAACTTGAAAGAGAAAAGTTCAATCTTCAAAGTACATTTATTATCAAAGTATGTATACATTATATAAGCTTGAGTCTCCTAACAGGCAACCACGAAGCAAAGAAACCCAAAAGAACCCCAAAAAAAAAGACTGTCATACACAATGTGCAGAAAAAAAACAAATATTGTAAACAATAAATGCAAGCCAATAGCATTCTGAACTGAAGTCCACAGAGATGCCGTCCCCAGACCTTTCATTCAGTGCCGTGCCGAGCAGTGAACTGAGCCAGTCCATCCCTGGCCTGGGGACCCGGCATTATGACCGTTTCAATCTAGCTTGGCTCCTAAATCGTCATCCAGACGACAAGCTCAGTTACTTTGGTATGCTCTGACTCTGGGACCTGGACTCCACTGCCTGTACCCAAATTTCCTGATTTGGCCCAGCACTAAATCATCGTCCAAACACTAGGTTCAGTCAACATCAGGAGAAGTTGAGAATGTGAGAGTAGGACTCCCTGTTAATTGTTAAAATAACCTGTTCACTATTATGAAGTTCTCTTGGTGCTATCCTAACCTTAATGGCCACCTTTGTATGTTGCAGCATAGGTCTCTGTGTAACAGAGACTCTTGGTGTTTGCTTGAGTAGGTGTCATGACGTACTGATGTTCTACCTGACCCTGCTGTTGGAAAGGAAGGCTCCAGCTGCACTGCTCTATTTAGATGGACCAAACTGCACTATTTGGTTCTGCAGAAAAATGCTTTTGACCACAAGTCAATCAGGCATTGGCCTGCACAGAATGTCCTCAACACCTTGTGGGAAATGGAGACAGTGAATCCTTTTGGATGGGTAGTATGGTAGCATAGTGGTTAGCATATCGTTTTATAGTGCTAGTGATCACTGTTTGGGTTTCATTCCCTGCATCTGCCTATGTTCTTCCTGTGACTACATGTGTTTTCTCCGGGTGTCCCATTACCTCCCATGTTCCAAAGACGTATGGGTTAGGGTTAGTGAGTTGCGGGCATGCAACGTTGACACTGGAATGTAGCAACACTTGTGGGCTGCCCAGCACAATCCTCACTGATTTAATTTGAGACAAACAATGTAATTCACTGTATGTTTTGATACTTCGATGTACATGTGATAAAAATAGCTCATCTTTAATCCAAGTAGTCTGTCAAAGTAATTTGGTGAGATGCCTCCTCATCAAAACTCTCAAACAAATACTAAGGCATTGCTTGTCTGATATTGAGAAGGATGCTTCTTGTCAGTTCCCTTATGCACAGCTAAAGTCTCGCTCTCCACTGCATGCTACCTTTGAGATGGCTGCAGTGTGGATGAAATGTCATCTATCTGCTTGTTGACCATTCCTTTGCCAAGAAGGCCTTTGTCAAGGTTCATCTTGAGTTGGTACACAAAATAAGTTATACACACTTGACTGTACTCTTTTCCATAGATGCTACCTGGCCTGCTAAGTTCCTCCAGCATTTTGTGTGTGTTGCTTGGACTTCCAGCATCAGCAGATTTTCTCTTGTTTGTGACATGAAATAAGTTTCTATGTGTTCTATAAACTCCATTTTGAGGCAAACGATGGCTGCTGCTGTAAGATTACCAACTCAGCAAAAGGTACAATTTGCCTCAAATTTGTGGGTCTTCCAGTGACTGAATGAAAATGCTGTATGAGCATGTTCCAAGGTGTAAGATCATGTGCTACGGGACACATTGATGTTGGTGGATCCACTGCAAAGGGTCTGTAAGGGAATACCACTGTGCAGGGAAATCTTGAACTGGGATCCGTGTAACCATGGACACCTCTGAAACTTTTCACTGAAGGTATGTGTAGCAATGAAACGTCAACTGACACATTGACATAGTGAAAATATTGGACCTTGCTTTGTGGATCCAGAACTTGCTTACCCACAGAAGGCAAAGAGTGGTTGTAGACGGGTCATATTCTGCATGGAGGTTGGTGACCAGTGGTGTGCCTCAGGGATCTGTTCTGGGGCTTCTTCTCTTTGTGATTTTTATAAATGACCTGAATGTGGAAGTGGAGGGATGGGTTAGTAAGTTTGCTGATGACACAAAGGTTGGGGGTGTTGTGGTTAGCATGGAGGGCTGTCAGATGTTACAGCGGGACATCAATAGGATGCAAAACTGGGCTCAGAGGTGACAGATGGAGTTCAACCTAGATAAGTGTGAGGTGGTTCATTTTGGTAGGTCAAATATGATGGCAGAATATAGTATTAATGATCAGGCTCTTGCCATTGTGGAGGATCAGAGGGATTTTGGAGCCCTAGTTCATAGGACACTTAAAGCTGCTGCGCGGGTTGACTCTGTGGTTAAGAAGGCATACAGTGCATTGGCCTTCATCAACCGTGGGATTAAGTTCAAGAGCCGTGAGGTAATGTTACAGCTATTTTTGGACCCTGGTCAGACCCCACTTGGAGTACTGTGCTCAGTTCTGCCAACCTCTACAGGAAGGATGTGGAAATTATAGAAAGGGTGGAGAGGAGATTTACAAGGATGTTGCCTGGATTGGGGAGCATGCCTTATGAGAATAGGTTGAGGGAAATTGGCTTTTTCTCCTTGGAGCGACGTAAGATAAGATGTGACCTTTCAGAGGTGTATAAGATAATGAGAGGCATTGATCATGTGGATAGTCAGAGGCTTTTCCCCAGGGCTGAAATGGCTAACACAAGAGGGCACGGTTTTAAGGTGCTTGGAAGTAGGTACTGAGAAGATGTCAAGAGTAAGTTTTTTATGCAGAGAGTGGTGAGTGCGTGGAATGGGCTGCTGGCAACGGTGGTGGAGGCAGATACGATAGGGTCTTTTAAGATACTTTTGGATAGGTACATGGAGCTTAGAAAGATAGAGGGCTATGGGTAATCTGATGTATCTGAGGTAATTTCTAAGGTACGTACATGTTCAGCACAGCATTGTGAGCATAAGGGCCCGTTATGTACTGTGGATTATCTAAGTTTCTATTGCTTATTGTGTGCACAAATTTTACAGAACTGTTGGCCTTATTTTACCATTCTCCGCATGTTTCCCAGCCCAATAAATATGAAGAAATCAAAGCCATTGTTTTTAGAAATTGTGAAAAATTGAAATAAATAACTGGGTTTTTGTTGTTCCTCTCCACGCCTTGTGGTGCATTGAGCAGCAATTGCTGTTTCTTCAGAATTTGTTTTTTACAAGGCCAAGTTGTTAGTTCAACACCACCCAGCATGAATGGAAAGTGTGCAAGGAGCTGACTAGATTCGAACTCGGGACTACTCACCTTGAAGTTTGGTGCGAATGCCACTACACCACCGGCTGGCTAAATAACTGGGAATTGCTGATAAATTTGACACATTTTCTAAACAACAGGTGAGAGTTTCTCACTCTTTTTTCTCCCCTCAGGTCGGTCCTGATCACTCTGACAAGTGTCGTCGTGGTTGTCATCACCACTGACTGGATCAGCTGGGACAAGTTGAACCGAGGATTTTTGCCAAGTGATGAGGTCTCCCGCGCATTTTTGGCCTCATTTATCCTTGTTTTTGACCTCCTTATCGTCATGCAGGTACTGACAAATTTTTTGTTAACCCTTTAAAAGTTTGAGTTTATTTTGTACAAATGGCTCAGTAGTCATCTAAAGTGAAAGTTCTAAAATTAGACCTTTAAGTTAGACTGTATTATTGTATTGTGCTGTTGAGATTACCATTTATGTAAATAAATAGTTCTCCAAGACATAGTTCTATTGCCTCATTTTGACCAGTGTCTGAAAGCTTGGGAATTTGGTCTGTAGTTTATGAAGAAGGTACAGGAGAAAGATATTTTGACATTTTCTTAAAATATCAGGAACTTTAATGCTACTGCATGGATTTAAAAGGAGATTTGTTGCTCAGTTTTAATGATCCACTGCTTATATTGACCACTATTCAAAATTGCTAAACAGATATTATTTTTAAAGATATATGGACTAAAATTTTGTAATGAAGTTTTTATAAAATAATGCCCAAATGGGTATTAATTATATTAATCAACATTGCAAAATTATTGGTCACTATATTATTTATAAAACTAAAGATTTCTATTATGAAACTCAGAATTGTGGATTGAGTTTTCATATAACACATTGGTTCTACTGTGATCGGAGAGGTGATTACCTAAATATTCATCCATGACCAGTAACTCTAAATTGACAAACTGTAGCAATTGTATATTCTACTGAAATTCAGTTCCATTGAGGTGGGTAAAATGAACTTCAGCAACAATATATTGCACCTTTTTTTTATCAACAACCATGAATCAACTTATGGGTAGATATGTTTTAGAAAATAATTTCTGGTTATTATACTGTAAGTGAAATTGTGTTGCTGATGAGGGATATCCTTTGAATACCCAAAGGTCACTGGTATTCTCAGTGTTGATGGGTCTTTTCAGGAGCAGCAGAGCATGAGCTATCTATTGACTATAAACCTTGAAGTATAAAGATGATCATAACCCAAGCTCTGGATTCCTCCCTGAACATCTTCGGCTCTTCTTGAGGATGCTTTCTACAATCTGCCTCTTTGACCAATCTTTGGATGTCTTCCTATCTTTACATAACCATGAACCTTCATGGGGCACTGAACTGCAATAAGGAACTATATAAAATTAAGTTTCTATAGTTAATTTATGTCCAAAAACTGGCAGAGTAACCTTTCAGATACAAATTCACTAGTACATATGGTTTACAAAACCTTGAAACTGGTTGAAAACAACTGCAGATGTTGGAAAGCTAAAATAAACACAAAAGCTGCTGGAAATACCTAAGACTGATGAGGTTCTGATGAATGATCTTTGATCTGTAACATTGCTTCTGTTCCCACATACAAGCACCTATCTGCTCAATGTTTCTACTTAAGACTCCAGTTCATGTGTAGACAAAACTACTAACTTAAGCCACCCATTTTTAACATTAAGCTCTAAAGACTGCATGACAGTACTGTGAATACAAGTGGTGGTGTTGGGGGGGGGGGGGGGGGTGGAGATTTCCTAGTTTCTTGGCTGATATTTATTAATTTACTGGCATACAGTATGGAATAGGCCCTTCTGTCCCTTTGTGCTGCACCTCAGCAATCTCCCACTTTAATCCTAGCCTAATCTCAGGGCAATTTACAATGACCAACCAGTATGTCTCTGGACTGTGGGAGGAAACTCTGAAAGGCTCCCAGAGGAAACCCAAGTAGTCATGGAGAGAACGTACAAATTCCTTACAGACAGTTGCAGGAATTGAACCTGGGTCACTGGTACTGTAAAGCAATGTGCTAACCACTATGCTACTGTGCTTTCCCACAATATCTTAAATTGTATCAATGAGCTTCAAACTAATAAATGGGTCTTGCTTCTTCATTTGACTACATATGAGGTCTTAGTTTACATAGATTTACTCCTGTAATTGTCTAATATAATAGCAGCTGCACATCAGAAACAATGAGTCTGTTGCAAAGTGCTTTTGAACATGTCTTCTATGTAAATGTGAGTTACTTCTTTTAAAGTCCCAAAGATTGTCTTTATGACATTAGCCATGAATTACAAGTTAAATTAATCAAAATCCCCATATTTGCACATAGAATGTTTAACCTGTGTGATAAAGATCTCCCTCTTTATATTTCATGTCCCCCCCCCCCCCACCATTCTTTCTCCTGCATTTCAGCAGATCTCATTGATTCCACTATAACTTCCCATTCGTAAACTGAGACGGTGCTCTGTTTTGCCACCACAGATATGCACACAATGTAAAGAGTTGAGACTTGCCATCATAATAATATCTGGTTAGGTGCTACCCACCTTCCCTCATTCTGTTATCCATACAAGTACCATGAGCAGATAATTTTTCTTTCTAAAATACATCAGAGTTGGACTATTATTAGAACAAACCATTGATATCAATGTTGCAGCTATCTCATATTCAGAAAATTTACCCACTCTGATAAATTTTACAGATTTACCTCGATTTGTAGGACTATATTTGCAACCTTTTTTAAAACACTGTGAAATGTTGTTGAAAATATTAAAACACAGGAAGTTTTCCCGTCCCAAAATACAGTAGAGCAAGAATATGTGTCAAGAATTCAAGGCAAGACTTTCTTTTCACCAGCCTGAAGACTAATCTGTTTAAATTTATTTTACTTGTTTTCTCTCATGCAACACTGAGTGTACGTTCATGGTCTTCTGCTGCTGTAGCCTATCTACTTCAAGGTTCAACATGTTGTGCATTCAGAGATACTCTTCTGCACACCACCACTGTAATAGAAACATAGAAAACCTACAGCACAATACGGGCCCTTCGGCCCACAAAGTTGTGCCGAACATGTCCCTACCTTAGAAATTACTAGACTTTCCCATAGCCCTCTATTTTCCAAGTATCTATCTAAAAGTCTTTTAAAAGACCCTATCATATCTACCTCCACCACCGTTGCCAGCAGCCCATTCCACACACTCACCACTCTCTGAGTAAAAAACTTACCCCTGACATCTCCTCTGTACCTATTCCCCAGCACTGTAAACCTGTGAAGATATACAAAGAAGCTGAATGAACTCAGCAGGTCGGGCAGCATCCGTTGAAAGGAGCAGTCAACGTTTCAGGCCGAGACCCTTCGTCAGGACTAAAGAAGGAGGGGGCAGGGGCCCTATAAAGAAAGTGGGGGGAGGGTGGAATGTGCCAGGTAGAAAACCAATCAGAGGAAAGATCAAGGGGTGGGGGAGGGGAAGCAGGGAGGGGATAGGCAGGAGAGGTGAAGAAGGAATCTAAGGGGAAGCACTATGGGTAGTAGAAGAAGGCAGAGTCATGAGAGAGGTGATAGGCAGCTGGAGGAGGAGGCAGAGTGTAAGTGGGATGGGGGAAGGGAGAGGGAGGGAATTACTGGAAATTGGAGAATTCAATGTTCATACCAAGGGGCTGGAGACTACCCAGACAGTATATGAGGTGTTGTTTCTCTAACCGAAGTTTGGCCTCATCATGGCAGTAGAGGAGGCCATGTATGGACATATCCAAATGGGAATGTGAAGGAGAGTTGAAGTGGGTGGCAACCGGGAGATCCTGTCTGTTGTGGCGGACGGAGCGTAGGTGTTCGACGAGGCGGTCCCCCAATCTGCATCGGGTCTCGCCAATGTAGAGTAGGCCGCACCGGGAGCACCAGATGCAATAGATGACCCCAACAGACTCACAAGTGAAGTGTTGCCTCACCTGGAAGGACTGTTTGGGTCCCTGAATGGTGGTAAGAGAGGAGGTGTAGGGACAGGTGTAGCACTTACACTTGCAGGGATAAGTGCCTGGTGGGAGATCTGTGGGGAGGGACGTGTGGACCAGGCAGTTGCGGAGGGAATGATCCCTGTGAAAAGCAGAGAGGGGTAGAGAGGGAAAGATGTCCTTAGTGGTGGGGTCCTGTTGAAGGTGGTGGAAGTTGTGAAGGATAATATGCTGGATCCAGAGGCTGGTGGGGTGATAGGTGATGACAAGGGGAACACGGTCCCTGTTGTGGTGACGGGAGGATGGGGTGAGGATGTACGTTTTGATTTGACCATAGCATCTGCAGTTTACTTTGTATTTACCGTAAACCTGTGTCCTCTTGTGGCAGCCATTTCAGCCCTGGGAAAAAGCCTCTGACTATCCATGTGATCCACACGATCAATATGTGGTTATTTGAGTTAGTGTCACCTTCCTGTCACTTTGAACCAGTCTGCCCATTCTCCTCTGACCAATCTCATTAACAAGGATTTTTCCCCCAACAGAATGGCTGCTCATCAGACTTTATTTTGTTTGTTTGCACCACTGTCTCTAAACTTCAGAATGGGGATTCACAACCTGGGGTCCATGGACCCCTCAGTTAATAGTAGGGGTCCGTGATGTCAAAAGAGACTACTGTTTGTGAAAATCCCAGAAGATCAATAGTTTCTGAATTAATTAAACCGACACGCCTGGCACCCACAATTATTCCACAGTCAAAGTCAATTAAGTCACGTTTATTCCCCATTCTGATATTTGGTCTGTACAACAACTGAACCTCTTGACCATGTCTGCATGCTTTTATGCATTGAGTTGCTACCATGTTACTGGCTAATTAGATTTTTGCATTAACAAACAGGTATATGGGTGTATAGGTGTACGGGTGTACTGGTGTATGTGTGTACTGGTGTATGTGTGTACTGGTGTATGTGTGTACGGGTGTATGTGTGTAGAGGTGTACTGGTGTATGTGTGTACGGGTGTATGTGCGTATCGGTGTACGGCTATGTAGGTGTAAAAGTGGCCAGCGAATGTTTTAGGAAATGCTGAGCATTAGAGCTTCAGCTTTAAACTGTATATGTTCTGTGATTAACCAGAGCAATAACTTAATGATACAGATTATAAATAGTTTGGATGTTAACTGGTGTCATAGTGCCAGTCCATGGCCATCCCTTGTGCTGAGATGAGGCCACCCTCAGGGTGGAAGAGCAGCACCTTGTATTTCATCTGGGTAACCTCCAACCTGACGGCATGAATATTGATCTCTCCTTCCAGAGATCAAATTCCCCCCGCCCCACCTTCTTCCATTCCCTACTCTGGCCTCTTTCTTCTTCTCACCTGCCTATCACCACCCCTTGGGTCTCCTCCTCCTTCCCCTTCTCCTATTGTCGACTCTCCTATCAGATTTCTTCTTCTCTGGCCTTTTATCTTTCCTACCCACCTGGCTTCACCTATCACCTTCTAGCTATCCTCCTTCCCCTCCCCCAACACTTAAGTCTGGCATCTTCTCCCTTCCTTTCCAGTCATTTCCCCAGAGTCTGCTTGTCCTGCTGAGTTCCTTCAGTAGTTTGTGTGTTGCTTTGGAGTCATAATGTTCAATTTAATTTGATATTCTAAAGCAATGGTCCACTTATCACAGTACAGCTGGGGGCATGATATTAAGACTATCTCAAAAGGGTAAAAGTTACCTTTAAATTTCAACTTGTAAGGTATAAAGGGATGAAGGTTCACATCCAGAATTCACCATGCATTTACAAATTCATTTTTGAATTTGTTCATGGGACGTGGATTTTTCAGGCAGTGCAGGACACGTTGGCTATTTCAGGGGACAGTTAAAAGATAACCCTGTTGGTGGACTGGGAATTACAAATGGTCCAGATTGGATAAAAAAAATGGAAGATTTCCTTCTTTCAGAGACATTGGACAACTTGGAGAGCTTTTTAAAATGTCCAGCAGTTTTATTAGCGCTTATTAGCTTTCTTTTTCAGTTCTTTAATTTCATGGATTTAAGTCCGCCACCTGCCAAGCTTGGGTTCAACCATGTGTCTCGATGATCCAAGCCCCTGGATACTGCTGTAGTAATTTCAAAACTAAGCCATCAAATCACTTTAATTTTTACAAAGTAAAACAAAGAATTACAGAGTATTAAAGAGAAAGGCTTTCATGTAATTAGCTCCTTTCATGTCCCCTTCAGGACATTCCAAAGCAGTTTACAGTCTATGAAGTGCTTTTGAAGTATAGTCTTTGGCGGAATGTAATAAATGTAGCAGGGAATTCGTGCAAGCTGGCAGGCACAATGATGACTGAATAACCTTACTGAAACATTCATTAACATGCTACAAGTGGTGGCAAACTTACTCACCCTCAACGTTCTGCTTCATGGACTTCCGCCAAACTAGATTTCAGAAGTGAAGTAGAGATTAGGTTAATAGTTCACCTTCAGTTCCAGCAGCTTCAAATTAGATCATATTAATTTTGGAGAGACTTTATCAAGTGTCTTCTAGTGGTCTATATAAATAAATTTCATTAACATTCCCCTGTATGCTGCTTTAGTTAACTTAACTCTTTGCAAAGTTCAATTCAGTAAAGGTCCACACCTTACTCATTACAAGACTCATGTAATTATCATCACCATCATGTGCTGTGTTGTATGACATGGACGATCATGGACTATGACCATGATGGATCTTGGCAAATTTTTCTACAGAAGTACTTTGCTATTACCTTCTTCTGGGCAGTGTCTTTACAAAATGGGTGACCTCAGCCATCTTCAGAGAAGGTAGTCACATAACCAGGACTTGGGATATGCACCAGCTGCATACACGACCGTCCATTACTGCTCCCATGGCTTCGTGTGATTGATTGGGGGTGGGTGGGGGTTGGAGGGGAAGCTAAGCAGGTGCTACAGCTTGCTTCAGGGCGACCTGCAGGCTAGCAGAGGGAAGGAGCACTTTGCACCTCCTTTGGTAGAGACGTATCTCCACCCCGCCACCTGAAAACTCGTGAACCTAATTTATTTTCACCTCTTGCCAATTTGTTGAATGTGATTAAAGTTGGAGGTGTATAAAGTTGGAGGGACCGGACATCCATCATAAAAATGAGATGATGGGGGCTAGGGAACTTGAAATCCTTGAAAAGATCAGGAGCATGTGAGGTGTCAATGATATCGGTAGGAAGGGACTGAATTAGGGACTGAACTTTATTATAGTAGATATGATAGTTGTTCAGGCAGCTCACCCTGTTCTTCTTGAGCACTGGTACGATTATTACCCTGTTGAAGCAGGTAGGATCCTTTGACTTCAGCAGTAAGCAATTAAAAATGTTCTTGAACACTCCCACCAGTTGGTTGGCACAGGTTTTCAGAACCCTATCAGGTACACTATCACTCTCAAAGTGTGCATAAAAGGCATTGAGTTCATCTGGGAGTGAAGCATCACCGCCAGTTAGTATTCACTTTTAGGGAAGTAATGGTCTGCAAATCTTGCCAGAGCTGACGTGCATCCAGTTCCAGTGGCCCAATCAGCAGTGGGAGCAGCACAGGGAGAAATATATGTAAGTACTGAAGAGGCAAGTGGAGTGGCCATTGTTGGGAGTCCCTGTCCTTTGGTACAGCAATCTTGCTCTGAGGTCTTGAATTTTATTTTCTAGAGTTGGAAGTCTAAAGCCTCTGCATTTCTGTCATACTTGTAGACTAGTGTGATGTCCCTGCTTCTGTTTTCTTACTCATGACCCAAGTCTGCTGTCTGAGGTTAGTCAATATTAAGTATCAATGAATAGTTAAAACAATGAAGTACCCATGGCTGTGACTGTGGAGTTTAATCGGAGCTGCACGCAAAAAAGTTGCCACGTAATGGCACAACCTTACCAGAAGCAAGATAATTCTCCCCTGCCAGGAGAATTGGTGGAAGCAGATATGAAAATGATATTTAAGAGGCATTTAGACAGATGCATGACCAGTCAGGGTACAGAGGGATATAGACAATGAGCAGACAGATGTGCAGTTCAAATTGGCATCATGGTCTGCAGTACTTGCTGCTTTACCATTTTCCACACGTCCTAATGCCTCATTCCCATCAGGTTAAGCCTTTTGCCCAACTGCTCAACACGCTTCATATCTAACAGGGTTAGCTTGCAGCTGGTGGGCTGATGTGCCTGCTTCGGTTCAGTATGACCCTGTGAAGCAGAGACTGCTAAATAAAATCATACAGTTTAAACAAAAATGACTGTGGTTTGATAATTGAGATCTTTTCCCTGTGAGATGTGGTGATAAATTAAACAATTTAAGTGCTGAACATTAAAAAGGAACAGGTAATAAAGGAACACGATGTCTGCAGAAATTTTACGTAGGTGGAAACAATTTTGCATGCTTGAATGATCTACCCATTTCTGCAAAGCCAAGCACATCGAAGAAAGGCTCTGTATCCCAAAGAAGCGATTATATTTTCTCCCCTTCTGACACGATCAGCAACCATTTTGCAGTTCTTTTCTGTCATATAACATAAACATAAATTTGATAGGAAACTGACCTGGAGCTGACAAAGCAATAAATGGAAAACAGATTTACAGAGCTGAAAATGAATCAAGAGTCTGATACGAAGAAAGTTGTTATCAGATCAATTGAATATGTGGGAGAAGGGATTGATGCTCTTGGTGCCCTTGTGGTTCCCCCAAAGCTCACATTCAACAGAATGCCAAAGACTTCAGAGACGAACAGCAAAAAACACTGTGTGAAGAGCTTGGTAGTCAACGGTCATTCTTTTCAGTAGGGCTGAGGAAGCTTTCTTCCAGTTCTATTGGGGAATTTTTTTACTATGGAGACAGTTTCACTTCAGCTATCAGACAGACCTGACAGAATAAATCTCTGATCCCATGACAAAAGGGTCCTGTAATTCTCTGATCCCATGACAAAAGGGTCCTGTAAATCTCTGATCCTATGATAAAGGGGTCCTATAATTCTCTGTTCCTATGACAAAGGGGTCCTGTAAATCTCTGATCCCATGACAAAGGGGTCCTGTAAATCTCTGATCCTATGATAAAGGGGTCCTATTATTCTCTGATCCTTTGACAAAGGGGTCCTATAATTCTCTGATCCCATGACAAAAGGGTCCTGTAAATCTCTGATCCTATGATAAAGGGGTCCTATAATTCTCTGATCCTATGACAAAGGGGTCCTGTAAATCTCTGATCCTATGACAAGGGGATCCTAGGTGATAGGTGACCCATGTACAGATGCCTGAAGAAGAATGTACAGTATTTGTAGGAATTCATGTTATACACACACACACACACACAATCTGACTGTACACAGGCATGTATATCAACATGTGATCTGACTCCATCCATTTCCTCAACCCACCTCTGATTCCCTCTGACTGTCAGTCCTTTCCTCCCTTAGTCTGTCCCACTATCTGGTCCACCTCCATTTCAAATCACTGCCTTTCGCATACCTGCTTTCCGCAAGGTTTCTTCCCTCATCCTATCCCAATCAACCCTGCTTGCCCTCCACCAGTCCACAGCTACTTCTGCCACCTTCCCTTTCCAAAGGTAAAGGCAGCCAATGAAACTGCTGCTCACCCTTTTCAGGGACTTTCCCCAAGGACAATGACCCTCAATCTCCACTCATTCTCCTCCCCCCCCCAACCCACCCACAGCAGCTGATTCTCCTCAACAGACCTTCCATTTGCGCAGGGGCAGACAACCACCAGACACTGGGGAGTTCAGACTGTAGAGTGTCTAGATATGATCCAAAGCACAATACAGGAGGCCAATAACTGTACAGAGGACAATTACCATTGGAGCTTAGTTTAAAATAATCAGTAGAAGAATAAAAGTGAAGTTGAAGAAAAATTATATTGCTCAGTAGGTTTGAAATTATCAGCACTTGACTCTATAACTCACTGCCTGAAAAGGTAGTAAAAGTATTAACTGAAAAAAGCCATAGACCAAGAGGTAGGAAGTGGGATTAATTTAAAGGCTATTTTTGGCTTGCATGCACAAGTAGTGTATAATAATCCTAGAATCTGTCAGCTTGAATAAATACAAAGATGTAGCCTAGAATTTGAATGTGTGTGCAGTTCCTACCTGCAAATTGGTTGCTTTTGGAGTGGAATGCAGTTGTGAAGATTTCTGGGTTAAAATGTGCCACACTAGACATTTAACTGAGCACTTTGAGTCCCGCTCCAGGCTTGTGTTCAGGATACGATTTTTGCATCAGACAGATATGTAAAAGAATGATATAATCCCCTTGGAGCTTTGTCTGGATGCTTTAGAGAGAAGCATTATGAAATAAACCCTTCGGCCCACCTACTGCAAGACTGTGCCAGGAACTGCCTTTTTACTTCAAGTCGAAATTAAAGTAAATTTATTATCAAAGTACATACAGTACTGTGCACAAACAGTTTATACAGTATATAGCTAGGGTGCCTCAGATTTTTGCACAGTATTGTTGTGTATTGTAATTTTATGCACTACTCTGTACTGCTGCTGCAAAAAAAACCAAATTTCATAACAATTTCCTCCTTTGAGATGTGGAAGGGTACGGGAGCACCCAGAAGAAACCCACACTGTGATTGGGATAATGTGCAAACTCCACACAGACAGCATTGAATCTGGGTGTTGTGAAGTAGCAGCTCCACCTGATGTGCCACTGTGTCAAGCTAAGGTATGCCCGTGTGTTGGTATTGGAATTGGTTTATTATTGTCATGTGTCGATACAGCAAAATGCTTGTCTTTCCTACTGTTCATACAGATAAGATCATTACACAGTGTATTGAGGTAGCATAAAGTGAAACAATAACAATGCAGAATAAAATGTAGGAGCTACCGAAAAAGTGAAGTGCAGGTAAACAATAAAGTGCAAGATCATAATGGAGTAGATTGTGAGGTCAGGAGTCCACCTTCTCTATATAAGAGGTCTGTTCAAGAGTATAACAGTGGGATAGAAGCTGTCTTTGAGTCTGGATGTACCTGATTTCAGGCTTTTGTATCTTCTACCTGATGGCAGAGGGGAGAAGGGAGACTCTCTGGGGCAGGTGGGTCATTTGCCATGCTGGCTGCTTTACTGAGACAGTGATGAGTATAGATAAAGTCCATGGAGGGAAGGCTGGTTCCCACGATGTGCTGAACTGTGTCCACAACTCTCCGTAGTTTCTTGCAGTCATGAGCAGAGCAGAGCAGTTACCATAACAAACTGGGATGCATCCAGACAGAATGTGTTATAATAAGTCAGTAAAAATTGGTAAGGGTCAATGGGGACATGCCAGATGTAGAGGCATTGTTGAGCTCTCTTGGTTGTGACATAAACATAGTTGGATTTCTTGACATCAGCATGTTGGTGGTGACATCAATGTAATTGTCAGCACGTGAACTGTAAAGGCACTGCTCCTTGAGCAGGTCCCTCCATCCACTACTTCTACAGTCGTTCTGCTCTTTCATACCCTGGAGTGCAGGTCCTCTGATCCAGGGCTTTAACACAGAAATACATAGATGACCTTTGTCAATTTTTGCATTTGTTGATTTTCACCCCCTTGAATTTATCCACTGATTTCTCCTTACTGTATTAATTAAAGTTTAAATTCCTGACTCTTACTAGACACTTGTACCTGAAGGTCGGATCCATAAACAGCATGCTTTAGTGCAAATAGCATATAATGGCTGTTCAATGCATAAATTCAAGTGATTATGCCCAATTTTATTACCAGTGGTAGCTTTTGAAATGATGCCTCAAGGTAATTGGATGAGCTATTCACTTTTGCACAGAAAATGATGTTGAATTGTGATTTGTGTAGCTGGATTGCATTAACAGCATGGAATGAGCATTTTCTCATTTAAAGACACAGTGCTGACACCTGAAAATCTGACATGTTATCTTCAGGATTCACAGCAGGCTGATCAGAAATCTCCACAAAGCCATCTGGTTCTGCTGAAGCCTACTGTGAGTTCCTGCAACGAGACACAGCCACACCCATCAAGACCTTTTTTTTCAGGAATACCATAACCTGTGTGCATTTGCCTGGAGAAGAATGTATTTGTAGGAATTCATGATGGATACATATATAGGGAAGGGCTTATGTTGTGCACTTATGTCAAAACTATTCTCTCTGCTAATTCTCAAACTTCTTACCACAGGATCATTCCAGGCGATTGCTGTAGTTCAGTGAAAGTTCATCAGTAAGGTTAACCAGGCACTTTGATACTGAGGAATGACTTTATCTACTTCTATTCCAGTAAGAGGGATGTCATATATTGGCCAACACGAGGAAATCTGCAGATGCTGGAAGTTCAAGCAACACACACAAAAAATGCTGGTGGAGCGTAGCAGGCCAGGCAGCATCTATAGGGAGAGGCGCTGTTGATGTTTCGAGCCGAGACCCTTTGTCAGGACTAACTGACAGGAAAGGTAGTAAGAGATTTGAAAGTAGGAATTAGCAATAAAGAGATCCTACTTTCAAATCTCTTACTATCTTTCCTCTCAGTTAGTCCTGACAAAGGGTCTCGGCCCGAAACGTCGACAGCACTTCTCCCTATAGATGCTGCCTGGCCTGCTGTGCTCCACCAGCATTTTTTGTGTGTGTTGCTCATATATTGGCCAATGGGATTATATGGACTACTGGCTTCCGTGAATTGCACTGTTATGCTCAATAATCCCAACTGTTCCTTATTGTGCCTTGTGGAAAATCAGGTGGCATTTTAACCATTTCTGTAGCATTGTCTTTTTTATGAGGCTAATTTGTTAGCTCGACAGTCAACCCAGCACGGATGGAAAGTGTGCAAGGAGCCGGCCAGATTCAGACACGGGACCATTAGCCTCGAAGTCCGGTTCTGATGCCTGTACACCATCAGCTGGCATCCTGGCATTGATGGCCAGATAGAATCATTGGCATGTAAACCATGGCATAAGGACAGAACTCTCAGAATGAGGAGAGAAGCTGTCATTCAGCTATAATCCTCAATGGAAAGGCATCATTGAAATGAGAGATAGTTTGCAGCATTGTCATGTGACACATATTTATTTTCAACATATCCTGGCAGCACCCAGGATCCTTAAAGAGGACCACAACTTTGTTGTGGTTTAGAGGCTTGCATGCTTCAATGATTTGCTGAGCTCTGTTGGCTGAAGTCAGTGCCTTGTGCTTTGTTGCTAAGGTCATCCATGCCAAACAGGTCAAAGGGTAGAGGCTAGACTAAGAGGTCCACTGGTCCTCCAGGTTCAGGGATTCAACTCAAGACTAACAACCCTGACTGGTAAAACAAAATTGTTACAGAAACAGCAATGAAGAATCCTTCTACATCTGTGTGCAATAGTATTCCTGAGACTCTACCCGGCTCTTGCATGACTGACTGTAGTGAAAACCAAGCTACTGACACAAAGTAAGCCCTGGATACTGCCAGAGATGGAGGAACTTCAGTGCACCCTAAGCACCAGTGGCATTACGGGCAGTGAGACCCAGAACTCATTCATCCTTATGGGGATTGGGTTTCCAGACTTTGTCAAAAGCCTCCACTGCCAAGAATATGAATCTTAAAGGATGAAAATATTCTCCACTTTCCTGGTTCATCAGTTGTGTGAAGCTCCCTTGCAAAGGCATCCTCAAAATTCATGTTGGATTATTCTGCCAGTCTGGTGGTACTTTCCGGTATATTCCAAGCAGGAACAGAGAATTCAACATTGTGTGTTGAGCGTTGCACAATCTTACTTTGGACAGGGAGCAGTGAGTTCTCAAGGAAGAAGAGGATGAAGTCCAAGGGCCTGGAAGCCCATGGGGAGAAGAGAAATTGAAAGGGTACAGGAGGAGAAATCCCCAAATGCAGACCTGCAATGCCATTTGCCTGTAGTAGGGACAGGAAGAGGAAGGCCACCCACTGCAGGAGAAGGATTTCCTTTACAGCGAGAAGTTCCTAGTTACCATTCTATGTCGACAGAATTCCATGCCACAGAAGCTAATTGTATCAGCAATGCACTTCTACATTTAGCTGACCAATCTGATAACATATGAATGTTCACCTCTCCTACTTTGAGGTTCATCTGTACTGCTTGATACACATCTACACAGAGATGCATTACCCATTTACTGAAATGGTTTGTTGTAGCATCCATTACATTACACAATTCTTCCTTTGTAACTGCAACAACATATGCTGCATTGCTTTCTTTCTGCTATCTTGATGTAATTATGTTTGGTGCCATCTGTCTGGATGTCATGCAAAAGCTTTTTCTGCACTTTGGCATATGCAATAATAATATACCAAAACCAATGCCTATTGAACAGGTAATGTTCTCAACTCTTAATATTTGTTCCTGCTCTTCTGTGCAAGTGTGATCTTCATTTCAACCTTTCGCCACTTGTACTTGTCGTTAAGCAGAGTAACCATAATCACTGAGTGTAGTGTACATAATACCAGTGTAGTCTGATTGAGGTTCTGGGGATTTCAAGATTCAAAGTAAATTTATTATGTCACTATATATTACCCTGAGATTCATTTTCTTGCAGCAATTCACAGTAGAACAAAGAAATATGATAGAGTGGAAAAACTACATACAAAACAAGGATCTTGGGGTCCGAGTCCATAGGACGCTCAAAGCAGCTGCACAGGTTGACTCTGAGGTTAGGAAGGCATGTGGTGTGTTGGCCTTCATCAATCGTGGAATTGAATTTAGGAGCCAAGAGGTAATGTTGCAGCTATATAGGACCCTGCTCAGACCCCACTTGGAGTACTGTGCTCAGTTCTGGTCGCCTCACTACAGGAAGGATGTGGAAGCCATAGAAAGGGTGCAGAGGAGATTTACAAGGATGTTGCCTGGATTGGGGAGCATGCCTTATGAGAATAGGTTGAGTGAACTCGGCCTTTTCTCCTTGGAGTGTTGGAGGATGGGAGGTGACCTGATAGAGGTGTTTAAGATGATGAGAGGCATTGATCATGTGGATAGTCAGAGGCTTTTTCCCAGGGCTAAAATGCTTGCCACAAGAGGACATAGGTTTACGGTGCTGGGGAGTGGGTACAGAGGAGATATCAGGGGTAAGTTTTTTTACTCAGAGTGGTGAGTGCGTGGAATGGGCTGCCGGCAGCAGTGGTGGAGGTGGATACGATAGGGTCTTTTAAGAGACTTTTGGATAGGTACATGGAGTTTAGAAAAATAGAGGGCTATAGGTAAGCCTAGTAATTTCTAAGGTAGGGACATGTTTGGCACAACTTTGTGGGCCGAAGGGCCTGTATTATGGTGTATGGTGTAGGTTTTCTATGTTTCTATGATGAGTCAGCATACAGAGAAGAGGTAGAGAGGCTTATCAAATGGGGTGAGAACAACAACCTGAGTTTCAACGTGGACAAGGCAACGTATATATATGATTGTGGACTTCAGGAAGGCACAGATTGACCAGTCTCCATCGCACATCAATGACGGACGTGGAGCAAGTGAAGAGCACAAAGTTCCTTAGTGTGTACATAACAGATGATCTAACTTGAATCTACAACACCAGTCAAGCAGTAACAGCAGCATCTACACTTTCTGAGGAGATTGAAGCATCCAAGACCCACTGCCCCCATTCTAACAACTTTCTACAGGAGCACCATCAAGAGTGGCCTGTCTGTCTGCTTCATTGTGTGGTATGGAAGCTGTAAGGCATCGGCCTGCAAGATGCTATAGAGAGCAGTAAAAGCTGTTGAGAGAATCATCAGAATCTCCCTTCCTCTTATTTGTGATATTTAATGACAGATGAAGGACCCAGAGCTCTGGGTTAGGATCCCTACCACCCATCCAACAATCTCTTTGACTCACTACCATCATGAAGGAGTACAGGAGCATCAGAACTAGGACTGCCATACTGGGTTACAGCTTCTTCCCTCAGGCTGTGAGACAAGGCTGTGAATACCCTGCCACCACCAAGGCCTTGTCACTAGACTGGTGAGCTGTTTACTATTTACTTGTGCTGCACACTACATGTCCTTTGAATTATATTTTATTAACTTATTTATGGTAATATTTTGATTTATGTGCTGTGTATGATATATGTTTTGTGAGTGCACCATGGTCTGAAGGAAAGTTGTTTCATTCGTTTATACATATGTGCAGTCAGATAACAATAAACTTGAACTTGAAAGCACTCTGATCTTCTGAAGTCTATTCAGAACTGATAGGAACGATCTTCTAGATCCGTCACTTAACTCATCTGTGCATTTCCACATATTTCCCTTTGAGATGTAGTCCAAAGCAAAAGAGGCTCATTCAAGAACATCTTATATCTCTGCTTTCCTGTTCCCATTTCCATTCCTGTTCCAACATGTCGGTTCACAGCCTTCTTTTCTGCCACAATGAGGCCACCCTTATGTTCCCTTTCGATAGCCCTCAACCTGATGGCATGGATATTGATTTCTCATTTTGGTAAAAATTTCCCTCCTCCTCCCCTTGTCTTCTATTCTTCATTCTGACCTCATACCTGTTCTTGCCTGCCTATCACTTCTTCAGGGTCTCTCCACCCCCACCCCTACTCTTTCTCCTGTGGTCCACTCTCCACTCCGATCAGATTCCTTTTTCTCCAGCCCTTTACCTTCCCTACCCACCTGGCTTCACCTTTCACCTTTTTATTCTGTCATTGCTCCCTTTCCTTTCCAGTCCTGAAGAAGAGTCTCTGTCCGAAATGTTGAGTGTTTATTCATTTCCATGAGGTTGCCTGACCTGCTGAGTTCCTGCAGCATTTTGTGCGTGTTGCTTTATACCTCTGCATGCAGCTTCTCTCATATTTTACTTTGTTTAGCAAGAATCTCTGCACCAGGTAAGTGACGATGGTAACTGGAGTGAATTCACTCCAGGGAGGGATAAATATCAGAAGGATGAGATATCCTGGCATTGACACTCAGATGTAATCACTGGCAGACAAGCATGTAAACCATGGCATGAGGACAGAACTCTCAGAAAGAGGAGAGAAGCTCTCATTCTGCCATAATTCTCAATGAAAAGGCGTCATTAAAATGAGAGATAGCCTGGAGTATTGTCATGTTACACATATTCATTGCTCAAGCTTTCTAGACGAGGAACAACAGCCCATACAGCTATACTGGCAGATGCCACCATGATCTCAATTAAACTTGTCTGATAATGAGCAAAATTGCAAAACACAACACGCCTTTTCATCTGATGCTGTGTCTTCACTGAAATTTATGCAAAACCAAGAGGCATTTAAACAATAAAATAAGTAGACAATCTGTCTTTTATAATAAACACCCTAGTGGTTCTCATAATTTACATTCTAATATGGTGGTTTACTGTTCTTGACAGTTAATGAGGTGTTTTGTCTGTGTGGCTATGGGAGGCAGAAGTCTATAGTTTGTAAACCAATGGCCCCTGATCCATGAGAGGAAGAATGGCTTCACTCTGCAGCCCATAGCCAGCTGAGAGTTCAGTCCAGGAATTCTGGCTGCAACATAATTCCTCTCTCCATTTCACAAAGACAACAAATGATTCACATGGAGGAAGGAGGGAGGACTCTGCAGTTCATGGTATATGTGTTACTGATTTCTGGTTACTCCCTTTTTATTGCTGTTCTGCACGATTTTGATCGGGGCAGGTTGGTTCTGTGGCCTGTAGACAATGAGTGTCCCCCGCTTTACGAATGTTCGCTTTACGCTGCTTTGCTTTTACAAAAGACCTATATTAGTGACCTGATTTCGCGTTACAAAGAGGATTTTCACTTTTACGAAAATTTTTCCCGCATAAGTTAATGGTTCTTCGCTTTATGCCATTTCGGCTTAAGAAAGGTTTCATAGGAATGCTCTACCTTTGTAAAGCGGGGAAACGGCCGTACAGTGTCAATTGAACTGAACTGAACTAAAGTGAACATTCCTAGACTGTTTAAAGGACTCTGCGGTTTGATGTTTAATATTTTGTGTGATATTCGCTCTTTTTTTGTCATTTGTGTGATTTGTTCTTTAGTTTGCATGTTGGGTGATGGTTTCTTTGAACGGGTTACATGGCATTTCTTTGTTCCGTGGCTTTCTGTGGGTTGTATGATGCATACATACTTCAATAATAAATGCCCTTTGAATCTTTAAAGATTAGCTTCATTAGTCATATGTACATTGAAACATCGAAACATACAGTGAAATGTGTCATTTGCATCAACAACTGATACTGTCCGAGGATGTGCCAGAGACAGCCCACTGGTGTTGCCATGATTCTGGTGTCAACACTGCATGCCTACAAGCATATGAGAGCAGCTATGCGACTGTGCCACCCACTGTCCACCTCCTGATGTGCTCATGGTTTATGTGGTTCTCCATATTGTTCCACATAAACAATAATTTGCTGGTATGTGGCATCTCTCTGCTCCATGTAGATGGAGATTAATTGGCATATCAGTTTTTAAGCATATTTTTAATTCATTTTATACCATTTTGTAGCTAAAAAGTGTATGTTTCTTAGTGCTATTTGCACTACCTAATTCTTTTCGCTTCACTGGTTTTTTATGGGTACGTGGATAGTGTCTTTTTTATATAGAGATCTAAAACATGAGTTAAGTGTCTTAGTCATTTGTGTAATTCCCTAAGAAGGGAGCTCAATGACTAGGGGGTATATCTTAAGAAGGAGTAAAGGGGATTTCAGAAGAAAAAAGGCTTTCATCCAATGTAGTGTGTTCGGAGACTCATTGGCAGAAAGGTTGATGGAGGACCAAGGACTGGCATATGGGCTTTTCCTCAATAATTTTGGTTGGTACCAATAAAATGAATCAAATGAACCTTTTGCGCCATGATTTTACATGGTTCTTTGATTTTACAATTCAAGAGCAATATTTTAAATTTGTCATTGAAACTGAATGGATTCTGGAAATGGATCAGAAAAAAATTAATTGCATTTAAAAAGCTGCTCAGCTTCCTTTTGTTTGTCTATCAGCATCAGGCATGTCGGGAAGGGATTTTTCTTTGGTTACTAGTGTTGAGTCTTTGCTGGTGGTGCAGAGTAGTATCCGCACTGGACTTCGGAATTGGCGGTCCCAGTTTGAATCTGGCTGGCTCCTTGCACAGTTCCCATCTGCGCTGGGTTGAGCGTTGAGCTAGCAACTTGGCTTCATAAAACAGATAAACGCTAAATAAATGGCAAGGTTGCCCCCCAATGTGCCAAACAAGACCTGGGGAGGGACTAGACCTTTAATTTTTTTTACTTGCGTTAGTATCGGCTGCTTGGTTTTACGTTCCTTCCAATAACATTTAAAACACATTGAGACAGGCACTTCATAGAAAAGGTATAGATTGAATACAGGCTTAACATGAGTAAGTGGGATTAGTATAGAGCGGCACTTTAGTCAGTATAGATGAGGTGGACTGAAAAGGCCCAATTTTGTGTTGTCCAACTCAAAGGAGTGGTAGAGCAGGGGAGGTAGTGGTGGTGGGGCGGGAGGGGTTGGAGATAAGGTATGTAAGCAGAGGTGAGGGAGAAGAAGGAAGTAAGCAAGTGAAGTGAGAGGAAGGGGGACTGAGCGGGGGTGGGGTGGGGAGAGTAATTTGAAAGGCAGAGCTTCAGGAAGGGGAACAGAGGTAGAGAAACAAAGAGATGAATATCAGAATGGGGCGACATGAGAAAATAGGATGCAGGTATGATTATCTATCTGTATTTGTACTGGGTGCCGGGGTGGAGATACATCTCTACCCAAGGAGGTGCAAAGCGTTCCTTCCCTCCACTAGCCTGCAAGACTGATAATGATGATGTTAAATCAGAATGGGGGGGGGGGGGCGGTGTGTGTGTGTGTGTGTGTGTGTGTGTGTGTGTGTGTGTGTGTGTGTGTGTGTGTGTGTGTGTGTGTGTGTGTGTGTGTGTGTGTGTGTGTGTGTGTGTGTGTGTGTGTGTGTGTGTGTGTGTGTGTGTGTTGTATATAAAAAGTCTGGTCTCCAAACATCTTGAACCTTCGTGCCACTAGACAATGATCTTGCTCTGTTAAGACCATGTGGCAGCTGGTTTTCTACAATCACACCATTTTGAAAGAGTTCAGGCCTCTTCCACTCCTCAGAAATTGAGTAAATTTTAATCCTAAGGAATTGCCTGAGACAAACAACACATGCTGGTAAGTTCCTACCATATATAAAATAAACTGCAGTATAAACAGTGGAACCTGAGATACTCTTCTCTCACATCTAGACAATCTAAACTCATTTTCCTCTCTTAATCAATCATACAAAATTAATTTCCCTCAGTGACAGTGATTGCTAAACAGTGCCAAGAGAAGCAAAAGATTGCTGAGATGGTATCTCTTCGCAGAAATGTGCATTTTGTCCACAAGTTAAACAGAATTAATGGTTGTTCTGAAGATAGCCAATATCCTGCTTTTTCACCCTACCTTTGTCATTGGGTAAGTGATATCAAAGGGTAGAGATGGAAATCCAGCAGATAAAACTAACGTGTTAAATTTAAAAAATTAATTAAAGGTATGTGAATATACAATAGATGCAATTTTGTATATCTGCTCACCGTGCTTGCTTCAACAATATTTCATGTCTTTGCAGTTGCTGTCAGAATCAGTCAGGTTTAGTATCACTGGCATATGTTGTGAAATTTGTTGTTATGCAGTAGCAGTACATTCCAATACATAACAATCAAAACTGCAAATTACAGTAAGAAGTATATATATATAAAGTGACATGCAAAGGTTTGGGCAATCATGGTCAAAATTTCTGTTACTGTGAATAGCTAAGCGAGTAAAAGATGACCTGATTTCCAAAAGGCATAAAGTTAAAGATGACACATTTCGTTAATATTTTAAGCAAGATTACTTTTTTATTTCCATCTTCTACAGTTTCAAAATAACAAAAAAGGAAAAGGGCCTGAAGCAAAAGTTTGGGCACCCTGCATTGTTAGTACTTAGTAACACCCCCTTTGGCAAGTATCACAGCTTATAAATGCTTTCTGTAGCCAGCTAAGAGTATTTTCGATGATGTTTAGGTTGGGTTACTGTGAGGGCCATGGCAAAACCTTCCGCTTGTGCCTCTTGAGGTAGTCCATTGTGGATTTTGAGTTTTGTTTAGGATCATTATCCTGTTGTAGAAGCCATCCTCTTCATCTTCAGCTTTTTTAAAGATGCTGTGATGGTTGCTTCCAGAATTTGCTGGTATTTAATTGAACTCATTCTTCCCTCCACCAGTGAAATGTTCCCCATGCCACTGGCTGCAACACAAGCCCAAGGCATGATCGATCCACCCCTGTACTTAACAGTTGGAGACGTGTTCTTTTCCTGAAATTCTGCATCCTTTTTTCTCCAAACATACCTTTGCTCATTGTGGCCAGAAAGTTCTATTTTAACTTCATCAGTCCACAGGACTTGTTTCCAAAATGCATCAGGCTTGCTTAGATGTTCCTTTGCAAACTTCTGACGCTGAATTTTGTTGTGAGGATGCAGGAAAAGTTTTCTTCTGATGACTGTTCCATGAAGGCCATATTTGTGCAGGTGTCGCTGCACAGTAGAACAGTGCACCACCACTCCAGAGTCTGCTAAATCTTCCTGAAGGTCTTTTGCAGTCAAACGGGGGTTTTGATTTGCCTTTCTAGCAATCCTATGAGCAGTTTTATCAGAAAGTTTTCTTGGTCTTCTAGATCTCAACTTGACCTCCATCGTTCCTGTTAACTGCCATTTCTTAATTACATTATGAACTGAGGAAACAGCTACCTGAAAACGCTTTGCTATCTTCTTATAGCCTTCTCCTGCTTTGTGGGCATCATTTATTTTAATTTTCAGAGTGCTAGGCAGCTGCTCAGAGGAGCCCATGGCTGCTGATTTTTGGGACAAGGTTTGAGGAGTCAGGGTATTTATAAAGCTTTGAAATTTGCATTACCTGGCCTTTCATAACAATGACTGTGAACAAGCCTTTTTTTTCACTCTAAAGTTGTACAAAACAAAAATATTATACTAATCTTGCTTAAAATGTTGAAAAGAATGTTTCATCTTTAACTTTATGACTTTTGGAGATCAGTTCATCTTCTGTTCACTTAACTATTCACAGTAACAGAAACCTTGACCAGGGCTGCCAAAACCTTTGCATGCCACTGTATTTATATAGTTAAATTAAATAAGTACTGCAAAAAGAGAAAAATTAGTGAGGTAGTGTTCATTGGTTCAACGTCCATTCAGAAATCAGATGGCAGAAGGGAAGAAGCTGTTCCTGAATCATTAAGTGTGTGCCTTCAGGTTTCTGCACCTCCTTCCTGATGGTAGCAATGAGAAAAAGGCATGACTTGGGTGACAGGGCTCCTTAATGAAGGATGCTGCCTTTTTGAGGCATTGCTCCTTGAAGATGTCCAAGATACTATGGAGGTTAGTGTCCATGATGGAGCGGACTGAGTTTGCAACTCGCTGCAGCTTATTTTGAACTTGTGCAGTAGACCACCCCCCCCCCCATTCCAAACTGTGGTGCAGCCAGGTAAAATTAGAGGGATATTTTTTTTCCCCATTTTAAAGAAATGTCTTTCAAGAACATCATTGCAATTGCTGTATGTAGCTGTGGAGGGTGAATAAGTTGTTTCAAGACTTCGAGCTGTCTAAATAGTCACCAGAAAGGGAAAAACAATATTGCCCTCTCACATCAGTTCTGAAGAGCAAAATGCTCTAAACGTGGTGCCAGCCGCAGCATGTGCTGATGTGAAGGGAAGATTTAGTGCTTTCAGAGAGCTGAAAGTACACTTCTTTCAATCTGCATGCAATAAGTCAGCCTCTGTAGGGTAGCCTGACAAGCCATGGACGTAGTTAATCTATCACTAGATGGCAGGACACATAATACAACAAATGTTTTCAGACAGGTTCAATTGAATTTTCAGCCAAACACTGCCCACTTAGCAATCTAAGTGTGCTTTATTCTTCTAAGATATATTTGAAGCGTGAAGAAAATGTAAGAGCTCAATTTGAAATCAAAATATTACTAAATACAAATGAGAACCAGGTTTAATATCATTGGCCTATGTCGTGAAATTTGTTGTTATGCAGCAACAGTACAATGCAATACGTAATAACAAAAACTGCTAATTACAGTAAGTATATATATATATATATATATATATATGTAATTAAATAAAAAAAGAGAAAAAGAAGTAGTGAGGTAGAGTTTATGGATTCAATGTCCATTCAGAAATCAGATGGCAGAGGGGAAGAAGCTGTTACTGAATTGTTGAGTATGTGTACTCAGGCTTCTGTACCTCCTTCTCAATGGTAGCAATGGAAGAGGACATGTCCTGGGTCCTTAATGATGGATGCCACCTTTTTGAAGAATCACTCCTCGAAAATGTTCTGGATGCTGAGGAGGCTAGTGCCCATGATGGAGCTGACTGAGTTTACAATTTTCTGCAGCTTATTCTGATCCTGTGCAGTGCTCTTCCCCATACCAGATGGTGATGCAACCAGTTAGAATGCTCTCCATGGTACATCTGTAGAAATTTGTGTGACTTTGGTAACATACCAAATTTCTTCAAGCTCCTAATGAAATATAGCCATTGTCATGCTTTCTTTGTAACTGCATTATTATGTTGGGCTCACCATAGATCCTCAGAGATGTTGATGTATAGGAACTTGAAAATGCTCACCCTTTCCACTTCTGGTCCCTCAATGAGGACTGGTGTGCATTCCTTCGTCTTACCCTTTATGAAATCTACAACCAATTCTTCAGTCTTATAGATGTTGAGTGCAAGGCTTTTTCTGTGACCCCACTCAATCTATTTTGTTCCTGTATGTCTTCTCGTCACCATCTGAAATTCTACCAACGATAATTTGTGTCATCAGCAAATTTATAGATGATGCTTGAGCTGCGCCTAGAGAGAGTACAGCAGTAGACTGAACATCTCCACCTCACTGACTATCAGCGAAGTGGAGATGTTATTTCCAATCTGTACAGGTTGTGATCAGGAAGATCCAGTTACAGAGGGAGGTACAGAGGCCCAGGCTTTGAAGTTTTTCAATCAGAACTGTAGGAATGATTGTGTTAAATGCTGAGCTGTAGTCAATAACCAACAGACTGACATAAGTATTAGTATTGTCCAGGTGATCCAAGGATCCAACCTATTGTGGCAATAAGCAAATTGTAGTGGGTCCAGGTCCTTGCTTAGGCTGGAGTTGAGATGATATCAGAGGTGGAGATGGTTAGCAATTTTAAATTCCTGGATGTTACTATTTTAGAGGATCTGATCTGGACTCAGCACTTAAGTGCAATTGTGAAGAAAGCAAGGCAGCACCTCTACTTCCTTAGGAGTTCCTGTTGTAGGAAAGCAACATCCATCATCAGAGATCCCACCCAACTAGACCATGCTCTTTTCTGCCATCAGGTAGAAGGTACAAGAGCCTCAAGACTCGCACCATCAAGTTCAAAAACATTTGCTACCCTCAATTATCTTGCCCTTGAACAATAGGGGTCAACTAAATTCACTTGCCCACCCATTGAAATGTTCCCACAATCAATGATCTCACTTTAAGGACTCTTTATCTCATTACCTCATGTTCTCGTTACTTATTACATATTTTCATTTGCACAGTTTGTGCTCTGGTTGATCTTTCATTGATCCTGTTATAGTTACTATTCTATAGATTTGCTGAGTGTGCCCCCAGGAAAATGAATATCACAGTTGTATATGGTGACATATATGTACATAGATAATAAAATTTACTTTGAACTTTTGATATAATTTGCAAATATTAAATAGTTAGTTATTACTTCGAAGGTGATTATCAATTTTTAAAATTAAATCTTCCGTTTGTGTTTATAATTGGACTTGCTATTGCAAATTGTTTTAAAATCCTGGACAGCAGGTTTCCAGTGTTGCAAGCCAACGGATCATTGGCTCTCTCAGCCCTGTCTTGTGGTCAGTGCCCGCTGTATGAGAGGGAAGGGGTGGTAGCAGGAGGCCAGCCATCATCAACAGAAGAAGGGCACAGAAAGCAAGATATTGCCTGGAGATAAGGTATTTATGGCTTTGGGGAGTATTTATGGTCCCCAGGGGTGTAGAATCCTGAAGGTCCCTTATGGCATCCTGAATAACAGAACAACCTGATTTATCTGCAAAGTGTCTGTAGTGATTAAAGACAACAGAGACTATAACATTTTCTACAATGTAAAAAGGGAAATAGCAAAGAAAAATGATTATTCAGATGCAGAGGAGGCTCAAATTATACAGAGAATAACAATACATTGAGGTGAGACATTAAACCTCAAAAATAATCCTCAATTTATGAACATCTGATTTATGGATTTTCACTGGAAACCCTTGAATTCTTTGGAGATACTGTGTGTGTCTATATTCCTCTGAAGGTACTTTGATGCTATAACAAATAAAGTACCACAATCAGTGTGTGGGAACACAGCATTCATACATTTCTCCAGCCTTTCAGTTTGCACTTTGCTTGCTGAAGCAGATTCCTTTCGTAAATTTAGAAGCTGTTGCATTTTGAATCTGCATCTGCTAAAGATATAAGAAGCACACAGAAAAGTTCAAAAACACAGAGATACTGAAGATGCTGGAAATCTTGAGCAGCACACAAAATGCTGGAGGAACTCAGCAGGTCAGACAGCTTCTACGGAAATGAATGATGGTTAATCTTTTGAGCTGAGACTGGAAAGGAAGGGGGAAGACCAGAATAATAAGGATAATCTTATGCTGGCTTCTTTCCCTTTCCTTTCCAGTCCTGATGAAGGGTCTTAGCCTGAATAATCAATTATTTATTTCCCTTTATGGATGCTACCTGACTTGTAAAATTAAAATAACCATGTATTTTAATCACATAAATGATTATCATAATTAAGGAGAATGTGATGGAGAAATGAAGAAGACTATAACCAATAAACACCCTAAATCTGATTACCTGTTCTACTGCGTTTAAAAAGATGTGGATGAATTAGTGATGATCTCTGAAAATTCTAGTACAGTGCCAGCAAATAGGAAAGTAGCCATTATATCTGTAGACTCATGTCAATTGTTGGAAAATACTGGAGTTTATAATAAAGATGTGGTAGAAAGAGAATGTGATAATTTTTTAAAGGATCTAGTTATTAGGACAGATAATGGGGAACCAATAAATTTTAAATTGGTAATTGATAAGGTAAAACACAAGATCCCAAGGGTTATGGATCAGTATATTATTATTAAAGGACAAAACAGATAGTAGGAATAAATTATTCTTTTTCAGATTGGCAGGTTCTTTGTAGATTGTATTGATGATTAGATATCAACAATTGATATTAATAATTTTCATGTAACAGCCTATCTTTTCAGTTACTATTGGTGATGTTACAGTGTTAGGTGACAAATGAACCATAAGGAAGATCTAACATATTTTTCTGAGAGCTATTGGCCAATTGTGATGGCTATTTGATGTGCTAAGTGATAGTCTCAATCTGGTCTAAAGCTTCTTTCAAAGAAATAATTTAGTCAGTGTAATCTGGTTTGAAATAAATCAATTAGCATAGCCCCATTGTTTTACACTGCATCTCCTGGACAGTCAGCCCTGTGCTGTGACCTGTAAATTTGTGCTTTGTGTACAGTGCTGTATATTATTGCTTGCCACTTACATTAAGAGCTAAAGACTGACTTCCGTTTATGACAAGAAGCTGAACAAAGAATATTGGTTGGAAGTTTAACTTACTCAAAAACAAGTCTTTGATCTTGTGAAGTATCAGCTACTATGTTAAAAAGGTGTGCTTGGTAAAATGACCACCCGCCCCCCCCCCCCCACCCCACCCCAACACCCTGGGGCAGAGAATATCCATCGCTGGTGGATTACTGCTGTAAGGGACTGAACCTTTTGTAGTAATATTGTTTTTATCATACTTGCTGTTCAGTAGATTATTTAATTTGTCAAGTCATGGTGAGTTTATGTAAACTTTAGCTACAGAATAGTAGAACAACCCACACAATGCACTGCATACAGGCCTGTGGACATTGAAGGCTGAAATGAATAGGTTTTTGGGTGCTACAATTGGATCAGACGGACAAATGGATTTGAGGTAAAAGATCTGCCATGTACGTAGTGTCATAGCGTAGTTGAGACAAATTACCTGTCCTATTGTTTCTTATGTATGTTATACAACTTGGAACTGGAATTTGAATTTATTGTTAAAGCTCTCATCTGCTGGGAGATATCTGTTGGGAAAATCATCTGCTGATGAAACCAATCCAGTTAATGCCTAATCAACTGAATCTAATTGGAACATGAGCTGTTCAACCTAAATTGCTGCACCAGATAATTTCCCGATCTTGGAGAATAGTCGTATTCCCCTTCATAAAAGCATCACTCTTTAAGGACTGCTCTCTGCTAGGGAAATTAACTTTATGGATATTTGCCAGAGTTGTGTAAATGTTAAGGTAAATGTTTATTGATTATTTGCAAGAAAGTAACAATGTTCATTGCTTTCTTATGCTCTTTAGCATTCCAGCAACTGCAATCACTGGTGATAATATTTCCTTTTCCCTATCATTATGTAGTACTTTTCTTCTCTCATTAAGTACATGACAGGAGAACAGAAATGACTTCATTGTGAAACTGTGAGCAGAATGTTTCTCATTCTTTGTTAAGCTTCTTGAGAAATCAGAAAGGCAATTTGGTTAAAAGGTCAATTTTCATATTTGTAAAAATGATAAAATGGAACACAGGATAGCACCTGCTATAACGAAACAACTATCAGATATTTAGGAGTGGTTGTTAATGTCCTCTAGAAAAATATTGTAGTTATTTTCCTAGAGTTCCTGCAGATATAATGACCCAGAATTTGTTGTAGCAATGGAAATGGAAGTACTAGAATTCACATTGAGAAACTGGTATGAAGGATGTGTGCACATGAATATTTTCTCTAAAAGATACTGCAGTTTCTCTTACTGATTCAGGGATCCAACACAGGCTTGCCTTGCTGTAGTCCTCTTCAGGATCCACGATCCTCCTTGGGGCATCTACATTCCAGCCCTCTTCATCAGGATCAAGGATCCTCCACTGGCCATCTTCACTGTAACTCTCTTCATCCTCCTCAAGGATCCTCCACAGGCCATCATCAATGCCTCCCTTTTCATCAGGATCAAGGACCTACACAGGACATCATTGTTGTAGCCCTCTTCATCAGGATCAAAGATCCTCCATGGGCCATCTTCATTGTAGCCCTCTTCATCAGGATCAAAGATCCTCCATGCGCCATCTTCATTGTAGCCCTCTTCAACAGGATCAAAGATCCTCCATGGGCCATCTTCACTGTAGCCCTCTTCATCAGGATCAAAGATCCTCCATGGGCCATCTTCATTGTAGCCCTATTCATCAGGATCAAAGATCCTCCATGGGCCATCTTCATTGTAGCCCTCTTCATCAGGATCAAGGACCTCCACAGGCTATTGTCGATGCCTCAACTGCCAAGCAACAATCTAGATCTATGAATGTAAGTTATTTATGTATATAGGTGTCCCCCACTTTACGAGTGTTCGCTTTATGCCACTTTGCTTTTACAAAAGACCTAACTTAGTAACCTGCTTTCGCATTACAAAGAGGATTTTCGTTTTTACACTAATTTTTCCCATATAAATTAATGGTTCTTCGCTTTACGCCATTTCAGCTTAAGAATGGTTTCATAGGAACTCTCTACCTTTGTAAGGGGGGGGGGGGGGGCACCTGTATTGTAATTTGTCCACGTACCATTTAAAAAATAAGGGTATTTCAACATTTTAAATCTGTGATCTTAACTTCAAGGTATTCTCCTTGTTTTACCATATTCTCTTGTCAGTTTATGCTTTCATTATATAAATGTTCTTGTCTTTATTTCCAGTATTCAATTTAATGTTTATGAATATTGTTAAAACTTTTGTACTATGTTTAATCTTTAGTCTAATTTGCTGTTCTGCCTTCTTGATGAGATTATAATTGAATTGAATTGACTTTATTATTTACATCCTTCATATGCATGAGGAGTAAAAACCTTTATGCTACGTCTCCGTCTTAAATGTGCAATGTGTAGTTTATAGGAATTTATAGTGAATTGTATGTACAACAGGACAGTCAATATAACATAGAAATACAGTTGTGTCAGCATGAATTAATCAGTCTGATGGCCTGGTGGAAGAGGCTGTCCCGGAGCCTGTTGGTCCTGGCTTTTATGCTGCGGTACCATTTCCTGGATGGTAGCAACTGGAACAGTTTGTGGTTGGGGTGACCTGGGACCCCAATGATCCTTTGGGCCCTTTTTACACACCTGTCTTTGTAAATGCCCTGAATAGCTGGAAGTTCACATCTACAGTTGTGCTGGGCTGTCCACACCATTCTGCAGAGTCCTGCAATTGAGGAAAGTGCAGTTCCCATACCAGGCAGTGATGCAGCCAGTCAGGATTGTGCCCCTGTAGAAAGTTTTGGTGTGATGGGGTACAGATTTGTCTCTACCATTGGAGATATAAGGTGTTCCTTCCCTCTGCAGGTCACCCATGGGCAAGGTGTAGCACCTGATTAGCCCCCCGATCAGGGTCACATAAAGTCATGGGAGCAGGTGGTGGATGGTTGTAAGAGCAGCTGATGTATATCACAAGTCCTGGTTATGCGACCACTGTCGTCAGGCAGACAATCTCTGAAGAGTATTGATAATGGCTGGGGCCACCCATTATATAAAGACACTGCTCAGAAGGAGGCCAAACCATTTCTATACATGGTCATGGTAACAAGACCATGATCCCCCATGTCATATGGCACAGTACATAATGACGATGATGATGATGATATAACGGTTGGATTCTTACATGAACTGTGCCTGATGGCAACAGTTGTCAGGAAGGGAAAAGTTCTTCCTTGATTTTCATGGAACGTTTTCTTCTAGTCAGTGGCAAATGTCACAGTTGTTTTCAAGTCAAGGGCAATTGATACAACAAGGATTTTTATTTTCAATTTTGCTCAGCAGATTTTACTTATTTTAAAAGAGGTTATTAGTGCCTTTTCTGCTTCTAGGATTTTCCATTATGGCAGTTTTGGCAACCATTAATTTTGTTGTACGTTTGATGAGATGATCTCTAATAGAAGATTATAATTCACTTTACAGCCATTTTACCACAACTATTTTTATTGTGATAATTTTTTCCAGTTTTAATATCATTCAGACATTACACATTTTAATCATTCCATGGTCATTGTGTACTCATAGGGAAAGACCTTGACTAGTCCTAGTTTCATTGTGAAGAATAGTAGTCAGGCTAATGTAAAAAGATACCGAGCACAAATCAAAAGCCTTTAATTTGGAAGAACAAGCATCTTGACTCTGTATTTGCTATTAGAGGTGTCATTCCACTTGAGTCAACTGTGTCAATTTTCAGATGTTCATTCCTGCACTCTTACAGTGTTGGTCAAAGGCACCACCATGAGCTGTATACAGTATGTGATTCTAGTGAAGACAATAGCTTCATGTTGGCAAAGGTTATGTTTTGTTGAGCATCAAGAGATTGCTTAATCCTAATAGTTCACAGAAGAATGTAATAATTAAAATGTCAACATTTGCAAGGAGATAATAATACATCTGAAACTTAGAGACATCCCCATTTGTGAAAAGAGGCTCATACATTCCAAAGCTTGTAGATTCCTTAGCAAGTACATTCCTGTCAGAGAGGGTTATTGTCTCTATTGACTCTTCTTTACACACCAGATAATTGGGTTTCTATACGGACTTGTTACAAACTATAATTTGACCCAAAATATCTATCAAAATATCTTTTGTCCCAAGAATAAGCCCTTATTTTATAAAGAATGTGAAAGCATCTTTTTTTTTCTCTTCTTCAAGTGCACGGCATAGACGCATTAATGACGAAGTATCGGTGATGCTGTTGCTATGCTATGCAAAAATCAAAGTGCTCTTACAAAATTCTGAACTGATTTAAATTCTATTCCTGTCATAAATGCAGATGACTTCCTTCATGATAGGCAGGTGGAACTGTAAATGTCTCATTTTCCTCCTCCTCTCCTCCTCCGATAGTCATTGCAAATTTTTTTCTAAATCAGTTTGGAAGAAGTAAACCGGATCGTAAAATATGCTATATAGATTAAAATCTATTGCAAATTAATCAGAGGAATAATGGAACACAATCTCACAGTTAAAGGTTTCAGTTTAACAATTTCATTGACTTTCAATCACTCATTGACTTGCTACGTATGCACTCCTATTTGGAAAAGTCATGTCTCTTTCTCCTTAGAGCATAATAATAGCTTTTCTAACTTTGCTTTTCAAGTAAAGTGGTCTCGGCAGTAAGTAATGGTAAATGTAAATTCAATAAGAAATTTATTGTAATATGTCTAGGCATGGAACATTTATGGCTTTAGGTATTATATTAATCTATCTGTAAAGTCTAATTTCACCCCTCACCCATGCTTTTAGGATATGGATTTCAGGCCACAGGTTTTGTGTGCTCATTTTTCTTTAAATTCGAAGATTTAATTTAGCACTTCAAATTGGTTCAGAAAATATTCTTCTTAGTCGGTCCCTTGGTATTGAGGATGACATTCTTCCACTCTGGTTTTGTAGATTCTGAGCAACATTCCCTCTACGAATTTTTACAGCTGTGCAGACAATCTATTGATCTGAGCAGGAAATTTTTACACTCCCTGGAAACTGCATGGCACTTTAAATGTTTGTTTTAATATGCATACTATAAATTCTTATTAGATTATGATTTTTTTTGAAAGATTACTTACCAAAAAAGACAGAATATAGAATTTTTCACATCAAACAAACACAAACTACAACTCACAACAGAAGTAAACGATGTTAGGCTGTCAAAACAACTGATAGGCTCATGGCAAATATAAAATGTTTTGACTAGAGGGCAGCAGCATTCAGCGGGCTGGCAGTTTAATAACAATGAGCTACCGACTTCCATTCTGTGTTTATTGTTACAATTTTAACAGTGTTGTAACTTGAAACACTGAAAATGTAAATACTTTGAAACACTAAAATGGTTCAAAGTAAAGTTTCTGATTTGTTTATTAGTTAGAAAATTTATGGATTATATTCATTAACATAATTAATTACAGGGTATTTCACAATTATGCAAAATTATACTAACATTATGTAAAAGGAAATTCCAACTGCATGGTAAACAAAGGCTGTGTGTGCAGGAGCATTTCAGTTGCTGCACAGTTGTACACCTGTGCAGCCTAGAGGGAACAGTGATTCTGAGATGACAACAGAGACTAACCTGGGAACTGCAGACTTCCCACACATGGGATCAGAGGTGTCTGATGGAGTGGATGGGCAGTTTATGAAACAATGCATTCCTTCCTTTGAGAAAGTGTTGCTTCCAAGTGTTTCTAGTGTATTGACTTGATATTATGAATGTTCCTTCTCCATCTTCAGTGATCATGGGTCAGAAATTCCCAGGAGTCAATGGGAATGATACAGATTTTCCAAGGATGCTTTAAGTTTCACCTACTTTGATTGCCTGTTGATATTCTCCTGTGGTATAACTCATTATAAAGTTTAGGAGTCTGGTTTTGACATTTGGTTGACAAAGTCAAAAGTCAAAGTAAAATTTATGTCAGGTACATAAATTAGGACAGGTACATATATGTCACCACATGCAACACTGAGGTTCTTTTCTTGTGGACATACTTAGCAAATCTATAGAACAGTAACTGTACACAGGATCAAATGCAGATATAAATGAATAGCAATAAATAAAGAGCATAAAATAATAAGATAAAAGAGTCCTTATGAGTGCAATTATCCCCTTTTCTTCAAGAGCCTGGTGATTGAGGGGTAGTAACTATTCTTGAACCTGGTGGTGCGAGTCCTGAGGCTCTTGTACCTTCTACCTGATGGCAGCAACGAGAAAAGAGCTTGGCCTGGGTGGTGAGGATCTTTGATGATGGATGCTGCTTTCCAGCGGCAGTGGTTCATGTAGATGTGCCCAGTGGTTGGAATGATTTTAACCGTGATGTACTGGGCCAAATCCACTACCTTTTGTAGGATTTTCCACTCAGAGGCATTGGTGTTCCCATAATGCAGCCAGTCAGCACACTTGCCACCACACATCTATAGAAGTTTATCAAGGTTTTTGATGACGTGCCGAATCTCCACAGACCCCTAAGGAAGTAAAGTCACTATTGTACTTGCAATTAAATTTATATGATGGGTCCAGGACGTGCTCTGTCCAAAGAGCCAACTGAGTAAGAAGCTAATCTGGGAGAGGACACTTGCAAATATACCATTATGGGGACAGCAAATTTAAAATATTAGGGACCAAATGTGATTTTAAGTGGACATAGTTTCAGTTTCAGTCTACCAACAGAGATTAAGAAGTCTTTGTAATGTACAGAGGGTAATACATTACTAACCTTATCACAAGTCACATTATCTTTATTAATTTACTATTTGCTCTTTCCCCGGAGACTAAGTAACTATCTGACCAATTCACCTGGTTTCCTGTTTGAGTGATTAAGGCCGGAGCTCTGTGTGAGATTTTGTTTCACATGTCAGATTGCATAGCAACACATAATCACTACCTAGCAATAGCACTTCATTACTGGGTGTCCTGCAGGATGTGATAAGGTGCTATATTAATGCAGTTTATTTTCTTTAAAGCAAAGCAGTGACAAAAACTGCCTTTATCACATAACGTGAATTCTCCTGAGTCTTTTAAAACTGATATGTACTTAAGAGTAGGAAGTGGATCAGAAATTGTGGAGAAACTGCATTATGTTCAAATGGGAGACAACCTTGAATCTTAATGCTGACAAATTTACACAGTCAAACTTTGCTTAAAATTATTAATGTTAAATGAGGCAATGACTAGTAGAGAGAGTGAAATAATCAAAACTTAAGCCTTTAATGGTGATTTGGTTAATAAATACCACTGATGGTGTCATTGTAATGTTCCCTAAACAGTTTCTCTCCTTTTCCAAGAGAGCAGAACATCATAGATGTAAATGTAATAGAAAGGAATTAAAACTGCACATTAGGAGGTGTTCCATCACCAGCACTTCATAACATAATTGCATTTAAATTGAAAGTACATGAAGGATATATGAAAACCTGTATGCAGACCAGATAAGGCAATATTCAGCTGAAAAATGGGTAACTACAAATGTGACATCAATCATTATTCATAGTTTTATTCCCAAAGTATCCAATTAGATCTTACCTCAATTTTTTTTTAAATTCTAGGTCACAATACTCTTGCAACAATATGTGGCTTCACAATACAAAGTTCAAAGTACATTTATTATCAAAAAATGTATAAATTATACAACCTTGAGATTTATTTGTTCACAGGTAGCCACCAAGCAAGAAATCTGAAAGAACCCAATTAAAGAGAAAAAATAAAAATAAGAGACCAACACCTGACACTCAAGAATACAAAAAAACACAAATCATGCAAACAATTGAAGCGAACAACACCAATCTGAACTGACAACTGTGTTCTCAGATCTGAACCCCAGAGTAGGCCCAAAGCCTCTCTTACCCATTCATCATATTAGTGGGCACGGAACACAACAGCCAGGGCAGTCTTCATAGCTTCAGTGCCATGGAGAAAAGAGAAATCATTGTAGAGAATGAGCAAAACTGGTTCTTGCCTCAGATTCCAACATCCTGTCTGTTCAGTCTATCTGGGCTGGCGTTTAAATTGACCAAACAATGGAACAGTGAAAGGGTCCAGTGCTCAGGAGCGAGGAGAGAACATCATGGAGAGTGAGCAAAATCAGCTCTCACCTCCGATCTGGGCTGGTGTTTAAATTCTCCAACCAACGTATCGTACCTCACACTAGGACCCAGACACCGCTGTAGTAAAAGGTTCCAGGCCCAGACCTCACTGCCCAGCCTGAAGCTGCTCTCAAGCTCTTCAAATCAGCTTGATACCCAGAGCAATCCAGCCTGTACAGGCACTGAATCTCCTCTGCCCAGACCCCGACTTCTCCTTTCAATGCCCAGAGCAATTCAACCTCGCTCCCAGGCCAAATGTATGGGCATCAGAGCTCCATCTGCATCGATTCTGCAACACACCATCTTGGCTTATCCCCCAAACTCGCCGTGCCATTGCTGGCAATGATAATTTAACACTATGTGCTTCAGTAAAGGTATTTTCAGTGATGAGTTTAGACAGATTTCTTAGTTTTTTTTGACTACCAGAAAGCTGCTGCCATCTTTATTGTAACAATAGCAGAATATTAAAAAGTATCAATGTCCAAATCTGACTGGTAATTAGCAGTGAAAATTATGCTTGATTTAATTCTAGAGTCATTAGGAAGATAAAAAGGGACCTTTATGTATTTTACTTTCTATTTTTATTCATTGAGATACACCACAAAATAGGCCCTTCAATCTCTTTGAGCCAGGTCACCCAGCATCCCCTGATTTAACCCCAGCCTAATCACAGGTCAATTTTCAATGAGATTTAACCTACCAACAGGTTCATCTTTGGAATATGGGAGGACACTGGAGCACCTGCAGGAAACCCACATGGTTGCGGGATCCTGAGAGGCAAATAACAAAGGGGCAAATCACTAAAACAAAGGAACTGACAAAGAACCTATCATCTTGTGATCTTCTGTAAAGCTTTAGAATACACACCCAATTTATAGGAAGTTCTGCTAATAACACTGCTAACTAAGGTTCTTTACTGAAGCCTGGTCCTGTTGGTATTAGTTGTTCAGGACATAACTTTTGTAATTGGTGTTTATGTAAACAAATAGTGCTAAAAGACAAAATGTATTTACTATAAGTGCTCTGTGGTTTTGCTTTTACATAAAGCGTAGCCACAAAGCAGTGTCGCATACATGGGGGAGGTGTGGAGCACAGGAAGCGCATTTTGGCCCACAATGTTAGAAACTTAGAAGACCTACAGCACAATGCTGTGCCGAATGTGTATTTACTTTAGAAATTACCTAGGGTTACCCATAACGCTCTATTTTTCTAAGCTCCATGTACCTATTCAGGAGTCTCTTAAAAGACTTTATCGCATCCGCCTCCATCACCGGCAGCCCATTCCACGCACTCACCACTCTCTGCATAAAAAACTTACCCCTGACATCTCCTCTGTACCTACTCCCAAGCACCTTAAACCTGTGCCCTCTCGTGATAGCCATTTCAGCCCTGGGAAAAGGCCTCTGACTGTCAATACTTCTCATCATCTTATACACCTCTATCAGGTCACTTCTCATCCTCCACCGCTCCAAGGAGAAAAGGCCGAGTTCATTCAACCCATTCTCATAAGGCAGGTTGCGCCAAGCCATTTAAATTAGTAATCGAATGGCTAACTGGGCTAATCTTTTCTGCCTATACAACGTCCATACAGCTCCATTTTCCTCCCATTCATTTCCATTCTAAGTGTCTCTTAATGTATCTGCCTCTACCACCACCCCAGCCACCCATCACTCTAAGTAAAATCTGGCGCACTGTACGTGTACTTTACACTGTGTAAAAAAAAACTTTCTTGTGATAGAATATTTTGGGAAAGGACTCAGCCTGTAAATTTTTTTAATCATACATTGTCTTAACTTTGTGAGTCATTTATCATTTTATGAGATTTTCTTTGGGATATTAGACAAATGCTGAGTTTTTGATGCCCTGCCCCCTCCCACACCTCCCCCATGTATGCAACACTTTTGATTGTTCACTTCATGAATGGATATGAAATTAGTTGGCTGCCCATTTACTTTCTCTCTCTCTATGTACTGGAGAAGGTGTAAGCACTTGAAGCAAAGATAGTAGGCATTTCACCCAAGGACAGTACTAGAACGTAATGGCTACAACTGTACCTTACAAATATTGAATACTTTGTAGATGTATTTGTATTCTTTAAGTTTAACTCAAGTTCTCCAAGAATATTCCATAATATAATGATTTTGATGCCAATGAAAGACACTTCTACATCTCTAATCAGTGTCTGAAATTGTATCTCATGAGGATGCTTTTATTTTGCCTTTCCAGTGTTTATCTGATGAATGACCATGTCTGATCTATTAGTTAACATCGATTGAGTTAATGAAATTTTAAAAAATCATGTTGCACTCGTTGCATTAACCAATTGATTGATGTTTTCGGTCAGTAACTCCATATCAGCAGACAGTAACTACGTAAATCTCACATATGTTAAAACATGTGAGTTCACTAAAGATCAGTATGATATCTCAATTCCTGACAAAAATAGTTTGGAGTTCTTCTATCACTTATCCAATATAACTTGGTGTTCGTTCTGCCCCAGGTATCTATTCTGATTGAGATAAGTTTCACTGAGTTCTCCCCTACAGATTTGCTTCAGATAGCAGATGTCTACCATCATGGTAAATAAATATGTTTGGGACTTGAGCATGAGAAACAACATGGTTTAGCAGATATGTGCTAACCTTTGGTCGATGGATTCAGCTCCCATCTGTTCTTCAAGCGGGTTTAAAAGATTATGGCATGTTGCTGTCTCTCTTTTCCCTCTCCCCCTTGTCTTTATTTTCCCTTCTGTATCCGATAACTCTAATTCTCTCTTGGCATTGTCATGATAGTATCCTAATTAAATTACAGGATTAGTATCCAGATGACTGGCCTATTGAGGACGACACGGTACCACAGTGCTTTACAATGTAGGCGACCTGGGTTCAATTCCCGCCGCTGCCTGTAAGGAGTTTGTATGTTCTCCCTGTGGGTTTCCTCTGGGTGCTCCAGTTTCCTCCCAGTCTAAAGACCTAATGTTTGTTAGGTTAATTGGTCATTGTAAATTGTCGTGATTAGGCCGGGGTTAAATCGGGGGACCTGCTGGGTAGTGGGGCTCAAGGAGCTGGAAGAGCCTATTCCACGCTGCATTTCAATAATCAAAAAATAAATAAAAATTTAGAGATACGAGTTCAAACCAGCCAAAACAGGTGAAGAATTTTAATTTACATAATGAAGTAATTCTGGAACTGAAACTGGTAATCAGTAATGATGAGTCCAAAACTACTGGATTGTCTGTCTGTCTGTCTGTCTGTCTAGGTACCATATCTGATGCGGACGTTGGTTACCATGGTTTTCTTTGGATGACTTCCATTTTCTCGATGTGTAGCCACCTGGCTAGGCTTTTGATGTACATAAGCTGAGGTCTTCCTCTAAGTTTGCTCCCCTTGATCTTTCCAGAGAGAATGAGTTTTTCTAGTTCATCTTTCCGCATGATGTCACTAGGAATCTGAGTTGTCTTTCTCTTATTGTTGGTATGAGTGATCGAACTGCTTGGGCTCTTCTGAGAACTTCTTCATTTGATGTGTGTGTGGTCCATGGTATTTTTAACATTCTCCTGTAGAACCACAATTCAGCTGCTTCTAGTCTCTTTTCCATTGCTGGGGAAATGGTCCAGCATTCAGTTCCGTAAGTCAGGATAGAGTAAATGTAGCACTGCAGTATTCTGTTTTTAGTGTACATGCTCATCTCTCTTTCTGTTAATATGGTCTTCATTTTCTGGAAAGCTTTTCTCGCCATTGCTATTCTGTATTTGATATCTGTGTCGCACCTGCCATCCCTTGTTATTTGGCTGCCAAGAAATCTGAATTTGTTGACTTGTTTGATGTTTATATTTCTGATCTTGATCATATGTTGTGGGATGTTTGTCTTTCTGGAGATGACCATGCTTTCTGTCTTGGTGACTCTCTGACGGTGGTGTCTGAAAAGAGGATGCTGTCCAAGTTGCATGCCATCTTGGACAATGAGTCCCATCCACACCATAATGTACTGGTTAGGCACAGGAGTACATTCAGCCAGAGACTCATTCCATCGAGATGTAACACTGAGCGTCATAGGAAGTCATTCCTACCTGTGGCCATCAAACTTTACAACTCCTCCCTTGGAGTGTCAGACACCCTGAGCCAATAGGCTGGTCCTGGACTTATTTCCACTTGGCATGATTAACTTATTATTTAATTATTTATGGTTTTATATTGCTATATTTCTTCACTATTCTTGGTTGGTGCGGCTGTAACGAAACCCAATTTCCCTCGGGATCAATAAAGTATGTCTGTCTGTTGATTGAGAGGCCTCTGCGATTACTTTCTGCTGCCACTATAGTGAGCAGTTCTTGAAGTTTTGTTTCTGAGTCGGCTATTAGTACGGTGTGATCAGCATATCTGATGTTATTTATATTATGGCCTCCAATTGTGAGTCCTTTGATGTCTTTGATACTTCTTAAGATATTTTCACTATACAGGTTGAATAAGTTGGGTGAAAAGACACAACCCTGCCTGACTCCTCTCATGGTATTCACTTACTCACTCACTTCTCCTTTTATTCTGATAGATGCTGTCTGGTCCCAGTATAAGTTTCTTAAGAAACATATATCTTTCCCATCTATGTCAAGATCTTGAAGCATTTCCAGGAGATTTTGGTGTCTGACAGTGTCAAAAGCTTTTGTATAGTTGATGAAACATAGGTAGATGTCTTTTTGTACCCGGATGGCTCGTTCACAGATCATCCATAGCATGAAAATTGCATTTCTGGTTCCAGTGTTTTCCACAAAGCCTCATTGCTCTTTACTGATTTCTGGATTTATACAGCGTCTTGCACTCATCATGATTATTCTGAGAATGATTTTTGCCACATGACTCATCAGGCTTATTGTACGATGTAACTCACCTTCTGTTGCTCCCTCTTTCTTTGGAAGTGTAATGAACACTGATTTACTTAAATCATCAGGTATCTCCCCATGATCATAGATTTCATTTGCTATTTCTGTTATTTTCTCTATTCCAGAATCTTCTCAGGTCAGTATCATTTCAACAGTGATGTTGTCTGGACCAGTTGCTCTGTTATGTTTTGTTTTATTTATGGCTGTTCGAATTTCTGATTTTAGAATGTTAGGACCTTCAAGATCCTTCTTTATGTTCAGTTTTTTTCATCTTTGGTCTTCAAAAAGTTCTTTTATATATTCTGTCCATCTGTTTAGGATTTCTTCTTTGCTTATAATTAAGTTGCCGTCTTTTGCCTTGATGCATCCACTTGCTGAGCAAGGTAATTTCCCTGTTAGTGCTTTAATCTTACTGTGCATCATCTTTGTTCCAGAGTTATGGGTTTGTAGCATTTCCATCTCTGAGCATTTCTCATTTAACCATCTGTCTTTAGCTTCTCTGCATTTTCTTTTTATTGCCTTATCAAGTTGTTTGTCTTCTTCGCTGTCTCTTGGTTTGATGGTCTGTTTTTGTTGCATCAATTGTATTATATCTTCAGTTATCCATTTCTTCTTACCTTTCTGCTCTTTTCATGGGATGGTTTCTTTTGTAGCTTCAACTGTGGATTCCGTCAGTATGTCCCAGGAAGATTTGCCTCCTTTGTCCTGCAGCAACTGAAAATGGTTTTTCACCTTGATTGTGTACTCTGTTTTCAGATGAGGGTTGTTTTGTAGTTGTTGATAATCCAGTGGCTCTGATCTTTTTGGTTTCTTTAATTTTCTCATCTTTATTTTCATTTTGCAAATGACTGGTATGTGGTCACTCCCACAGTCTGCTCCAGGGTAGCTTTTGGATTGAGTTCGAATTTTTGAATCTGTTATTGATTATTATGTAATCGATTTGGTTTTTGTTGTTCCCATCTGGGCTTCTCCATGTCCATTTCCTTCTTGGATGTTGTTTAAACCAAGTGTTGGTGATTATCTGATTGTTTGTTTTATACCATAATATAAGCTTTTCTCCTTGTTTCTTTCTCCCAATCCCTGGTCTCCAACATTATGGTCTTCTCTTCCCTCACCAATTTTTGCATTGAAGTCACCCGTGACATTGATGACTTCTTGTGATTTGCATTGTTCTAGTGCTTTGTCTAGGGAGTAGTAGAAGGCATCGATTTCTTCCTCTGAGTTTGCCGTTGTGGGTGCATATACTTGAATGATAGAGATGTTGTTTTGTTGTCCTTTTAGTTTGATTAGCATCATTCTGCCTGAGATATTTGTAAAGAAAAAAATCACTTCCATCAGAGAAGTGTATTAGTCATTCTTACCTTGTCTTAATGGAATATTCTTGGAAAACTTGAGTTAAACTTACAGAAAGCAAATACATTTACAAAAGTACTAAATGTTTGTAATATATAGCCAATGCTTTCTAGTTGTATTCTCTGGCGTAATTCTCGACCCATTGATGTGCTTGACTCTAATTGGTTCTTCAGTTAAAGCACAGTTAGGGAAGTGCTGACCGCCAAATCCTGTGAACAAATGATGTTTTAAAAATCATCCTTCTTTGTAATTCTCTTCCTCAAACCCTTGGTCAACACTCTGTTACTCTGTGCTGATTAAAGCATCAAGCAAGATTAAAATCATTGGAAAGTAGGTGTTCATCGCTTTCTGCCTGCATATGACAGCTCTCCCTCTCTTTTCGCTGCTGGCATCGAATGGGACGTGCAGGAGTCTTGGGTCCCTTGCTGCCAGGTTCAGGAGCAGTTGTTGCCTTGCAGGCATCGGGCTACTGGATGGGCTTCACTCACCCCACCACTGAATGCACTCCGCAGTTGTGGGTTCACTTTCGGGGACTCTGCAGTTCATGTTCCATGTGTTTATGTAAGCATCAAGGGTGAGAGCAAAAAATGGAGCAGTGTTCAGCTCACTGCTTTGTGATGTTCTCTCGCCCCATCGCTGAACTGGCCCCATGGCTGTGGCCTTCAACCATCAGCAGACACCCCATTGCTGAACTGGCCCCATGGCTGTGGCCTTCAACCATCAGCACACACCCCATTGCTGAACTGGCCCCATGGCTGTGGCCTTCAACCATCAGCACACACCCCATCGCTGAACTGGCCCCATGGCTGTGGCCTTCAACCATCAGCACACACCCCATTGCTGAACTGGCCCCATGGCTGTGGCCTTCAACCATCAGCACACACCCCATTGCTGAACTGGCCCCATGGCTGTGGCCTTCAACCATCAGCACACACCCCATTGCTGAACTGGCCCCATGGCTGTGGCCTTCAACCATCAGCACACACCCCATTGCTGAACTGGCCCCATGGCTGTGGCCTTCAACCATCAGCACACACCCCATTGCTGAACTGGCCCCGTGGCTGTGGCCTTCAACCATCAGCACACACCCCATTGCTGAACTGGCCCCATGGCTGTGGCCTTCAACCATCAGCACACACCCCATCGCTGAACTGGCCCCATGGCTGTGGCCTTCAACCATCAGCACACACCCCATTGCTGAACTGGCCCCATGGCTGTGGCCTTCAACCATCAGCACACACCCCATTGCTGAACTGGCCCCATGGCTGTGGCCTTCAACCATCAGCACACACCCCATTGCTGAACTGGCCCCATGGCTGTGGCCTTCAACCATCAGCACACACCCCATTGCTGAACTGGCCCCATGGCTGTGGCCTTCAACCATCAGCACACACCCCATTGCTGAACTGGCCCCATGGCTGTGGCCTTCAACCATCAGCACACACCCCATTGCTGAACTGGCCCCATGGCTGTGGCCTTCAACCATCAGCACACACCCCATTGCTGAACTGGCCCCATGGCTGTGGCCTTCAACCATCAGCACACACCCCATTGCTGAACTGGCCCCATGGCTGTGGCCTTCAACCATCAGCACACACCCCATTGCTGAACTGGCCCCATGGCTGTGGCCTTCAACCATCAGCACACACCCCATTGCTGAACTGGCCCCATGGCTGTGGACTTCAACCATCAGCACACACCCAATTGCTGAACTGGCCCCATGGCTGTGGCCTTCAACCATCAGCACACACCCCATTGCTGAACTGGCCCCATGGCTGTGGACTCACTTTCAGGAGTTCTGCAGTCAATGTTCTGTGTTATTTGTTTACCTTTTTATTATTTGCACAATTTATTCTTTATTTTTCACACATTGGATGTGTGCCAGTCTTTGTTGTGTTGTGTATGTAATGAGTCTATTTTGCATTGTATCTCAGTAAAAAAAGACAAATCTCAAGGTTGTATATTGTATACATACTTTGATAATAAATGTACTTTGAACTTTGAACAATCGGTATATGCAACTGATTCAGTTAGAGCAGTTAGCTGATGTCTCAGATACCTTGGTCCGCTTACATCTTTAGCAATGTATGATGTGAAGTCTCTGAACTGGAGGGTGCGAGAATCTAATTGAAGATCTATAATGTGAGGTGTTTTACTCCTGCAAGATTTGGGCAATTATATATTTACTGCATATACGTAGATATTTACACTACACGCTGCATCTGCAAAGGAAACAGCATTATGAAGGACCCCATGCACCCGTCATACAATCTCTTCTCCCTCCTGCCATCTGGGAAAAGGCTCCGAAGTATTCGGGCTCTTACGACCAGACTATATAACAGTTTCTTCCCCCAAGCTATCAGACTCCTCAATACCCGAAACCTGGACTGACACCTTGCCCTACTGTCCTGTTTATTATTTATTGTAATGCCTGCACTGTTTTTGTGCACTTTATGCAGTCCATTGTAGGTCTGTAGTCTAGCATAGCTTTCTCTGTGTTTTTTTATTACGTAGTTCTGTCTAGTTTTTGTACTGTGTCATGTGAACCATGGTCCTGAAAAATGTTGTCTCATTTTTACTATGCACTGTACCAGCAGTTATGGTCGAATTGACAATAAAAGTTAACTTGACTTGACTTGATATTTCTTAAGCAGATATTTAAGTCAGACTCTTGGATTCACCCAGTTTAATTCAATTTAATTTCCTTTCATAATATAAGGTTGATGGGAGTAGTCAGCTTAAAAGGTTCAGTCCAGACTAGATGGGCCAAAGGGCCTATTTCTGTGCTGTACTTTTCTATGACACTATAATGTTTGTCCCAACATATTGCAACAATAAATAAAAAGGTTTAATTAAAACATTCAAAATTCAGTACATTTGATGATAAATGTTACCAAGTTTCTCCCAGATACAACATTTGCCTTGCAGCTGAAAGGAAGAATTGCAGACTTACTTACGTTATAGATTCAAACTTGCTCAACATTGAATTAACTAATTTTACAACGGCAGTTCCATTCACTCTAATTAACAAGTGCAATAATGGTAATGTTGTGATTGAAAACCTAACTAACAATTAAAGGAACATCATGAAAGGTATTGAATTGTTTACAAACAGTGAAATCCAAGGTGTCAGTTTTAATAAATCCAATCACATAAATAAAACAGGGATTAAATAAATTGTACTTACAAAATAAAAAGCCCAACCCCAAACTATTGGAGACAGAGACACTGCATTCAGCAAGGTTTCTTGCTGTTGTAAGATCCTGGCATGCAGAAACAACCGTTTGGCTGGGGCTTGTAAATTATAGATCCATTCTACTATGAATGTAAAATTAAAAGATTAATCCTCATGGAATTGAACAGCAGAATGTGCTTCCAGTTAACATTTACACTGAAGTAAATATTGATCTGTTTTCATAGTTAAGAGAAGCCACATTTATATAAAGTGGTAAGGCATGTGATTGTAATATACCTATAATTTATTCACAAGGACGGGTTTTGATGACCCATTACAAAGCCAATGTCCTTGAAGAGAAAGGCAAATGTCTCACTGGTTCACGCATGCACAATATTATCTTTATTCATTTTAAGTTGGTTAGATTTCTTTGTTTTGGAGTGAACAATGCTTGCTAATCTTTTGGAAGAAAGTTTATCCTACCAGATTAATAAGAACTAGAAAATGCTGGAGAAGCTCAGAAGGATAGGCAGCGCTGGCGGAAAGAGAAACACAGCGAATATTTCAGCTCAGTGACTTCTATCTCTCTGTGCATACTTTAAAATGTTTTGCTTTTCTTTGGGATTTCAAGCATGTACAGTATTCTCTATCACTGTCAACAATCATATGAGGGGTGATTGATAAGTTTGTGGCCTAAGGTAGAAGGAGATGAGTTATACAGCTCTCGTTACATGCACATGCAGGTCAACTCTTTGAGTGATTATGCAGAAAGTTTGAAGTTAATAACTCATCAGGGGTGATTGTTAAGTTTGTGGCCTAAGGTAGAAGGAGATGAGTTATACAGCTCTCGTTACATGCACATGCAGTTCAACTCTTGGAGTGATTATGTAGTAAGTTTGAAATTAATAACATCTCCTTCTACCTTAGGCCACAAACTTATCAATCACGCCTGATGAGTTGTTAATTTCAGACTTTCTGCATAATCACTCAAAGAGTTGAACTGCATGTGCATGTAACGAGAGCTGTATAACTCATCGCCTTCTACCTTAGGCCATGAACTTATCAATCACCCCTGCTGTGGACATTTTCTGGAGGTCCAAGATCCATATGCTCCACGACCGCTGGACTAAGTGTGTAAATGTAGGAGGGGACTATATTGAAAAATTAATGTGCTAGGTTTTCTAAAATTGACTCCTCCCTTAGGCTACAAACTTATCAATCACCCCTCATAGGTGCCTTCAGTAATTCAATTTTTCTACTATCAGGAACAAATCAGGATTTGAAAGTGTTAATTCCAGGTACTTTTAAAAGTTGCTTCTCATAGCAGGAAGTCAGATTCCAAGAAAATAATTTTTGAAATCAAAACAATCTAATTTTTGTATTCAAAAAATAGAAAAAGCATCATTATTTCTCTGTACAAGTTTGCTATTGCTGAATAAAAGCTATCACATGGCTGGCAATTTATTTTTCAAATGAAGTAACCCAAGAGAAATTTGTTTCTGAATTAACTAGTACTTCAGGTTACTTTGGCACTTCAGTTTTCAACATGGGATTAGTATTGTTGAACAAATGTAATGATGGGCACCAGTATAATGAGATACGTCCTAGAATGTGCTGCGAAACATCATCAGTAATGTAACCTGGGGTCATTGGCTGTTTCGGGTCTTTCAACATCAGATACTCTCACCCAGCCACGATTGGTCAGGCCTAGCTTGGGTCCCATCACCATTGGTCCATAGATCACATTTCTTGATCCATAGCCATCTGGAGGCTCGCTCAGCGACCTCTGTGATGGTCCTGATGGTTCTTTTCTTTGCAGCCCACGTAATCCCAAGCAGAGAGTAGGTTCTGCACATCAGGTAGCCAGCAAAACCCCTACAGCCCATCTCTATTGGCTGACATTGTGCCCTCCATTGCTGTCTGCCACTGCTGTACCAGCTCCTGGTATTTGGCTTCCTTACGCTCAAAACGCCTCCTTAGTACGGTCTTCGCAAGGAACTATCAGATCTACCACCTGCTTGGAGGTTTCTGACAGAATGTCCTGTCAGTCCTGAGGGATAATGATGCAATGAAGTCAGGGAACTTTAATTGCTTGCCACAATCAAGTTTTAGTTGCCAGTCAGATGCTGTGGTGAGCAAGCTTGCTGGTGTTCTGGGTTGTGGCTGCTATAGTATTTCTGTGACTTGTCATACTTGTTTTGGAACACCTGCTGTTTGCCCAGTCTTCAAGATAAACTTTCAAATTCTGTGACCCTGTATTTGCAAACCCTATGCATTAAACCTCTCTTGAAAACGACATAGACTAAAATTTTCATTTTGTGCTAAGTTAGATGAAGCTGACTGAAAATTGGAGTTAGGATGATAAAGCAGAGGGGAGATTATTATTTCTGATTCTGATTTGTCTGTCCCCAATTTCTGCTTTTGCCTCCAAAAGCTGTTTCTTTTAAAATATGGGACTTGGAGATTTATTGTTAGAGGGTTCTTCTCCCAAAATCCTTTCTTTTTCCTATATTTCCTACAACAAAGTTGTTTTGACGTCATGTAATAGTATTTGCTGTTTACTCTTTTCTATAGATGCTGCCTGACCTGCTGAGTTTCTCCAGCATTTTTGTGTGTTGCTTTGGATTTCCAGCATCTGCAGATTTTCTTGTGTTACTTATTTATTTATTTGTTTACTTATTTAGAGATACGGCACGAAATGGCTGCATCTTCCCAATTCAACCCTAGCCTAATCACAAGATAATTTACAATTAACCTACCCGGTTGGTCCTTGGACTGTAAGAGAAAACCGGAACACCCAGAGGAAAGTATGCATTCCACAGAGAGAACTCCTTACAGAGGATGCCGGAATTGAACTTTGAACTAGCCACTACGTTAAAGTGGATCCCATTTATACATTTATACAATTGTGTCTTAATGTACTGCCTGCAGATGTGTTGTAGGCAGTTTTCATTGTGTCTATATGATGGAAATAGATAAATATCAGAAAAATGCTTTGCAAGACTACAGGAAAGGAGTAGTGAATGAAACTAGAGAGCCAAAGTCGATATAATGGGAACATGATGTACCAAATAACCCTCTTCAGTGCTATAATCATTCAGTGATTCAGTGATTATATAAAATGATCCATTTGGACTCATCAGGCCTCTATTGGTCAGGGTCAAACATAGATGTTGCATCCTCGCTGTCTAGATTCGCAAGCCAATGTAGAACAATATGGAGAGCAAGCTCCCCCTCTCCATGCATCTGATGAACCGGGACTCCAGCTCCGGATTTTTCCCTCAGGGTTTACTCCTGAAGCCTTCTCCATGAGTGGGTTTAGCCACAAGGCAGTGGAGGTTTGAGGTTTCCTGCTCCTAGATGAGCTGCCAACCATGACTGACGAGCCCTATCTGCCCAGAGCGGTTGGTTTTAAGGTGCCTTTGTCCCTTCTCTGGTCAGTAGAAATGGTTCTGCTAACTAAGCCACACATGAAGGCCAAGAGCTGGACTTGTTTGTCAGAGGTTACTTGAGTTGCATGCCATTGGGAACATTCAATAAGTAGTGAGGGCTTGTCCATTTGGAATAAATGCATAAAATACAGGGAGGTTTATGAGTGAGGGACACCTCAGAAAAATGTTCAAGTACTTTGCGTTGTACCTTAAAATTTATGTAAAATATGATAATTTAGCCCCAGAGCATTTCAAAGTCACAGAACCCAATGTATGAATGATGATTTAAACGCCGTGCCGAATCAGAAAGATTGTGTGCGTATAAGCTGAATTGAAGTAACGGAGTCCAGGTCCTAGTGTGTATTGAAGTGACAGAACCCAATGTGTAGTTGATGATTTAAGCGCTGGGCCTCATTGGAAAGGTTGGGTACAGGCTGAATCGGAGTCCAGGTCCCAGAGCGCATCGAAGCGACTCAACCAGATGTTTGGATGACGATTTAAGTGCCGGGCCAGATAGGAAAAGTCAGGATGTCAGGGCCCAAGGCAAGGTTCAGTTTGCTGCTTTGCTCTGTGCTAAACTAAGGGTCTGTGGACAAACTTGCTTCATGGACTTCAGTTCAGAACCCTATTTGCTTGTGTTTATTGTTTGCGAGATTTGTTTTTCTGTCTCTGCACGTTGGATGTTTGGTGGTCTTTTTAACTTTTTTTGGGGTTTCTTTGTTTCGTGCTGCTTGTTGGGAGATGAGTCTCAGGTTGTATACATATTTGATAATTATTGTACTTTGAACTTCAAAGAAGGAAGATTGTTTTAATTCTTAGTATATTGCTTCATTGGAAAGCACTGTTGGTTCATTCACCTCAGTTGCCCTGATAAAGTACTGTATTTAAATTTCTTCTGCCACTACATTATATTGAATCGTACGGAGAAAGGAATATTCATATTGTGCATCAATTCTTGTTGAATGGCCATCCACAATATAGAATGTTTATTTTAAGGCTAGAATTGTTTACTAGCCAGTAATTGTAGGGTAGTCAGTCATTAGAACTCACAACTTCATGAAACAAAGAATTTGTTTAAACGGTGAGAGCAGATTGTAAATACATCGAGGTCACATCAGAACAGTATTTTCTGAAGAGACTGCAGGTGAAAAAAATTGCTCTCAGAGCAACAGTTTCCAGACTTCTGCACGTAATGGCACATGGATTAGAATTCAAGGTATATAGATGGCAAAAGGTTTAGAATTCCAGGTGTGGACAAACAATACCGGTTTCAAAATGCTTACACATCGAAAATCTGGGCCACTGTTTCCATTTTCTATTTTAATGAGGTAATACTCATTCGGCGATTCAATTACAGTATATCAAAAGATCTATTTGGATAAAATACAGAAGGGTTCATGTTGAGGGAGCACTTCAGAAAAATGTTCAAGCTGCGAAGTGTCTAAAATCATGAAAAAAGTAATAAATTAAATATGAAGGGTGATGATTTTAGTGATTAGTGTATTGGTTTATTGGAAAGTAATATTGGTTCATTCACCTAACTAATAACCCTCTTACTGAAATGTTGTAGGTATTTCTTTTTTAGCACTGTCTGTACTGATGGTCTTTATTTACTAACTTCCCTTGCTGTTCTGAGGAAAAGTAATAATGAGATTCACGAACAAGCTTCAAACATTGTAGCATGTAAATAATGGGATTTAAAGAATCTAACTTAGCAGAGAGAATTCTGTCGGAAATTTCTCTGAGGGAGCTCCATTGTCAGATGCCCTTTTGACCATTTGACTGTTTTGAAATAGTAATGACAGAAGGCTGGGAGAGGGATAATTCAAAAGGTACTGCAGAGACAATACTAGAATCTGCTGTACACTCACTAAATACAATAGGATTTTCTAGGGGATTGAATGAATTTTGCATGTTCTCAGATTTCTCTTCAGTAAAATCAATAGTGTTTGCATTGGTCAGTAGTAAAGTCAATAGCATTCGCATTGGTCAATAGTAAAATCAATAGTATTTGCATTGGTCAATAGCTCTCCCAAACCATTGAGCCCATCTACCTGAAGCGCTATTTCAGTCATCAGAGATCCTTACCATCCAGGGCATGCTCTTTTTTTACTCCTGCCATCAGGTAGAAGATACTGGAGCCATCAGGTTCAAGGACTTGCACCATCAGGTTCAAGTACAGTTACTGCCTCTCAACCATTAGGCTCTTGAATAGAAGGGGACAGCTACACTCACTTGCCCCATCATTGAAACGTTCCTTCAACCAATAATCTTACTTTAAGGACTCTTTATCTCATTATCTCATGTTCTTGTTATTTATATTTGCATTTGCACAGATTGTTGTCTTCTGCCCTCTGGTTGATCTTTTAATGATCCTGTTACAGTTACTATTGTTCGGTGGAGGGATCGCAGAGATGTAAGTACAAGATCCATGATCAGTGCTGATGATGGCTGGCCAGGTCATTGGCTTATTCACTCACAAATGAAAATGAAAAATATGCTGAAGAATAGAGTGCAAAAGAAGCTGAGCCATCCCAGGTTCAACATCGAGAGCCCACAAAACACAGCGAAGGTACAACATCTCCGAAAGACTCCCAACGCAATATCCGGAGGACAGTGAAGCACACTGGGCCACACTGAAGACCACCATCCTTGATACTTGTGGAATACAAGACCAGCAAAAACAAAGATTGGTTTGATGAAAATTACAATGAAATAGAAGAGCTAATCAACAAGACGAAAACTTAAAGAGGAGGCCATTCCAAAGCTAAGGCCGTAGTCCAACGTAGAGTAAAGGAAATAAAGAATCAGTGGTGGACTGAGAGGGCCCTAGAAATTCAGCAGCCTACTGACTCTGGTGATATCAGGGTTTCTTTAATGCCACCAAGGCAGTGTATAGCCCTAACAATCATGGTCTGAACCCCCAAAGATGGACAAAGGTTGCTAAGGACAATGATGTCATCAATTCTCGATGGAAGGAACACTTTCAGGAGATACTTAATCATAACACCACTGTTAACATTGAAGTCATCAACCAGCACCCACAATAACCCAGAAAGGACAACATTAGTAAGCCTCCTAGTATCAAAGAGGTGCAGACGGCTTGCAAGAAATTGAGGAACAACAAGGTCACTGGCCCTGTTGGAATTCTAGCAGAAATCCTCAAGGAAGGAGGCGCAAAACTTTTAAATTCATATTCACGACCTGCTTGTCTAGATCAGGGACCAGGAGAAGATTCCAGCTGAACTCAGTGACGCCCTGATGGTCACACTGTTCAAAAAGGGTGACAGAGCTGACTGCAGAAATTATAGAGGCATCCCCCTCCTCTCTACAACAGGAAAGGTACTCACCTGAATTTTATGTGACTGGCTTTCACCTCTGGCAGAAGATTTCTTGCCTGAGTCTCAGCCAGAGGAACATCTGACGTGATTTTTACAGCACGTCAGTTGCAGGAGAAAGCCCGGGAACAAAATCTCCCACTTTATATGGCCGTCATAGACTTAACGAAAGCATTTGACTCTGTGAATCATCCTGCCCTTTGGTAAGTACTGTCTAAAATTGGGTGACTGGAGAAATACCTCAAGATCTTACAGCTCTTACGCAATGATATGAGTGCAACAGTCATCAGCAACAGCAGCTCTGAAACAGCACCTTTTAAGGTTGAGAACAGGGTCAAACATGGGTGAATCATTGCAACCATTCTTCATCACACAGGCCAAGACCTCCCACAAGGAGTCCAGATTCTCTATAGGACAGATAGAGGGCTCTTTAACCTTAACAGGTCCAAGGCAAGAGCAAAGTGTCACCTTCTCCCATTGGAGCTCTAATATGCAGATGACAACACCATCATAGCTCACTCTGAGGGGGATCTGTAGTACATAATGGATGCCTTAGGCAGAGCATACAAGCTCCTGGGACTTGATCTAAACATCGAGAATTCCCAAGTTCTGCACCAAATCAAGCTCCTAATCTCGCAGTCATCCGAGTTGACATCTCTCTGGAGAACACTGATCATTTGCCATATCTTGGCAGCCTTCTTTCTTAAAAATTGACCTTGAAATAAGTCGCAAAATAGGCTGTGCGAGTGGAGCTTTGGCTAGGCTGAGAAAGAGGACTTTTGAAGACTGGGATATCAAGACCAGCACTAAGCTTCTGGTCAATAAAGCTATAGTCCTCCTCTCCTTGCTATATGGAGCAGAGTCATGGACAATATGCAGCAGGTACTTAAAATCCCCGGAAACTTAAAAGCTGTCTCCAAAAGATTCTGAGAGTTAGCTGGAAGAACAGGAGCACAAACCCCAGCATCCTGGAAGAAGCTAACATTAACTCCATAGCAACAATTGCGACTCAACACCAATTGCAATGGGTTGGCTACATCATCCGTGTGCCTGACTCACGCCTCCTGAAACAACTCCTGTTTGGCCAACTCAAAGATGCAAAACCCACTCCTGGAAGGCAGAAAAAAATAGTTTAGGGACAATATCAAGGCCCACCTGAGGAAGTGCCACATTAACCTGAATGGATGGGAGAAATCAGCACGGGAAAGGGAAAGCTGGAGAAGGGCTGCTTTGAGAGGACTGCACAGCTTGAAGAACACATCCACTGTGCTGCTGAGACTAAGCGGCTTCAATGTAAGGAGAGACTGGAAAAGGCCCAACCAGCTACTTCCACCACCATCTCAGTGACCTACACCTGCCAACACTGTAACAGGACTTGTGGATCACGGATTGGCCTCTTCGGTCATCTCAAGACCCACAAGTGACCAGATCAGCCACCAGGTTGACTAAGAGCGATCGCTGATGATAATGATGACTATATTATAGATTTGCTGAGTATATCCCCAGCAAAATGAATCTTAGGGTTGGATATAGTGACATATATCTGCTTTGATAATAAACTTTACTTTGAACTTTGCTCTACTGATAGTAACTTGCAGTAACCCTCAGTCTTAGATTCTTGTATTTCAGATTCAGATTCATTTATTATTGCATGTACATCAAGACATACCCATTTGTGTTAACAACCAACACAATCTAAGGATGATAAATTCTCGCATTCATCCTTCAGTTTATTTGTATTTTCAGTATGGATGACAAGATTAAATCCCTCCACTCTTATGAATGCAAAGCTGGTTCATTTTATATTTCTTTCTGCTATTTTAATGCTAGAAGTAAGTGTTTTAAATTTGTCAATAACTTCATTGAAACAATGGAGAGAGTAACTCATATCAAACTGTTTAGGCCTTTGTGCAAGAATATTGCTTGCAGATATTACCAGAATATATTGTTAGGTAGATGTGACATATCAAGGGAGTTTGCAGGTCAGGTTGTCATGTTTAATAACTTGGTTGGGGTACAATAATGTAACATGTAGTGGATAGCATCTCTCGTTACATTTATTTTCCTTATACCGTCTACTTTCTTTACCTGGCTGCTCAATTGGTTGAAGAGTGCTCTTGGGCCCCTTCCTAAGCTTGCATAAGTCAGTAAGGTACTATGTGTCTCTCTTTATTTGGGAAGTATATGCCAACAGTGATTGCCGTCATATGGAATTCTAGTTCAGATTGCATAGAGTCACTGCACCTTGTTGAGTTGGAGGGATTAAATCCAATATCACTTCCAACTGTAAGTACACATAATGTAGTAAGGAAGGAAGAATCAGAAAAAACACAGCACAAAATCAGACTCATAAACACAAGAAAGACTGCAGATGCTGGAAATCCAGAGCAACACACACAAAAATGCTGGAGGAACTCAGCAGGTCAGGCAGCATGTATGGAAAACAGTAAACAGTTGCTGTTTCGGGCTGAGACCCTTCTTCAGGACTGAGAAAGAAGAGGGTAGATACCAGAATAAAAAGGTGAGAGCAGGGGAAGGAGACTAGTTGGAAGGTGATAGGTGAAGCCAAGTGGATGGGAAAGGTCAAGGGCTGGAGAAGAAAGAATCTGATAGGAGAGGAGAATGCACCATAGGAAAAAGGGAAAGAGGAGGGGACCCAGGGGGAAGTAATAGGCAAATGAGAAGAGGTAAAAGGACATAGTGGGGGAAAGGGAATCAGACTGTTGGGTTGAGTCCTTTCAAGCACATTAAAACTGTAAAGAAATGGACCTGAGCAATTAATTAATTTATTTGGTGGAATAAATTCAATAGACACTAACATTCAGAAGAGGACAAACCACCACTGTTGCTTCTGATGCCAAGACAGTGAACAAACATCATGATGCCTAACCGTTCACAATTAGTAGCAGGCAGCCGCACTGCTGCATGGGTACTTACTTACTGTCCATTATACCGCTGGCATTTAGGGCACCAGTGAAGGTCCTCCATCTTCGGTGGTGCCTCGGACCCCCTCCCCCCCCCCCCAATCATGTCAGTAGCTTCCTCTCGGTTTTCACTACAGTCAGTCATGCAAGTCCCAGGTGGAGACACTGAGATGCAGAAGGATTCTTCATTGCTGTTTCCATAACAGTGTTGTTTTAGCAGTCAGGGTTGTTACCCCTGAGCTGAACCCCCAAGCTTGGAGGACTGATAAACCTGTCTTAGTCTGTCCTCTACCCTCTGACCTGTTAGACATTGGAGGTCCTCCCAAGAGTTAAAGCATTAGACCCTGACTCCCCAGCCAGTGTAGCTCTCCAGGTCATTGAGACAGGCACGACAAGGTTGTGGTCCTCTTGGAGGAGCACTGTTGCATGGGTGCATGTGGCAAAAAGGAGCGGGAGACTGGCTGGACCTAGAGCAGAGATTCCCCACCTTTTTATGCCATGGACCGGTCCCATTAAGCAAGGGGTTATGGACCCCAGGTTGGGAACCCCTGAATTAGAGCCATTCTACATTCATAAAGCCAGACTATACTTTGTAAGTGAAGGGGGGGGGGGGTCACTGCAGCAGCGGCAGATTTCAATTATAACATCTTTACTGAAGCACAGACACCTTACATTGTTCCTTGCAGAGTCGGTAGCAAGAGAATTAAATCAGAATCGGGTTTGTGTTAGGAAATTTATTGTTTTTGTGGCAGCAGTATAGTGCACGACAATATAAAGTAAAATAAATAAATATTGTAAAAGAGGAATAGCGAGGTGGTGTTCGTGGTTCGTGGACCTTCCAGAAATCTGATGACAAGAGTGGAAGGAACAACAGTAAGTGTGCAGCTTCAGGCTCTTGTACCTCCTCGCTGATGGTATCTTGATAACCCGGGTAAGGAAGGCTCCCTGCAGACTGAACTTCTTCCCTCAAGTCCCTCTCTGCTTGCTCTCAGTCCGTCACAGTCACACTGCATTCTCAAGTCAATGGAGAATCCTAGTCAGGGAGCAGCAAGTATAGGCCACACCAGGACCCAAGGAAAAGTGGAAACATGGTTTCCTCGCCCATGAGGGATAGAAGGGTATCCTTCCAGCATAGGGCAGCATGGTAGCATGCCTTGATGTATATGTAACAAATAAAGTACGTTTTTAAATCTGTAAAATATGTTCAGCTGTACAGGTTTGATGGGGGACATTAGCTGGAATGTTCAGCTACATGATGGTGGTGTTGGTATTGGTGTCAACCCAAGTTGGCGCACCGACTGACTCCTCTGAGTCATCCTTGTAGCCCCTGTTAAGATTCATCACACAATTTTGCCCATGCAGTTTGGAACTGTAACGGCACCCATTATGCCCCAAATCATCTGGTTCAATTTGCATGGATTGGTTTGCATGATTCTTATCAATTGTCAATAAAACAGGTTAAATTTCTGTCTGGAGATTCATACTTTTAAATGAATATGTGTGTTAATACAAATTATGATTTTGAGAAACACACAAGTCAGGCAACATCTATGTTTTGGGCTGAAACACTTCATCTGGACTCATGATTTTAAAATATTTAATTACAATCATTAAAAAAAGTCTCCTTAAAATGATTTTACAAGTTGATTGTGCACTTTGGGCTGAGAATAAATATATTGGCAAGTATGTATTGAGCCATTGATGCAATAAGTTTGTTAAAAATGCCAGGAATTAATGTCCTTACAGTGAAAATCATTTTTTTCTTTATACTTCATAATAAAACTCTATTAACTAGAAGGAATATATGGAACAATCAAAAGTGGATGTGTCATAGAAGGATATTATTAAATAAGGATATCAAGATATCTTATTTGTCTTATCTTTTATCATATCTACTGATGTAATCAGTAGCTTGGTGACAAATATGTATGTTTTGTTTTCATAGGATTGGGAGTTTCCACAGTTCATGGGAAATTTGGAAATCAACCTTCCAGGTCTTCCCACCTCACATATTCAATTAAGGCTGCCTCACTTCCAGAAGATATTCAAGAACGAATATACAGTTTGTATCACAGGTATGACCCATAACATGAGAATAGTTAGGGAAATGCTGAAATTTGGGATGGAATTATGTATGAATGCCTAAATCTAATTGTTCTATAGCCTGCTGACTCTACACCACTTGGAGAGTAAAATAATTCTACAGTTACATAGAGAATAATAGGGTATCACGGTAGCATTACAGTTAGCATAATGTTATCACAGTACCAGTGGTAAGATTGGGGTTCAGTTCCAGCCGAATTTGTACATTTTTCCTGTGACTGCGTGGGTTTCCTCTCGGCGCTCTGGTGAGATGTGCCCATCATATGTTGTCACCAGAAGCGTGGTGACACTTGCAGGCTACACAGCATAATCCTTGCTGATTTGATTTGCTGCAAATAGTGCATTTCACTGTATGTTTTAAGATCATAAGATATAGGAGCAGAGGTAGGCCATTTGGCCCATTGCGTCTGCTCCACCATTTCGTCATGGTTGACCCAATTTTCCTCTCAGCCCCAATCTCCTGGCTTCTCCCCGTATCGCTTCATGCCCTGTCCAATCAAGAATCTATCAACTCTGTCTTAAATATACATAAAGACTTGGCAATTTCCCTCGGGATCAATAAAGTATGTCTGTCTCTCTGCCTTCCTGCCTATCCTTTCGATACAATATGTATCCTTGGATAATAAGCTCCCAACTGTAATCTTTCAGCCATGATTTAGTGATGCTTACAACATCATATCTGCCACTCTGCAACTGTGCTGCAGGTTCATCTAAATCATTCTCTATACTGCGTGTGTTCAGATGCAACACCTTCAGGTCCTGTATTCACCCTTTTCAATTTTGCCCACCTTTTACATTGCAACTCATCCAGTTGACTGCAATTTTGCCCTATCAACAGCCTCTTCTTCCTACACATTGCCTCTGTTTGTAAACCAGATACCTCATCTTCAGCAGTATTATCCACCTTTCTAACGATACTTCTTGCATTGAAATGTAGGCAGCTCAGGACACAGGTCACACCATGCTCAATCTTTTGATTTCTATCTTTGTCTGAGGTCTTACCAACATCTGCCTCCACAACCTCTCCACTAACTGTTCTGGCACTCTGGTTCCCATCCCGCTGCAACTCTAGTTTAAACCTCACCATGCAGTATTAACAAACCTTCTCACTAGGGTATTAGTCCCCTCCAGTTCAGGTATAAACTTTCCTTCTGTTTCCCTGGAAGAGAGCCCAATGATCCAAAAACATTATGCCCTTTCTCCTATGCCAACACCTTAGCCACATACTAAACTGTATAATCTTCCTAGTTCTGGCCTCACTAGCATGTGGCACAGGTAGCAATCTTGAGATAACAACCCGGGAGGTCCTGCCCTTTAACTTAGCACCCAACTCCCTGAACTCCCAGTGCAGAACTTCGTCATGGACCACAACTTCTGGCTGTTCACCCTCCCACTTAAGAACGTTGAGGACTCGATCCAAGACATCCTGGGCCCTGGCACCCATGAGGTAACATACCATCCGGGAATCTCGTTCTCACCCACGGAACCTTCTATGTTCCCCTAACTAACAAATCCTCTCTCACCACAGCATGCTTCTTCTCTCCCCCTTCCCCTCTGAGTCACAGAGGCAGACTCTGTGCAAAGACCCGAGCACTGTGACTCTCCTCTGTTAGGTTATTCCCTCCCCACCTCCCCCACCTTGACAGAATCCAAAGTGATATACCTGTTGTTGAGGGAGATGGCAACAGAGGTACTCTGCACAAGCTCATTAACCCCTTTCCCTTTCCCGACTGACACCCAGTTTCCTGTGTCCTGCACCTTGGGTGTAACTACCTCTCTATATGTACTACCTATCACCTCTTCAGCCTCCCAAATGATCTGGGGTTCATCCAGTTCCAGCTCTAGCTCCTTAACGTGGATTGTTAGAAGCTGCAGCTGAATGCACTTCTTGCAGCTCTACTCATCAGGGACACTGGAGATCTCCCTGCCTTCCTACATCCCACTGGGGGAGCATTGCACTATTCTACCTGCCTTCCCTATTATCCTAGCTGAGCAAATATAAAGAAGGGAAGGAAAATATGTGAGTTTTTTTCTTTTGCCTTCTCTGAGTGAAGCCTCTAGGATCTAAAGCCTTAAGATCACCATTCTGACTATATCCACTCCGATGACGCCCATTGCACTTGCTCATGCCTTCATTTTAATTTGCTCTTACTAATCAACCCCAAGTGCCAACTGATCTCTGGTCAGAGCTTTGTTTTGATGTAGGTGTGACAAATAAAATTAATGGAGTCATAGATTCACAGAACATGACAGCAGACATCCCACCTCTCCTTCCGGGAGTCCCGCAAATTGATAGCTGCTCCCTGACACCTGCAAATGATATACAATATCCCGGAAATCGATTTTTGGGAGAGCGGGAGAGGGAGAGGTGAGTTTAACAGGCGTCATTTATTCATTAGCATAGCTAACGTTATTTAAACTAGCTGGCTAGCTGCTAGGGAGCCACTCTATTGCAGACATCCCACCTCTCCCGGGAGTCTCCCACAAATTGATGGCACTACCTCCCTGAAATGAGTTTTTGCAGGGTGGGATGTCTGTGACAACACAGAAAGGCCCTTCACCTATCTAGTTCATGCCAAACCATTAATCGGCCTAGTCCCATCGACCTGCTCTCAGACCATAGCCCTCCATACTCCTCCCATTCATGTTCCTATCCAAATTTTTCTTAAATGTGAAATTGACCCACATCTGCCACTTGCGCTGGCAGTTCGATCCACACGCTTACCACCCGCTGAGAGAAGAAGTTCCCCCTCATGTTCCCCTTAAATATTTCACCTTTCACCCTTAACCCATGACCTCTAGTTTTAGACTCATCCAGCCTCAGTGGAAGAAGTCTGCTAGCATTTACTCTATTTATACCTGTCATAATTTTATACACCTCTATCAAATCTCCTCACAGTGTTCTATGTTCTATGGAATTAAATGCTAACCTATTCAACCTTTCCCTCTCACTCAGGTCTTCAAGTCCTGGCAACACCTTTGTAAATTTTCTCTACACACTTCCAAAATTAATTATATCTTTCCTGTAGGTAGGTGACCAAAACAACACTCAATACTCCAAGTTAAGCCTCACCAATGTCTTTTACAATTTCATGTCACATCCCAACTCCTGTACTCAGTGCATTTGAAGGCCAATGTGCCAAAGCTTTTTTTTAATGACCTTATTTACCTGTGACACCACTTTCAAGGAATTATGCATCTGTATTCCCAGGTCACTCTGTTCTAGAGTCACAGAGAAGTGCAGCACAGAAACAGGCCCTTCAGCCCATCTAGTCAATGCCAAAATCATTTAAACTGCCTACTCCCATAGACTTGCATTGGGACCAAAGCCCTCCATACCCCTACCATCCATGTACCTTTCTAAACTTTTCTTGAACCTTGATCATTCTTAGCCTCAGCTGGGGAAGTGATGACCTCCCTCCTGTTAGACTGTTTGAGGTAAATTATTTTTTATTCTTTCTTACTTCTCTTCTAATATTTGTATATCAGTGCACTTGTAATGCTATTGTGACACAGTAATTTCCTTTGCATCAATAAAATAAAATATCTATCTAACTTGAGCTCGCACGCATCACTTGTGCTGGCCGCTCATTACACACTCTCTGAACCCTCTGTTCCCCTTAAACTTTTCACCTTTCACCCTTAATCCATGACCTCTGGTTGTAATCCCACCCAACCTCAGTGGACAAAGCCTGCTTGCATTATCCTTATCTGTAGCCCTCATAATTTTGTATACCTCTATCAAATCTCCTCTCAACCTTCTACTTTTTAAGGAATAAAGTCCTATCCTATTCAATCTTTTCCTATAACTCAGTTCGTCCAGACTCGCCAACATCCTTGTAAATTACCTCTGTACTCTTTTTTCAATTTTACTGATGTCTTTCCTGTAACTAGGTGACCAAAACTGCACACGATACTCCAAATTATGCCTCACCAATGTCTTATCCAACTTCAACATAACATCCCAACCCCTGTACTCAATGCAGCGATTTATGAAGGTCAATGTGCCAAACGATTTCATTACAACCCTATCTACCTGTGACGCCACTTTCAATGAATTAGGAACCTGTATTACTAGATCCGCACTCCTCAGTGCCCTACCAGTCACAGTGTTGGTCCTACTGAAGTGCAAAACCTCAAACTTGACAGTATTAAATTCCAGCAATCATTTTTTCCAACTGTCTAATCTAGATTACTAATTCATCTTGAATGCCAACTAACTGAACCCTCTTGACCAATCTCCCATATGGGACACTGTCAAATGCCTTGCTAACGTCCTTTAGACAACATCTACTGCCTTGTCTTCATCAACTTTCCTGGCAACTTTCTCAAAAAACTCTTTAAGATTGGCTAGCCATGGAATACCACACACAAAGCCATGTAGACTTCCCCTAATCAGTCCTCGTTTATCCAAGTGAATTCACAGGTAGATAGAGTCATAAAGAAAGCTTTTGGCACATTGGCCTTCATAGATCAATGTATTGAGTACAGGGGATGGGATGTTTTGTTGAAGTTGTTTAAGATGTTGGTGAGGCCTAGTTTGGAGTATTGTGTGCAGTTTTTGTCACCTACCTACAGAAAAGATGTAAATATGTTTGAAAGAGTGCAGAAAAAATTTACAAGTATGTTGGCAGGACTTGAAAACCTGAGTTATAGGTTTAATGGAATACCATCCAATAACTTTTCCCATTACTGATGTCAGGTTCACTGGCCTATAAATTCCTGGCTTATTGTTAGAGACTGTCTTAAACAACAAAACACCATTAACTATTCTCCAGTCCTCCAGCATCTCACATGTGGCTAAGGATATTTTAAATATCTCTGTTAAATATCCCTTGAAATTTCTAACTTGCCTCCCATCAGGTCCAAGGGAACACCTTGTCAGCTCTGGGGATTTATCCAATTCTAATTTGCCTCAAGACTGCAAACACCTCCTTCTCTGTAATCTGTATAGGAACCATGACTCGCTCCTGCTTTGCCTCATTTCTATAGACTCTACGTCTATCTCCCAAATAAATTTAAGATCTTTCCCATCTGTTTTGGCTCCATGCATAGATTACTACTCTGGTCTTTCAGAGGATCAATTTTGTGCCTTGTTATCCTTTTGCTTTTAATATATCTGTAGAAACCCTTAGGATTCTCCTTCACCTTGTCTGCTAGAGCAACCTCATGCCTCCTTTTAGCTCTCCTCATTTCCTTCTAAAGCATTTTCTTGCATTTCTTATAATCCTCAAGTGCCTCATTTGTTCCTCCTGCCTTTATCTGCTATGTATCTCTTTTTCTTAACCAGGGTCTCAATATCTCTTGAAAGCCGAGGTTCCCGAAACCTGTTATCCTTGCTTTTTATTCTGACAGGAACATACCAACTCTGTATTCTCAGAATTTCATTTTTGAGGGCCTTCCATTTGTCAAGTACATCATTGTTGGAAAACAACCTGTCCCAATCCACACTTTCCAGATCTTTTCTGATACCATTGAAATTCGCCTTTCTCCAGTTTAGAATCTCTACCCAAGGACCAGACCTATCACTTTCCATAAATGTCTTGAAACTAATGGCATTGTGCTCACTAGATGCAAAGCTCCCTTACACAAACTTCTGTCACCTTCCCTGTCTCATCCCCTAATATGAGATCTAGTATGGTACTCTCTCCAGTTGGGATTTCCATGTACAATATTGTTAACAAACCTTTTTGAACACATTTGACAAACTCTTTTCCATCCAGCCATTTTTCAATGTGGGAGTCCCAGTCAATATGTGGAAAGTTAAAATCACAACCTTATGTTTCTTGCAGCAGTCTGCGATCTCTCTACAAATTTGCTCCTCTAAATCCTGCGGTTTGATGGGTTGTCTATAATATAATCCTATTAATGTGGTGATACCTTTCTTACTCCTCAGTTTTACCCATAAATGCTCAGTAGATGAGCTTCCAGCCATCCTGACTGAGATGACATTTTCCCTGACTATTAATGCCACCTTTTTCCCTTTAATCTCTCCTGCTCGAACACATCTAAAACAAAGGAACCCCAGAACATTCAGCTGCCAGTCCTGCCCCTCCTGCAAACAGGTCTCACCTTTATTCTTTAACTGTCCTCATTCACTCTTAGATTCCATGAGTTGAGAAAACCGATTTAGAGTTACATTAGAACCAAATATTCCTAACAAACATTTAAATTTTGGCAGAATACTGTAAGTATGATATTTCATTCCAGTGGGGACAATGAATATCTTGCACATACAAATAAGCAAATTCCTAGAAGTTGATACTGTTTTGAGTTGTGAATTTTGAAGAAGCAAACTCTAAGAGAACCTTTTAGTTATTTTATCACATTTATTTACAGGTAAATGGTTTAACTATGGCATTATCTTTCTCGTGTTGATTTTGGACTTGAATATGTGGAAGAATCAGATATTTTACCAGCCTGGAGAATACGGTCAGTATGTAGGACCTGGACAAAAAATCTATACAGTGGAAGATATGGAGACATTAAAGGCTTTAAACAAAAGTACTCTGAACTGGGAATGGAGATCAACTAATATTAACCCAATGACTAACAGGACTTATGTCCATGGTGACATGTTTTTACACAGCAGGTATGTAGGTGCCAAACTTGGAGTCAAGTGTCTTGCTTTTGTCCCAAGTATCTTGGCATTTATCTTCTTTGGCTTCTTCATCTGGTTTTTTGGAAGATTCCAGAAAAGTGAATTAATTAAAGACAAACAGGATAATTTGTATGTAAAGATCAAACGGAAATCACCTTCTGAATTTAGCAAAGATTTAAATGAAGTGGCAGAAGACGCACAAAAGTCTGCAACTACAAACGATGAATCGTTGATGACCACGGAGATGGAGGTGGCCACAGCTATTGTACACAGCATTTCTGATTCACCCACTGAAGATCAGGAGGCTTTCCTCAAGAATTCACACAGCAGCACTGCGATCGACACAAAGCAACCTTCTGAACCCACGCCCCCATCTGTTTTGCCTGATCGATTGCCAAAACCAATACCTGACCAAAATGCTGAGATGCAAACTTAAATCAAGCACATGCCTTACGTAGGATTTTACCTTTTGATTTTTACACATTTATAAATCTTTGTACTTTTTGTGTTACAGTGTCACTTTGACTTAAAATTACTGACCTTGGTTTTAAAATAAAAAGAACAACTAAGTTAAGTAGGTGGTGGCTCTACTATGGAACAAAAGTCACTTTTATTTTCTAAAAAGAGTAATATTGTGCCTATACCTAGATATTCCTATGAATCATGCCTTTTGCAGAAACACGGGAGTATGTCTTAATGCTGTATTAAATTGTACTGTAATCTTGTGTTCATCTCTAATTGAGCATAAATTGATAACTGCTGTACATTGTGCCTTGAGGAAATGCATTTTGTATTCAATTGTCTCAAGGGATTTTTTTTAAATGGTAGAATTACAATTCAGAAAAAAAGCATAATAACAATTCTTGTATCTAAAGCAGGTGTTCCCAACCTGGGGTCTGTGGACCCCTTGTGTAATGGTATTGGTCCATGACATAAAAATGGTTGGGAACCCCTGCTTCTGAGATCAGTGGAGTTTCCCAAATGCTTGGCTGCATTCTTCTGAAGCAAAAATTGTTGCTGGGAGTGCTAGTATGATCACTGCTAAGTTCATAATGGTGTGGATTGTATTGACAGCTAAACTGTATATTAAAGAATGGTTTGTCAATTAATCTTTTGATTTTTCTGTAGTGGCAGGCCTTTGTAGAATTCAGTGATGGGGTAGGGGGAGGTACAGCTGCTCTATATGGACAACAGTAATTGAGGAGAATATTTATTAAGAATTGCGTTGCACCTCTGTATACTAAAGCACAATAGATGTCTGTATTGATATTTATATATAGATACTAATGAAAATCGTAGAATAAACAGTGAAATCTTTTCAGCTTGTGTCCTTGCTATTTGAAGTCTTACTGAGTTCCACTCCTTAAAAATGTGGACCTTTCTGGTTGGTGCATGACGATCCTTGATAATAATCCTCAATTTTATTTATCTGTCGACTGCAACACTCTTCCCAAACACTGCCCATTTATTGTAAAGCAAACATGAAGTGGCACTTAAGCGTTTATTCTACGCAAGATTATTTTCCCCCATCATTGCATGTGCATGTAAATTCTGATCTATCAGTTTTGGAAAGAGAACGTTTATATTGCTATGGCATAAATTATAAATTTATTTAATTCCAGAGTTGTCAATTTACCAGACAACACACTGGATTAGATATAGTCCAAATCAGTCCAAATCCCTTTTTTGGCAGCAAGGAACTTTAAACTATATAAGAAAATTTGTAATGAACAGCTCCAAGTCAGAAATAGTTCTCTTACATCTTTTTTTTAAACGTGGTTCTGCTACTGTGATCTTCATTTTGGTGGTGTGTTTTTGGGCTGATTGAGTGATCTGGCGCTTTGCTGTCTCCCAGGGTGTTCAGTGAGGTCTCGAGCAAAACGTGAAGACTCGAGGCCAACAAGCTCGGAGCCCATGATTGACTCCATTGCCCACCGATTAAAGCATTGAGGAAGATTGAAATCACTGAGTTAAGAGCCGGTGTTCAGCAGTGTGTACCAGCCCCTCACTGCTGCTGGAGGAAGGTATCTGCTTGTGATGATCACTCTCTGTCTCTCAGTGCTTCAATGCTATCAGAGGATGGTGCTGGAGTCCTGGGTCTTGGCCAAGGTTTGTGGACTAGACTGTAGTTAAGATGTGTTCCGGTTTCTGGTCGCTCCTCTTTTTATTGTGTGATTCTGTGAAGATAATGAATGATGCAGCACTAGATTGAATTGAACTGAGCTGAACTGAATGTGCCTGAACTTTTTTGATGACTTTGTGGTGTTTTACTTTCTGTGTTTTTCACTTGTTTTTTTTCTCTTTGCTGTTGGCACAATTTTTTTGTGCATTGGGGGTTTGGTGTTTTTCTCTGAATGAGTTCCATGCTTTTCTTTGTTTCGCGGTAGTCAGTTGGAAGACAAATCTCAGAGTTGTATACTGCATACATACTTTGATAATAAATGTACTTTGAATCTTTGAAACTCTGGGATCATTATAAAAAGCTCTCTGTTTCACAAATATACTATGGGACAGAAGTTTGCCATTCCTCCCAGTCTGGGCCAGTATGTGACTCCAGACACACAAAATGTGGTTGCGTCTTGTACGTTTTCAGTTCAAAAGGTTGGTATAGGTGGACAAGAAATGCTCTGTTAACAGTGTTCAGCTCTATGAACAATTTAAAAAAAAGCCAGTAATAGGGTAATAATTGAATGTAAAATTATTTGTATTTCATAATGAATACAATTTTCATTCTATATTAGTTTATCAGTAATAGCAATGCAAAAACAAAATTACATTATTACTAATATATCTTTAGTTGTGAGAATAATCGATGGTTTAACTTATGTTTTAATAAATCCAAATACAGTGTAATCTTGGTTGCCAATAATATTTTAATCTTGCTCAGCCTATTTTTTTATCTTGAACTTAAGGATCTATTATAATATGCGACTGAATAAACTGGTAAACTCGTTTTCATTAGCCAAGGGCTGCAGCAACATTGAAGATTGTAGATTTGATTTGGAAATGAAAATGAAAAGCTTGTGCAAATCAACACCATATTTTAGATATGTGTCCCTCCCCACTATTATCCCTCACAGCACTTATCGCTGCAAGTGGCCTCATCTCCTCCCTCACCTCCATTCCCGGCCCCAGACAGTCCTTTCAGGTGAGGCAACACTTCACCTGCGAATCTGCTGGGGTCATCTATTATGTCCATTGCTGCAGATGTGGCCTCCTCTATATTGGTGAGACCCTTCAGAAATTGAGAGACTGCTTTGTTGACTACACCTGCACCATCCACCACAAGCGGAACTTCCCAGTGGCCAAATGTTTAAATTTCAATTTCAGTTCTCATTCTGACATGGTGGTCTATGGCCTCTTGTTGGGTCAAGATATGGCCACCCAGAGGGAGGAGGAGCAATACCTTATATTCTGTCTGGTAGCCTCCAACCTGATGGTATGAAAATCAATTGCTCCTTCACGTAAGCAGCTTCTCCCCACCCCATTCCCTACTCTGACCTTTTACCTCTTCTCAGCTACCTATTACTTCCATCTGGGTCCCCTCCTCCTTCCCTGTTTCCTATGGTCCACTCTCCTCTCCTATCCGATTCCTTCTTCTCCAGCTCTCGACCTTTCCCACCCACCTGGCTTCACCTTTTTATTCTGGCGTCTGCCCCCTTCCTTTCCAGTCCTGAAGAAGGGCCTCGGCCCGAAACGTTGACTATTTATTTATTTCCATAGATGCTGCCTGACCTGCTGAGTTCCTCCAGCATTTTGTATGTGTTGCTCTGGAAATTTTATGCCTGGTTAGTTAAGCAGAGAATTGAAAACTTTGAGTAAATTTGGATGAAGGAAATACATCACACTCAAAGTAAAACACAGGAATTTGATGGCATCAATTAACAATGACAGTTATATCTAGAATGTGAATTATATGTGAATGTAACTGATTCGTTTGGCCTTAGTGGAGTGAAGATTCAGCACTGTAGTTGTTAAATTTCTTGGAACTGGATAGGTAATTACTAGTTTATTCCAGGATTCCAGGAGAGTACTTTCTAATTTTCCATATGAGCAGCCTATCTGAGTCAGATTAGAAATCCATTTGTGTTTATAATATACAATATTTCAAGTGCACATGAATTAGAAATGATTGGGATTATCAGACTTAATGTGACTCTTATTTAAATACGCTTTCAATGTGAACCCCACAACAAACAATTTATCATCAACATATTAAGATCCTTCCCAAGTGGATAATTGGTACAGAATTTGATATTGAACTAATGAGGCAGATTCAAGATCAGGCCAGTAGGTCAAAAGGACAAGGCTGTAAGGAAAGCTTTTGGATCACAAACTCAATATTTGACAGTGGATTAAAATATCAATTACTTGTTAACAATTTTAACTACTTCAATCAACAGTAGATTAAAATATCAATTATTTGTTAATGATTTTAACTACTGAAAGTGAGGAAACTTGTTTTAAATCTGATTTTATGGCAGGGTACTAAAATTATGAAGAGTGGGGTGTTGAGGTTATGGGGGTAGGATAAGACAGGAGCTAAGTGGTATTGACTGAGAGCAGCTGATGTTGGACAACTCCATGTCTGACATGTGGAAGTAGCTTAAAGACCAGTTGATCACTGTTCAAGATCGGCATATTCCTGTAAGATGGTGAAATAAAGGATGACCTAAGAGGTCCTAAGTTTAGTCAGGTAGTTAAAGGAAGCATATGGAAGGTTTAGAAAGCTAAAAATCAGACTGGGCCTTTGTGGAATATAAAGATAGCTGAGAAGTGCTAAAACAGGTGGTTACAAAGACCAAAAGAGGCAATGGTGCCCTAACAAGCAGGATCAAAGAGAATCCTTTTTGTATTTAAGACAAAGGATATCTCTAGGATAAAAGAGGGAACTTATTCTTGGAATCTGAGCAAGTGGCTGAGACAGTTTTGTTAAGAGATACAGCACACATGAAGCCCTTCCAGCCCAACGAGCAACCTACCCTTAATGCTAGCATAATCACAGGACAGTTTGCAGTGACCAATTAACCTATTGGCCATTATGTCTTTGGAAACTGTTGCGCCCGGAGGAAACCCACCCATTCATGAGGATTGCGTGCACACTCCTTACAGAGGATGCTGAAAATGAGCTCCAAACTCTCACAAGCTGCAACAGCATCGCGCTAACCTCTGTGTTACTGTAGTCCCAGAAATACCACATTGGGTATTTACTGAGAAGGATTTGGAGGATAGCGTAGGCAGAGCAGAGCATGCCAATATGCTGGGTCACTTTGAGATTAAGGAGGAGGTACAGCTGGGTCTGGCTGATAAACAACACACATAAAATGCTGGAGGAACTCAGTGAGTCGGGCTGAAATCCTTCGTCGGGACTGGAATGGAAGGGGGAAGACACCAGAACGAGAAGGTGGGGGAGCAGAAGACGAGGAGCTCGACGGTGATAGGCGATGCAAGCTGGGTGGGGGAGGGCAGGAATAAGAGGTTGGGAGGTGATTGGTGAAAAAGGCAAAGGGCTGGAGCAAAAGAGAATCGGATAGGAGAGGAGAGCGGACCGTGGGAGAAAGGGAAGGAGGGGCACCAGGGGGAGGTGATAGACAGGTGAAGAGAAGAGTTAAGAGACTACAGAGGGGAAGTCCCAAAACCTGGTGACTTGTATTCAAGAATTTTGGAAGGAGATTACTGGGACTTTGATAAAGATCTTTGTATCCTCACTAGCAACAAGTGTGGTCCCATAGGAATGGAGAGTAGCATATGTTGTTCAAGAAAAGAAATGGGGATAAATCAGGTGATTTATAGGCCAGTGAACCTCACGCCAATGGTAGTGAAGTTATTGGAGAGGATACTGAGGGATAGGATTTACACGTATTTGGAAAGGAATGGCCTGATTGGGATAGTCAGCATGGCTTTGTGCAGGGTAAGTCATTCCTTACAAATTTAACCAAGTTTCTTGAGGATGTGACAAAGGAGCTTGATGAGAGTAAAGTAGTGAGCTTCAGCTATATGGAGCTTTGCTTACTTACCTATAAAGCATTTGATAAGGTCTCTAATGGTCCATAGCAGACAGAGATTAGCTGTAGAAGGCTGCTAATCTGACAGGAAGTCCATTACCAGTGATGCTTCTCAAGAATCGATGCTGGGACCTCTGTTGTTTGTGATATGTATCAATGATTCGGATAAAAATGTGGCTGGGTGGATAAACAAGTATGTTGAGCCGTGAATGATGTAAAGAACTATCAAAGAATAGAGCAGAATATATATCAATTACAAATACCTCCTCAAAAATCTCTATAGGATTGGCTAGACATGGGGTACCAAGTGCAAAGCCATGTTGGCTATCCCTATACATGCCTTCTCTATCCACATCTGGTTCCTAGGATTGTTTGTTTATTATGTTGTATGATGTGGGTGATTATGGTTTTTCCGTGACCATGATTGTTCTTGGCAAATTTTTCTACAGAACTGGTTTGTCATGGCCTTCTTCTGGGCAGTGTCTTTACAAGATTGGTGACCCCAGCCATTATTGATGCTCTGCCTGGTGTCAGTCCTGTGATATGCACCAACTGCTCACACTACCTGCTCCCATGGCTTCACAGGGCCCTGAGTGGGAGGGGGCTAAGCAGGTGCTACATCTTGTCCAAGGGTGACCTTCAGACTAGTGGAGGGAAGGTGCACCTCACCCTCCTTTGGTAGAGATGTATCTCCATCCCACCACCCTGCCCTTAGAATACCTTTCAATAATTTACCCACTACTGACATCAGGCTCGCTAGCCTGTAAATTTCCATATTATTCTTAGAACCTTTCATGAACAGTGGAACAGTAATGGCATTATCATCACTGAGTTAACTCTATCTACACCTGATCACTGACCAGAAGCTTAAGTCGTCACTTTTTATTGTCATTTCGACCATAACTGCCGGTACAGTACACAGTAAAAACAAGACAATGTTTTTCAGGACCATGGTGCTACATGAAACAGTACAAAAACTACACTGAACTATGTAAAAACAACACAGACAAAAAAAAACTACACTAGACTACAGACCTACCCAGTACTGCATGAAGTGCACAATACAAAACTGGAACAGCTAGATAAATATTATTGCTACAACAGTTGGCCATAGACAAGGTACTGTATCTGTGGTAAATGAATTATTTCCCGAGCCACCAAAGTCATTTACAGGTCATGTTGGAAGTGTGATGGAGGACTATCCATTTGCCCAGATGAATGTCTATCTAAATTGATAAAAGCACACACCTTTCACAGCAAAACAACTTGCTCCGTTGTCACCCCTACCCCCTGCTTTGCTGAATATTCACTCTCTCTACATTGCAATAGTAACTATAAAACCTTTGAAGTACACTGCAGTAACTCACAAAGGCCTCCTTCAAGACTGCAGTTAGATAAGGGAGGAGATAAATGACAACAGTAGTGAGCTCTTTCCTTGAACATACATTGGAGGTACAATTAGTTAAGTATTTAGAGTCATAGAAACGTACAGCACAGAAACTGTTCCTTCAGCCCATCTAGTCCATGCTGAACTATTTAAGCTGCCTCCTCCCATTCACCTGCACTGGGTCCATAGCCCTCCATAACCCTACCATCTGTGTACCTATCCAAACTTCTTTTAAGCTTTGAAATCAAGCTCGCATGCACCATTTGTGTTGGCAGCTCGTTCCACACTCCCTCAAGCCTCTGAGCAAAGAAGTTTCCCCTTGTGTTCCCCTTAAACTTTTCACCTTTCACTTTTAACCCATGACCTCTAGTTGTAGTCCACACAACCCAGGATGATCCAAGTATATTGGACCCAGTATGTATGGAGCAGTATACTTCCAGGTCATTGTGGCCTATAATATGCAAGTTAATTTGCAGAAGGAAGTGTTCCTCTTGGGATGGTGTGGTCGATGGATTTGTAAGTTGAACAGTGCTCTGCTCCTTCACTTCCCATTCACAGCTACTTAAAAATGCAATTTATTATAGCTTATCACAATTCAGATGAGAAAACTCATTCAAATATCATTGATAATAAATCTGTTAATCTTTCAATTTTATACTTTGTTTCTCGCAGGGGTCACAACATGGGATCCACGGACCCCTCAGATAATGGTGTTGGTCCTTTGCATAAAAAAGTCTGGGAACTCCTGCTCTAAAGGATAGACAGAGGCCATGCAAAACTTTATATCTGTGTGCAAGACCTGTTCCTTGAAGTTTCCCTTGCAGAATTCTTAAACTGCAAATAGTAATGTATATTATTCTGTTCATTGTAATTCTGATACAAAAAATCTCTTTGGATTTTGCATTGTTGATAAAATCAGTGTATTACAATAGAAACTCATTATTATCTGATATTTTCTGAATATTAGTTTTCCTTTAGTCTTTTAATTACACCCGCAGGCATAACTAATTTCTCTGGTATTGTAGCTCTGATTTTAAATTAATGATCACCTTCCCTTTTTAAGAGGCGTCTAATCAAGCTAGTGGTGTAACACAAAGCAGTGACTGAAAACAAGTCCCATCAAATTAGATAATCATAGGCTTCTTTGGATGGAAAAGCACCCAAATTAATTTCAGTATGCATTCTAGTTCTTGTACCACGGCTTTGCGAAGCAAACAGGGAGAGAAATGCCATCAGTCTTACAGTGACAATTCATAGGCAAGCCTACATGTTAGTAATGTCACAAGCAATCTTTAACAGTTCTGTAAGTGCAATCAACTGGAATCTGCAGCCTTAATCCCTGCTAACCTAGTTAAATCCATTTTAGTTTATCAGATCCGATTATTTTCCTTGAGTTCATCATGGTAATGACTGAATTAAAGTAATTAGCACAGACTAAGGATATTTACTGAGAACCCTGCAGTCTTGGAGCTAAACAGAATATTGTAATTTTTAACAATTGTTTCTGTATTGTGTTTCTTGTGTTAACTGTGATTATTTACTTACCAACTGGCCATTACGCCACTGGCATTTAGAGCAACAATGGAAGACCTCCATCCCTGGTAGTGTCAAGGGCTTCCTTCGTCATGTCAGGAGCTTCCTCGTGGTTTTCACCGCTGTCAGTCATGCAAATCCCGGGTGAAGACTCAGGAATACCGTCACACTCAGATGTAGACAGACTCTTCATTGCTGTCTCTGAAACAGTTTTGTTTGACCAGTCAGGGTTGTTAGCCGTGAGCTGAAGTCCCCAAACCTGGAGGACCGGTGGACCTCTCTTAGTCTGGCCTCTACCCTTTGACCTGTTTGGTCAAAGCATACTTTGACCCTACCAAGAGCCAAAGCATAAACTCTGACTCCAGCCAACACAGCTCTGTGGGTCATTGAGGCAGAAAAGCCTCAGAACCCAACAACCAGGTTTTACTGAGATTGCCTGCATAAAAATGAATCTCAGGAATGTATATAGTGACATATGTATGTTCTTTGATAATAAATTTAATTTGAACTTTGGCCACATACTTGTTGATTTGGTTATAAACAGCTGCAATAAATGTGCTGTATGTCATTATGTTGATTGTATCTAGAACGCAACTGAAGTTAGTCATCTACACGTGAACTTTTAGCACCTTGATTTAATAGAATATGTGGCACGGTGTGTAGCGGTTAATGTAACACTTTACAGCACCAGTGATCGAGTTCCAATTTTCACTGCTGTCTGTCAGGAGTTTGTACATTCACCCCGGGTCCACGTAGGTTTCCTCCAGGTGCTCCAGTTTCCTTCCATATTCCGAAGATGTATGGGTGAGCAAGGGTTAGTATGTAAACACGAGGAAATCTGCAGATGCTGGAAATTCAAGCAACACACACACAGAGGTTGCAAGGGTTAGTATGTTGTGGGCATGCTACATTTGCACCAGAAGCATGGTGACACATCCTCAGACTGTGTTGGTCATTGACACACTTCCATTTTGGCCCTGACGTTTCAATGTACTGTACATGTGACAAATAAAGTTATCCTTAAAAACATATTAGTTATCTTTCATGTAATGCATGCAGACAAGCATATCCATTTGCTCTGCAAGGGAATGCACAGGTGCTTGATTGGGGTTTATTAAAGGTGCCCAGTTACACTTGGGTATTTAATAATTTCGTTATTTTTGTGTAATCTTGTGTATATATTGTTTGTTTAAATAATTGATTATGGATTAATTGAATCCATTATCACACTCAGATGTAGACAGACTCACAAAAGTACATTAATTGAATACATCATCACACTGCCACATGATACGTGCATGCCTCACTTAAGATAAACTTGAAATCACATCCGCATTTCAGATTCCCATACCTTCCTTTGAATTAGTTTAATGTTTTGAAGTTACGAAGAATAACACATGTACATATATGTTTGTATTGCAATCTGTGCCAGGTTGGGGTCTTGTCCATCCCATCAGTGGTTCCCTCCAGTGTCCGTTCAGTGAAAGGCACTGAGCGTTCCTCTGCATCTGCACTGGTGCGAGATGAGGAACTGCTGTGTGCTTGTTCTTGCAGAAACATGGCTCCAGGACAGCATCCCACGCACCATCAATCTACAGGCCATGCCACTCGGGGTTTGGGCTATGTTATTTTTGTGTGTGTGTATGTTTTTCTGCTATTGTAACTATATGTGCTGTGTGCTACCTTTGGTACAGTATGTTGAACACTGGCTCCGGAGGAAAACTGTTTCATTTAGCTGTATTCATCGTATGGTTGAATAACAATTAAACTTGAACTTCAACATGTTCCTCTCAAGTTCATCTTAAGTCTGAATATAAGAGCGTAAGTTGTATGAGCAGAATTAGGCCATTCGGCCCATTGAGTCTGCTCCGCCGTTTCTTCATGGCTGATCCAATTTTCCTCTCAGCCCCAATCTCCCGCCTTCTTCCTGTACCCTTCATGCCCTGACCAATCTAGAATCTATCAATCTCTGCCTTAAGTATACATAAAGACTTGGTCTTCACAGCTGCCTGTGGCAAAGAATTCCATGGATTCACCACTCTCTGGCTAAAGAAATTCCTCCTCATCTCTGTTCTAAAAGGATGCCCCTCTATTCTGAGGCTGTGTCCACTGGTCTTAGACTCTCCCACCACAGGAAACACCCTCTCCTCATCCACTCTATTAAGGTCTTTCACAATTCGATCGGTTTCAATGAGGTCACACCCCATTCTTCTGAATTCCAGTGAATACAGGCCCAGACGCTCTTCATATGACAAGCTTTTCAATCCAGGGAATCAATTTGAACCCTCTCCAGTTTCAGCACATCCTTTCTAAAATAAGGGGCTGAAATCTGCTCACAATGCTCCAAGTGAAGCCTCACCAATGCTTTATAAAGTTTTGACATTACATCCTTGCTTTTATATTCTAATCCTCTTGAAATGAATGCTAACATTGCATTTGCCTTCCTCACCACAGACTTAGCCTGCAAATTAACCCATAGGGAATCCTGCACAAGGACTCCCAAGTCCCTTTGCACCTCAGTTTTCTGTGTTTTCTCTCCATGTAGGAAATTGTCAACCCTTTAATTTCTTCTACAGGAATATACACTTCCCTACACTGTATTCCATCTGCCACTTCTTTGCCCATTCTCCTAATCTGTCTAAATCCTTCTGTAGTCTTTCTACTTCCTCAAAACTACTTGCCTCTCCATCTATCTTTATATCATTTGCAAACTTTGCTAAAAAGCCATCAATTCCATCATCCAGCTCCTTGACATATAATGTAAAAAGAATTGGTCCCAATACAGACCCCTGTAGAACACTCTCTATTCATTGGCAGCCAGCCAGAAAAGGCTCCCTTTATTCCCACTCTTTTCCTCCTGTCAATCACTGCTTTTTTAAGCCATTGCTTTATCCATGCTAGAATCTTTCCTGTAATACCATGGGCTCGTAGCTTGTTAAGCAGCCTCATGTGTGGCACCTTGTCAAAGGCCTTCTGAAAATCCCAATACACAACATCCATTGATTCTCCTTCGTCTACCCTGCTTGTTATTTTTTAAAGAATTCCGATAGATTTGTCTGACAAGATTTTCCTTTGAGGAAACCATGCAGTCTACGGCTTATTTTATCATGTGTCTCCAAGTACCCTGAGACCTCATCCTTAACAATTGACTCCAACATCTTCCCAAGCCCTGAGCTCAGACTAACTGGCCTAGAGTTTTTTTTTCTGCCTTCCTCCCTTGCTGAAGAGTGGAATGATATTTACAGTTCTAGATAGATAGATAGATACTTTATTCATCCCCATGGGGAAATTCAACATTTTTTCCAATGTTCCATATACTTATTGTAGCAAAACTAATTACATACAATACTTAACTCAGTATAAATATGATATGCATCTAAAATCACCCTCTCAAAAAGCATTAATAAATGGCTTTTAAAAAGTTCTTAAATAGTTTACTAAAATACATTGAATGGTAACTTAAGCTCAGTCCTAACCCTGGCACTTTAACATATCTTACCCCTGGCGGTTGAATTGTAAAGCCGAATGGCATTGGGGAGTAATGATCTCTTCATCCTGTCTGAGGAGCATTGCGTCGATAGCAACCTGCTGCTGAAACTGCTTCTCTGTCTCTGGATGGTGCTATGCAGAGGATGTTCAGGGTTTTCCATGATTGACCGTAGCCTACTCAGCGCCCTTCACTCTGCTACTGATGTCATACTCTCCAGTTCTGTGCCCACGACAGAGCCCGCCTTCCTTACCAGCTTACTAAGTCTTCTGGAACCATTCTAGAATCTAGTGATTCTTGAAAGATCACTACCAATGCCTCCACAATCTCTTCAGCCACCTCTTTCAGAACTCTGGGGTGTACACCATCTGGTCCAGGTGACTTATTTACCTTCAGACCTTTTAGTTTCCAAAAAACCTTCTCTCTATTTACGACTATGGAGGTGTGATCTTAGGCACGCCTTAGCAGTTTCTTAGCTCACACCTATAAAGAATGTCCCTGGACTTTTTGATGAGTCCAGTGAGGTCAGGTGAGCCCAAGACTGACCTCCAGTGCATTTCATACTTCTGGGTAGGAAATCAACTATTCTCTATGATGCCAAAAATTTTCAGAACCCATGCATTAGGGAGCAATATCATTAAGCTGTACAATACCTCTTGAAATAATATCATTTTGTTGCTACTAAATGGTACGTTTATTGTTATGGATTGGTATTGACTTAGAACTGTGTCAAACACAAGAGATTCTTCAGATGCTGGAAATCTTGAGCAATGCACAGAAAATGCTGGAGGAACTCAAGGAGCCAGGTAGCATCTAATTCAGCGGTTCCCAACCTTTCTTATGCCAAAGATCCCTACCAATAACCAAGGAGTTTGTGGACCTCAGGCTGAGAACTCCTGATCTATGGAGAGGAATGAACAGTCAATGTTTCCAGCCAAGATCCTTCATCAGGACTGGAAAGATAGGGAGCAGAATAAGATGGCGGGGGGTGAGGGCGGAGGAGTACAAGCTGGCAGGTGATGGGTGAGACCAGCTGAGGGGAAAAGTGGGTAGGTGGGTTGGGGGCTGGTGAAGTAAAGAGCTGGGAGGGGATAGTTGGAAGAGGTGAAGGGCTGAAGGGATCTCATGAAAGGGAAGGAGGAGGGGAGGCAGACAGAGATGATGGGCAGGTAAAGAGAAGAAAAGGGGTGAGAGGACATAGTGCCAGTTTGGTCGTTGTCTATGAATCTGAAGAAATTTCATTTGTCACATTACGAAGACTCGTGCACCCAGTTACCACTCAACTTGTATTAACTTAGGCAAAGGTCAAGAGAAGGGATTCATTCTGGCAGCCCAGTCAGCAGTGGGAGCAGTGCAGAGAGGAGGAAATATGAGTACTGAAAGGGCAAATGGAGTGGGCCAGTGGTGAGAGTGGGAGTGTCGGGCTTTGGCTCAAAGGAAGCTTTGGCATGGAAGAGGCGTTTAAACTGGTAAAGTTGTCCGGGTACGTTTTGGTTAAGTTTCCCTTTTTTCTTACTGTGTCAGGGGTACTTAGTGTAGCTTAAATGCCCATTGTGTGTTCCTCATGCCAGATGTCGGAGTACTGGGAGACCCAGAGTGTCCCAGGGAACTACATCTGTGTGAAGTGCATCCGGCTGCAGCTCCTTGAAGACCCCTTGAGCTGGATGACCTTAGGCTTGTACAGGACAGTGAGGAGATCATTGATCAGAGTTACTGCGAAGCAGACTCCCCTAGGTTGCAGGAGGTGGCTAGCTGGGTGACTGTCAGAAAGAATGGGAAGGCAAATAGGCAAATAGTACAGAGCAACCCTGTGGCCATTCCCCTGAATAATAAATCTACTGTTTTGAATATTGTTGTGAGGAATGACCTCCCAGGGAAATGCCATGGAGACCAGGTTACTGGCACTGAGCATGGGTCCATGGTGCAGAAGGGAAAGAGGGAGAAGAGGGGAGCAGTAGTGATAGGGAACTCAATCGTCAGGGGAACAGACAGGAGGTTCTGTGGGCGTGAACAGGACACCCAGATTCTATGTTACCTCCCAGGTTCCAGTGTCAGGGACGTCTCGGATCGCGTCCACAGCATTTTGGAGAGGGAAGGAGAGCAGCCAGATCTCTTGGTACATGTTGGTACCAATGACATAGAAAGGAAGAGCAAAGAGGTCCTGAGGAGAGAATTTAGACAGCTAGGTAGAAAGCTGAGAAGCAGGACCTCCCAGGTAGTAATTTCTGGATTGCTGCCTGTGCCACGCACCAATGAGGGTAGAAACAGGATGATTTGGCAGATAAATGTGTGGCTGAGAAGTTGGTGCGGGGGAAGGGCTTCAGGTTCTTGGATCATTGGGATCTCTTCTGGGGGAGGCATGACCTGCACAAAAGTGACGGGTTGCACCTGAATCTGAGGGGGACCAATATTCTCATGGGCTGGTTTATTAGAGCTGGAGTGAAGGGATTCAGGATAGGACGGATGGTAAAAAAGCAAAGATAGCATGCATTCAGACCTTCAAGAAGGGCAGGCAGATGACAGGACAAAATTGCAGCCAGCAAGGTGAGTTTCAGTGCATTAGCGATGCAGAATCAAAAAGGGTAGCAAATACAGTAATCAACGTGTTATATCTCAATGCATGGAGTATAAGAAATAAGGTGGATGATCTTGTTGCTCTCTTACAGGTTGTTGGGTAGGATGTTATGGCCATCACTGAATCATGGCTGAAGGATGGTTGTAGCTAGGAGCTGAATGTCCAGGTTTACACATTGAATTGGAGGGATAGGAAGGTAGGCAGAGGGGGTGGCGTGGCTCTGCTGGTGAAGAATGGCATCAAGTTACTAGACAGATGGGACATAGGATCAGAAGACATTGAATCCTTGTGGGTTGAGTTAAGAAAATGCAAGGATAAAAGGACCCTGATGGCAGTTATATACGGGCTTCCAAACGGTAGCTGGCTTGTGGACTACAGATTACGATGGGAAATAGAAAAGGCATGTCAAAAGGGCAATATTATGACAGTCATGGAGATTTTAACATGCAGAAGGTTTGGGAAAATTAGGTTGGTAATGAATCCCAGGAGGATGAATTTGTTGAATGCCTATGAGATGGCTTTTTAGAGCAGTTCATTTTTGAGCCTACTAGGGGATCAGCTATACAAGATTGGGGTTATGTAATAAACTGGAGGTGATTAGAGAGCTTAAGCTAAGGGAACCCTTAGGAGGCAGTGATCACAATATGATTGAGTTCAACTTGAAATTTGATAGGGAGAAAGTAAAGTCTGACATAGCAGTATTTTAGTGGAGTAAAAGAAACTACAGTGGTATGAGAGTAGTTGGCCAAAATAAATTGGAATGAGATACTGGCAGGGATGACAGCAGAGTAGAATGGCTTGAGTTTCTGGGGAAAATGAGGAAGGTGCAGGATAGATTTATTCTAAAAACAAAGAAATAATCAAATGGCAAAATAGTACAACCGTGGCTGACAAGGGAAGTCAAAGATAATGTAAAAACAAAAAAAGCAAAAATTAGCATGAAGATAGAGGATTGGGAAGATTTTAAAAACTGACAGAAATCAACTCAAATTAGGACACTCAAAGCTGCTGCGCAAGTTGACTGTGGTTAAGGAGGCATATGGTGCCTTGGCCTTCATCAACCACGGGTTTGAGTTTAAGAGCCGAGAGGTAATGTTGCAGCTCTATAGGACCCTGGTCAGACCCCACTTAGAGTACTGTGCTCATTTCTAGTCACGTCACCACAGGGAGGATGTGGAAACTATAGAGAGGGTGCAGAGGGGATTTACAAGGATGTTGCCTGGATTGGGGAGCATGCCTTATGAGAATAGTTTGAGTGAACTTGGCCTGTTCTCCTTGGAGCGACGGGGGATGAGAGGTGACCTGATAAAGGTGTATAAGATGATGAGAGGCATTGATCATGTGGATAGTCAGAGGCTTTTTCCTAAGACTGAAATGGCTAGCACAAGAGGGCATGGTTTTAAGGTGCTTGGAAGTCGGTACAGAGGAGATGTCAGGGTTAAGTTTTTTATGCAGAGAGTGGTGAGTGCGTGGAATGGGCTACCGGCAGTGGTGGTGGAGGCAGAAGCGATAGGGTCTTTTAAGAGACTCCTGGATAGGAACATTGAGCTTAGAAAAATAGAGGGCTATGGGTAACTCTAGGTAATTTCTAAAGTAAGTACATGTTCGGCACAGCATTGTGCTGTAGGTTTTTTGTGTTTCTAGCTGAAAGAATCATTAGGAGGGAAAAGGTGAAATATGAAAGCAAGCTAGCAAACAATATCAAGGTGAATAGAAAAAGCTTTTTCAAGTATATAAAAAATAAAAGAGATGTGAGAGTGGATTTAGAATTGCTAGAAAATGAGGCTGGAGAAATAATAAAGGGAGCCAAGGGGATGGCAAGTGAACTAACCGAGTATTTTGCACTAGCCTTCACTGTGGGAGACACTAGAAATGCGTCAGGTGTTGAAGGGTGTGAGGGAAGAGAAGCGAGTGCAGTTACTATTATAAGGGAGAATGTGCTCAAAAAGCTGGAAGACCTAAAGGTGCATAAATCACCTGGACCAGATGAACTGCACCCTAGGGCTATGAAAGAGGTAGTGGTAGAGATTGTGGAGTCATTGGTAATGATCTTTCAAGAATAATTGGACTCTGGCATGGTTCTAGAGCACTGAAAAATTGTGAATGTCACTCCACTCTTTAAGAAAGGAGGGAGGCAGCAGAAAGGAAATTATAGATCAGTTAGCTTGACCTCGGTGGTTGGGAAGATGTTGGAGTCAATTGTTAAGGATGAGGTTATGGAGTGTTTGGTGACACAGGACAAGATAGTACAAAGTCAGCATGGTTTCCTTCAGGAAAAATCTTACCTGACAAACTTGTCGGAATTCTTTGAGGAGATTACAAGTAGGATAGATAAAGGGGATGCAGAGGATGATGTATATTTGGATTTTCAGAAGGCATTTGACAAGGTGCCACACATGAGGCTGCTTACCAAGTTAAGATCCCATGATATTACAGAAAAGTTACTGGCACGGTTAGAACTTTGGCTGATTGGTAGGAGGCAGTGAGTGGGAGTAAATGAATCCTTTTTTAATTGGCTGTTAGTGACTAGTGGTGTTCCTCAGGGCTCAATGTTGGGACCACTTCTTTTTATGCTGTGTATCAATGATTTAGATGATGGGATAAATGGCTTTGTTGCCAGGTTTGTAGATGATACAAAGATTGGTGGAAGGGCAGGTAGCATTGAGGAAACAGGTAGGTTGCAGAAGGACTTAGACAGATTAAGAGAACGGACAAGAAAGTGGCAAATGAAATACAATATTGGAAAATGCATGGTAATGCACTTTGGTAGTAGAAATAAATGTGCAGACTATTTTCTAAACAGGGAGAAACTCCAAGTCAGAGATGCAATGGGACTTAGGAGTCCTTGTGAAGAATGCCCTGAAGGTTAACTTGCAGGTTGAGTCGGTGGTAAGGAGGGAAAATGACATGTTAGCATTCATTTCAAGAGGTCTAGAATACAAGAGCAGGGATATGATGCTGAGGCTTCATAAGGCACTGGTCAGGCCTCACTTTGAACAGTTCTGGGCTCCTTACCTAAGAAAAGGTGTACTGCCATTGGAGAGGATTCAGGGGAAGTTCACAAGGATGATTCTGGGAATGAAAGGGTTATCATATAAGGAACGTTTATGGCTCTGAGTGTTTATGCCTCTGGAAAGGATGTTTCCCATGGTGGGGGTATGTACGACTAGAGGGTACAGCCTCAGAATAGAGGGGCGTCCATTTAAAACAGAAATGAGGAGAACTTTCTTTAGCCAGAAGTGGTGAATTTGTGGAATTTATTACCCCAGGCAGCTGTGGAGGCCAGGTCGTTGGGTGTATTTAAGGCAGAGATTGATAGGTTCTTGATTTGCCACAACATCAAAGGCTACGGGGAGAAGGACTTGGGGGGGGGGGGAGCTGGGTAGATTCTGCCACTTACCTGTAAATTGGAGGCAATTTACATGGCCATTTAATTCACTGGGATGTGGATGGAAACCAGAACATCCAGGGCAGGGGTTCCCAACCTTTCTTATGCCATGGACCAATCCATTAAGCAAGGGATCAGTGGAACTCAGGTTGGGACTTTCTGTGTGTATAGATCAATAGTCAAGACCCTGACTTGATAGCTGAGTTTTTTTTTTTGCTGTTTGTACAATCTTTTTTTTGTGCTTTGGGGTGGGGGTGGGGTAATTGATGTTTTCCTTTGAACAGATTCCACGGTTTTCTTTGTTTCATGACTGTCTGTGGGAAGATGAATCTCAGCGTTGTATACTGCACACACAAATTGATAATATATTTAATAACATATATAAAGTACTTGGAATCCTTTGAATCTTTGAATAACTCAATCTTTCTGCTCCCATCTCATTTAATCTGCTTTGTCTTTTGCCATATTCTGGGAAGGATATAGAGACTTTGGAGAGGGTGCAGAAGAGGTTTGCCATTGTGCTGCCTAGATTCGAGGGCAAGTGTTATAAAGAGAGGTTGAACAAACTTTGGGTGTTTTGTTTGGAATGCTGAGGCTGAGGGGGACCTGATATAAGTTCATAATATTGTGAGGGTCATAGATTGAGCAGACTGCCAGTACCTTTCTCCCAGGATTGAAATGTCTAATACGTGGGCATGCATTTAAGATGAAAGGGAATAAGTTCGAAGGAGATGTTCTAGGCAGGTTTCTCACAGAGTGGTGGGTGCCTGGAATGGTGAGGGAGGCAAATATGATAGTCATTTCAGAGGCATGGTTGTGGAGAGAATGGGCATTGTGAAGGCAGAAGGGATTAGTTCAGTTTTGCATTTACTGTACTAACATCATGGGCCAAGGGGCTTCTTTCTGTGCTGAACTATTCTGTGTCCTGTTTCAAGCTGTGAACAATGGGAGTGGAACTGCCCCAGTACAATGGTTTTTCTACTTTAAAAACTCTCCCGCACAGGTTTCCTGTTATTGTTGGATATGATGGACAACCACCAGGATCCTCCAATGTTTGGTGTTGCAGACTTGTCATCCTATATAAATGACTTGAATGAGAAGTGAAGTGTATACATTACAACTTGTAGATGATTTTAGATTAGTAGAGAAAGTAGATTAATGTCTTAATTTAGATTTAAGTTTTCTAAATAAATTGTAGCATTTATTTTCCATGAAGCATGTTGAAACATTTTTTTAGAAATATAACAGACGGTCGCCATAATTTCAAGCTAATCATCACTGTGCTTCAAAGTAATTCCAACATGTGATATTTCAAAATGTGACAAGGTTCAATATGTTGTCTTCTGCGTATTACAACAATTGTTGTACTTGGAGGCATATTGTCAAATATGAAGTACCTTAAGTCATTTTAGTTTTCCTTGATGGGCTGGTATATTAATGCAGATATTAGTTTGTAATAGTTTAGAGTATGTTAATTTTCTCTATTAAAATGTTATGATATGGAATAATAATAAAAGAAAACATTCAACTTCCTACTTATCATTCTGATGCATCACTGTCTTAAATGCTTTCTCATACGGAATTATCTGAACATTGTCTGTCAGCACCACTGACAAGATAACTACCTTCAGAAGCAAAAGCAAAATGCTAATAGATTTTTATGCCCTGGAAATGGGTTTTAATAACTTCAGTATCAAGGCTTGCCACATTTATATCTTCAGTAGTGTTGGAAATTTATTCCCTGCTATGACAAACCAAAAAAAACATCACAAGTGTTCAATTCTGACAGATTTATTGATGAACTTTGCAGAATGAAAATCAGAAACTGGATGAGCAAACTGACTTGATTTAATGAAAATGACTCCCCAATGCTGATACAAAATTGGCTTCAAATGCTGTTCGCTCCTACATCTCACCCTTTTAAATCTTGGATGTGGAACACAGTGAAGAGCTTAGATTTTGTCTAGAAAATTGAAACTACCATGGTCTTGCTGGAACTTTTTATCAGCTGATTAGAGAAGGAATCAATCTATTTTCAAATTAAAAATCAGGATTCTAAATGAAAGAAATAGACTGAGAAAACTTGGATTTCTTTAACTTCCAGTAATTTTCCCCCTATCCCTTCTCTTCTTCTTCCATTCCCCACTCTGGCTCCCCTCTTACCTCTTCTCCTCTCCTCACCTGCCTATCAACTCCCCTCCGTGCCGCTCCTCTTTCCCTTGCTCCTATAGTCCACTCTCCTCTCCTGTGAGATTTTTTCCTTCTTTGGCCCTTTACCTTTTTCACTTATCACCTCCCAGCTTCTCACTTCACCCCTCCCCTCCACCACTACCTAGCTTCCCCCTCACCTGACTTTACCTATCACTTTCTAGCTTGTTCTCCTTCTCCACCTCTTTATTCTGGTTTCGTTTGAATGATGAATACTGATGAAGATGTCTCAGCCTGAAATGCCAACTGTTTATTCCTTTCCATAGGTGTTGCCTGACCTGCTGAGTCCTTTTTGCTCCGAATTTCCAGCATCAGCAGAATCTCTTGTGTTTACCTCTTCAGAGTTTTTTTTAGTTCTATGGGCTGAAGTTACCACTAAATGATAAGTATTCTCTGTGGTCTTGGTACATGGCTTACTAAAATTAAGAACTGAATGTGTGACAGAGTGGAAGAAATTTTAATATTAAACAGTAGTGTATCTAGCTTTTGAAATGAATAGTATCCCTTAAATGGTAGATTGCATCACTGATTCCATCGCATTGGAAAAGATCCAAATAAAATTGCCAGTCATTACCAAAAAATACTTGATAAAAAGTGCTATTGAGTGAGATGAAGAGTCCAGGAGCATTTGATTTTTACTATCTCCTGGTCTCTTGACCTCTCTCAATAGTATTTTTTATCAAGTATTTTTTTTGGTAATGACTGGCAATTTCATTTGGATCTTTTCCAGCTCAGCAGATAGCTGGGCTTGAAAATTGTGTATTTAAACAGATTAAATACACAACTTTGAGAGATATATTTTAACTTTTCTCATTCGTGTACTGGAGGCCTGTGACTAGTGTTTTTTTGCCAGCTATGTCACAATTTGGATAAGAATGTACAAACCATGGTTAGTAAATTTGCAGATGACACTAAAATAGATGGTATTCATTTAGTGACACAGTATGGAGTAGGCCCCTCTGGCCCTTTAAGCTGTGCTGCACAACCCCTGGCAAACCCAAAGAACTCTAACCTAATCATGGGACAATTTTACAGTGATCAACTAAACTACCTGGTACATCTTTAGACTGTGGGAGGAAACTGGAGGACCCAGAGAAAACCCACGCATTCCAGGACAAACTCCTCACAGAGAACGCTGGGACTGAACTCCAAACTCTTGACACCCTGAGCTGTAATAACATCGCACTAGCCATCACGCTATCTGGCCGTGTCTTTGGCATGATAGTCTTTATAAAACATGGCGCTTAACATATATGTTGCAAAGTCATGTTGCAGATGTACGGGATGCTGGTGAAGCCCCATTTGGAGTGTTGTGTTACTTTTGGTTACCTTGCTATAGGTAAGATGTTACTAAATTAGAAAGAGTGCAGGAAAGATTTACAAGGATGGTGCCAGGATTTGGGGGACTAAGTTGTAGGGAGAAATTGGACAAGCTAGGATTTTATTCTTGAGAGCAATAGATGACCTTACTGATCTGTATGAAATTATGAGGGACATAGGGAGGGTGAATGCACTCAGTCTTTTTTCTCAGAGTTGGAGTATCAAGGACTACAGGGCATAGGTTTCAGGTGAGAGGGGAAAGATTTAAGAGGAATTGAAGAACTTAACACAGAAGGAGGTATTTATGTGGAATCAGCTGCTAGACGAAGTGGTTGTGACAGGTACAATAATAACCAAAAAAAACCCCCACAGTTGGACTGGTACATGGATTGGAAAGGTTTAGAGTGTTATCGGGCAAATGGTTCCAGGTTGCATGGGACATCTTGGTTGGCATGGTCCAGATGGGCCAAAGGGCCTGTTTCTGTGCTGTATCTAACTCTGTTTTACATGCCATCCATACAGATCATTTCACAACACAAGTACATGAAGGTAGTACAAGGGAAAAGCAAAAACAGAATGTAGAATAGAGTGTTACAGTTCCAGAGAAAGTGCAGTGCAGGCAGAAAATAAGGTGTAAGGCCATGACAAGGTAAATTGTGAGGTCACGTGTCCATCTTGTCGTACACGAGGTTCATTCATTAGTTTTTGTAGCACAATGATGTCTGAAAAGTGCCATATGTGATTTGCACAAATTTTGGATAACTGGAGTGGCCTGTGACTGGGATTAAGCAATAACCTTGACAATGAGACTAAGAGTTTTATCTTGTGGGTCTGACCCACCAGCCAGTCACTGTCAAAAAGCTCAGTTACGCTTGTTCAGATTTGCAATGGAGCACTGCTGAGTGGGTTGACGTGTCAAAGATCCAAGGTGAACCTGTATGTGGAGTTCTGATGAACGTCAATTGCCTGCTCAGGTTGTTATGTGGAGATAAAAATGGTGTGTCAAGAAACAACCCTCCCCCACCCTAATTACATGCCTTGCCAAAATGATTCTTTGAACTTCTGTTTGCTCTCCAGAAATAAATTAAACAAGACTCTGTGCAAAATGCATTGTTGTGGATTTTTCCTGTGAAATAGCTCGGTGCAGTGAAATTAATTTCTGAATCTTGCTGGGAAGATTTAATCATACTTTATAGTTATTTTATCGCTGCTGGTACCACACAGCCCTCCTACACTCCTGTGTGTGTCCTGCTTAAAGAGAAAATCGAATCCACTGAATTAGTATGGTTTCATACGTCTCCATTACTCCATGCAGCTGTAAAGGATGTACAATACATATTTTAAACGCTTCTTTGGATAAAAATAACTCTCTCTTAACTTTTTCCAAGAAATGCTCTTTTATTTGATCCCTATCTAGGTTACCTAACTAAGTTATATAGGCTGCTGATGTCTGAAAGTGTTTTGATATATGCATAATTAATTTCAGGACTAGAGTAGGTTTGCGTATTATGAGGTAATTATCATCTTCATGCCTCTCACAGTTGGAGAATCTGCATTTAAATAGAAGGGAAGCATATATTCTGATTCCTGATGAAGGATCTCTGATAAAGTCCAGGTCCTGATTTTTAAAATTATTTCGTGGTGTTGTTTGAGCAGTGGCAGGCATCCAGGTTTTGATGTTCCAGTTCCCTGGTGTATGGTTAGCTACCACTGTCCCTTTAGGACTCAGACAGCCAAGTATTGCCTGCCACATTCCTCAATGGAAAGTCTGTACTTAAACCCCTTGTGCTGAGCACTCAGTGCTCAATCATAAGAGTCGCATTTGTAGTACAACTGATTGTGATGACACCTTTGAATTTTGAATGTCGTCGCCTTGTTTATTTCAAGTCTGAGTTAATTCATGACCGTGTTCTGCACTTGGGTTCATCACATCCACAGCTCTCTCGTTACAATTTATTTGGTCATCCACCCATTTATCTATCTATCTATTTATTTATTTATCTATCCGTCCCATTTAATTATCTCTTTATTTGTTTATTTATTTATTTATCTGCATATTTAATTATTATTTGTTTAGTTTGCCTTTGTTTGCATGTTTGTTGATTGTCAGTCTTTGTGTGTAGTTTTTCATTGATTCTATGTCACTTCTTTGTTCTACTGTGAATGCCTGCAAGAAAATGAATCTCAGGGTAGTATTTGGTGATGTATACATACTTGGATAATAAATTTACTTTGAACTTTGATGAAGTGTCTTGGCCTTAACCATCAACTGTTTATTTCCCTCCATAGATGCTGTCTGACCTGCTGAGTTCCTCCAGCATTTTGTGTGTGTTCCTCTTGAAAAAACCATTAAGCTCCTAAAGCGGTTTGTTTTAGTGGTGTTGGCTACTGTAATCTGTGATGCCACAGAAGAATGACAGGAAATATACGTACAACAGTTTATCAAACATCAATTGTTATTGCAGTAGAGATTTCCAACTTTCTTTGATTTGTATCAGTCTGAAACTTACCTTTGTTACAATCCATTGCACTGTCCTGCCACTCAACAACATTCTCTTAATACTCTTTATACTCTAAATCTTAAGAAGTTTTATTGGTTCTGATGACAGGTGATTGAGTTGTCTTCACAGATGCTGCCTGAGTCTGACCTGCTGGGTACTCCCACCATCTTTTAATTGTTTTTAATTTTGCTAGCATCTGTAGCATTTTGGTTTTGTTTCACAAGAGCTTGATAACCATGAATATTGCAATTTCCCACTATGCCATCGATATACAGTCACAAGTACGCTGAGTTCATACTATGTTTAAATGTCAACTTACAACAACATTCATTAGTAAGCCTCACAGAAAATGAAATGAAAGACCACATCTGTTTTGTGCTAAACCTGGTTTATGTTAATATGGAATTTAAATTTTAGAGTTTGTACTGATGATGTAAAAAATATAAAGTAGTCCCTGGGCAAGTTGGGTGGCATGGTAGTGTGGCAGTTAGTGTAATGCTTTAAAGTCCTTACGATTGGGGTTCAATTCCCACTGACGTCTATATAGTTCAATTCCCTCTGACCCCATGGGCTTCCTATAGGCACTCCACTTTCCTCCTACATTCCAAAGACAAACAGATTAAGGGAAATGAGTTGTGGGCACCAGAAGCATGGTGATACTTGTAGGCTGCACCCGGCACATCTTGGACTGTTAGTTGACAGAAACGACGCATGTCACTTTATGTTTTGATGTCATCATCATCATTATGTTCCGTGTCATATGACTTGGATGATCATGATCTTTCCATGATTGTTCTTGGCAAATTTTTCTATAGAAGTGGTTTACCACTGCTTTCTTCTAGGCAGTGTCTTCACAAAATGGGTGACCGCAGCCATTATTAATACTCTTCAGAGATTGTCTGCCTGGTGTCAGTGGTCACATAACCAGGACTTGTGATCTGCACCAGCTGCTCAAACAACCATCCACTACCTGCTCCCATGGCTTCATGTGACCCTGACTGGGGGGCTAATCAGGTGCTACACCTTGCCCAAGGGTGACCTGCAGGCTAGCGGAGGGAAGGAGCACCTCACACCTCCTTTGGTAGAGATGTAACTCCACCCCAAGTTTTAATGTATATGAGGCAAATAAATCTAATCATTAAACCTCTATCTTTACTGATAACATTATAAGTGTGGGCAGGGAAAAGACCAGGGCAAGCAAAGGCTGGCAAGTGTACTCTACATTTTAAGTTTTATTTTGGCATGTAGAAGCCTACAGGACTCCATACTGAAGCCTCAACTTCAGATAACTTGATTATTTGTACTCGCCATTCCTCTCCGCTTTTTATTCTTTCATTTCTATATCCTGTCCACTCAGCACATCCCAGTACCTCACCTTGACTTCACATCATCAGCAACTGACATTGGAGTTTAAGTGTGCTATACCATATTACACCGTTGCTGACGTACCCTTTCATCCCACCCTTTGCCTCGCCACCTTTCTTTCTCAGGCCTGGCAACTGTCCTTTGATTCAAAATATTCACTCAGTCCTCTTTCTACAGAAATACACACAAAATGCTGGAGGAACTCAGCAGGCCAGGCAGCATCTCTGGGAAAGAGTACAGTCGATGTTTTGGGCCGAGACTCGTCAGGGCTGGAAAGGAAGAGGAGACGTCGCAGTAAGAAGGTGGGTGGGGGGAGGGGAGGGGAGGAAGAAGTACAAGGTGGTAGGTGATAGGTGGATCTGAGAGGGGGGAGGGGTGAAGTAAAGAGCTGGGAGATTGATTGGTGAAAGAGATAAAGAACTGGAAAAGAGGGAGTCTGATAGGATAGAAGACCATGGAAGAAAGGGAAAGGGGAGGAGCACCAGAGGGAAGTGATGGCCAGGTAAGGAGATAGATGAGAGAAGGAAGCAGGAATGGGGAACGATAAAGGAGGGAGGGGTGCAATGACCGGAAGTTCGAGAAATCGGTTTTCATGCCATCAGCTTGGAGGCTATCTGGACAGGATATCGGGTGTTGCTCCCCCAGCCTGAGTGTGGCCCCATTCAGCAGTAGAGGAGGCCAAGGACTGACATGTCAGAATGGGAATGGGAAGTAGCATTGAAACGGGTGACCATGGGGAGATTCTGCTTTCTGTGGACGATGGAAGTGAAGGTTCTCGACAAAGTGGTCTCCCGATCTACGTTGAGTCTCACCAATATGTAGAAGGCCACAACAGGTTACAGTGAATGAACCCAGCCGACTCGCAGATGAAGTGTCTCCTCACCTGGCAGGACCGTTTGGGGCCCTGAATGGTGGTGAGGGAGGAGGTGCAAGGACAGGTGTAGCACTTGTTCCACTTGCAAGGAGGGAGATCAGTGGGGAGGAACCAGTGGACAAGGCAGTCGCATGGGGCGCGATCCCAGTGGAAAATGGAAAGTAGGTGGGGTGGGGAGTGGAGTGTGGGGGGTAAGTAACATCACTTTCCCAAATGTTACTCTACTGGCTGAGTTAGAACGTAGAACCCATAACACAGAACATTACAGCACAGTACAGACCCTTCAGCCCATAATGTTGTGCCAACTTTTCAACTGACTCTAAGATCAATATAACCCTTCCCTCCTATATAGCCCTCCCTCCATTTTTCCATCATTTATGTGCCTATCTAAGAGTTTTTTGGATGTCCCTAATCTCTCTGCTTCTACCACTGCCCCTAGCAGGGCGTTCCATGCACCCACCACTCTCTGTGTAAAAAACTTACCTCTGAATCCCCCCTATACTTTACTCCAATCACCTTAAAATTAGGCCTCTTCATATTTGCCGTTTTCATCCTGGAAAAAAGTCTCTGGCTATCCACTTGATCTATACCTCTTATCATCTTATTAAACACCTCAATCAAGTTACCTCTCATACTCCTTTGCTCCAAAGGGAAAAAACCTGGATCATTCAATATCTCTTCGTAAGACAAATTCTTCCAGCATTTGATGTCTCCTTTCAGTAATTTTTCCCTCCCTTTCCCTCTTTTTCTATTCGCCACTCTGGCCTCTTACCTCTTCTTACCTACCTATCACCTCCCTCTGGGTCCCTTCCCCCATCCCTTTCTCCCATGGTCCACTCTCCACTCCTATCAGATTCGCTCCTCTCCAGTCCTTTACCTTTCCTACCCCCCTGGCTTCACCTATCACCTGCTAGCAACCCTCCTTCCCCTCCTCCCATCCTCTTTATTCTGGCATCTTCCTTTTCCTTTTCAGTTCTGAAGAAGGATCTCGGCCCGAAACGTTGATTATTTCTTTATTTCCACAGATGCTGCCTGGCCTGCTGAGCTCCTCCAGCATTTTGTGTGTGTTGCTCTGGATCTCCAACATCTGCAGACTTTCTCTTGTTTATGCTGTTCTTTTGGCATTTCTGTTTTGTTTCAGCTTCCAACACCCACAGTTTTATTTGTTTTCCAAATGTGCTCTGGCAACATTTCCCATCATCTTCTTTTTGGAATAGAACCAAACTTTGCTCTTCACATCAGTAAAAGCACAGCACAACCAGGAGCAGACTAAATCCCTCTCCTTTTCCTGACCAGATACCTGGTGCCAACTCCTTTGATATCAGGTCAGTGCAGTTTTGTGGTACTGGCAGGTACCTGCTAGGAAGTGATTTGAGGCTGGTAAAATTCATTTCAGACAGGACTCTGCTGCCAGCAGGCAATGGAGGCTTTGATCCATCAGTCTGGGCAGGATCTAAATACAAATCCCAGATACAATTAGTTTGTGCCTCTACCACTGCAAAATGCACTCCTCCTGAGTTCTAAGATAACATCATAGGTATTCAGCGGATCCAAAGGCAGTTACTGACCAATACCATTTATGCAATACTTGCTTTGTATTTGCTTATTTGCTGCTCATAAGCGCTACTGATGTCACAGTTCATTCTCATTTTTTTTTCTTTTGGCAATTTTTCCCACCTGTCACTTTCTCTATGTCAGTGTATCTCAGTAAATAGTGGAAGACAGGTGATTTCCTCTGAGACCGGCAAGATCAATTTTCCACACATTCCGACCTGAAGTTTGTTGTAGGCAACAGCTGCTCTTGAATACTCAGGGGTAAACTATTGCTAATGATGCTCATAAAAGGTAAAGAAAATAGATTTAACCAAACGCGAGTTTGAGCAAACACACCTGCAGGAGCAATGCATGTTTTCTATCTACATTGGATTCTGAGTTGCGCGTTTGTTATGGTAACTCGTCACGTGAATGGGAGTGTGGTAAAAGTGAAGGGAATAAATTATGTATTCATGCTTTGCTCTGGGCATTTTGGAGCTGGGAACTGACGGATGTCATATCTTTTGTTGACCGCTGAGTTACACTTAATTCCACTCAAGTTTCATCGCTTCAAGATTGTATGTTTTGCTAGTTTCTAATAAAGTATCAAATACATTTTTTTCACTTTTGGAAATGATTATTGGATTGAACGGAGGGCGAGTCATAGAAGGATAATAATCCACTGGGGTCGCCTGCAGTCGCAATGGTTTGTTAGAATAGCTGCTACAGCACCTGTCTCAAAACTTATTCCAAGTCAGTACATCTAAACACACCGGACGGACAATTTGTATTATATTCTGACATCAAAATTGCTTTAAACAAATGAATTTCAGAGGTAGAACTAAATGCACAGTGCAATTATCCAGTGTATTTCACGGCACTATATAGTGACAAATTTCAAGGTGGTTATCTCTGCCTATTATGCATTTGACACCCAGTTTTTTATTGTTACTAGTGTCAGGCGTAGGAAGTTCTTGAAGACTAAGAGTAGAAGAGACTCTTCTTCCTATCACACTATTAATTGATGTGGGACTGTGAGTAGCATACACCCAGCAGCCACTTTATTAGATCGGGGGATTGCTGGGTGACTTGGTTCGAGTAGTCAGAAGGGCTATTCTGTGCCGTATATCAATAAATAAATTTTTTAAATAACCACCTCCTGTATTAATAATGTAGCTAGTGAGTGTGTGTTTGTGTTCTGCTGCCTCTATACTCCATCCATTTGAAAGTTCGAGTTGCTGTCCGTTCAGAGATGCTCTTCTGCACACCACTGTTGTAACTTATGGTTATTTCAGTTACTGATGTCTTCCTGTCAGCCTGAACCAGTCTGCCCATGTTCTGCTGACCTCTCTCATTAATAAGGACTTTCTGCCCGCAGAACCGCCGCTCACTGGATGTTATTTTGTTTCTTGCACCTTGTTATCTGTAATCTCTAGAGACTGTTGTGCGTGAAAATCCCAGGAGATCAGCAGTTTCTGAGATACTCAAACCACCCCATCTGGCACCAACAATCATTCCACAGTCAAAGTCACTTTGATCACATTACTTCCCCATTCTGCTGTTTGGTCTGAACAACAACTGAACCTCTTGACCATGTCTGCATGCTTTTATGCATTGAGTTGCTGCTACATGATTGGCTGATTCGATATTTGTATTAATGAGCAGGCATTAGATATTTGCATAAACAAGTGTATCTAATAAAGCTGCTATTGAGTATACTTTATACAATCACAATTCTTCATAGTTTTGATGTTGGAAATGTACTTTTCTTGAATTTCACATGCAATGTCCAGTGCTTAAGTAGTACCTTTTGGGTTAATGTTATTTAAATGGACAGTTTGGAAATTTATTGTACGTTTTAGGGGGTTTTGATTTAAGCATATTCTCCAGACCTTCTCTCTTCTCGCCTTTCCTGTTGGGCAGACAATGCAGAAGCCTGAAAGCTGGTATCACCAGGCTCAAGGACAGCTTCCACCCCACTGTTATCAGACTATTGAACAGACCTTTCATACAGTAAAATGAACTCTTGGCCTCACAATCTACTTTGCACTTTATCATTTACCTCATGACATCCATTTGGTTAATTTCACAGTTTATTCTGCATTCTGTTATCGTTTTGCCCGGGACTACCTGTGTAATGAGCTAAACTGCAGAAACAGTTCGCAGGACAAGATTTTCACTGTCTCTTGGTATATCTAACAATAATAAACTGATACCAATAAACTAATAAAATTTTATAGGTACTTTTTTCCAGTTATTACTCTCCTAAGAGATGTTTTATTAAATGTTTCCATGAGTCCTCCTCTGATGTCACTACCATGTTGATGATAATTTTTGATGACAGAATCTTGATCCTTCATTGATCCTGTTATAGTTACTATTTCATAGATTTGTTGAGTGTGCCCTCAGGAAAGTGAACGTCAGGGTTGCATGTGGTGACATATATGTACTCTGATAATAAAATTTACTCTGAACTTTTTTAACACATGTGCTTCAAGCAACTAGGCAGTGACACACTAGGTAGGGTAGATATCAATCTGATTAGAAAAATGGAAGGTTGGTAGAGAGGTTCCTAAAATTCAAGGGACTTTTTCCAGTTATGTAAGTTGGGGTTGGGGGCAAAGCTTGTGAGCTTGAGAGGACAAAAAGTCCCAATGTTCTCAAGAAGTCCAAAGCAGTACCCCTGTCCATACTTATCCTAATGCACTGGCTACTAGAGATCACATCTTGGATAAAATACTGCAAGGGTCAGAAATACATCTTTTATGTTTATTCTGCTCATTTTCAATTGTCTGCAAAAGACATACAATCTTACTTCCTTCCAACCTTGGGTTCTTGTCCAAACCAGGAGTCTGAGCCAATCCACGAAGTATAGTCTTGGAACGATTGGAAAAGAATTATAATTTAAAAAGAACTGGCCAGGAAGCTGCCTCTGGATCAGCTGGAAACCCTGCATGCTGTATGATGTTGTCCTGGAAGTTTCTCTCAAGCTGAATCATCAGTTGGAAACCCTGCCATTAATATCAAGTCCACAATTAACTGGCAATGTAGCACCAGCATTGTTGGAACATTTATTACAGCCAGAAAGCTCCTTGTCACATATGCACCTCTCCTGCTTTCAACTTCAGGAGAGATTTGTCCTTGCTGTAGTTACCTCGTACTTCAGCTAGCTCTTACACCAAATGCTGTGCGTTGTACAGGGAATTACAGTGAGGCCTTAATGGAGATAATATGACAAGAAGATTACAAAGTTTAGATGTTAACCAATAATGGGTTTTAGCTCAGCTCTGATGTGGGAATTCTAGCTGTATTATTACTGGCCAGTAAGAGGATCAACATCCTCGGTTTATTGTTCCAACCACGTTTCAAAGTTCAAGTCCAAAATATGTTTACTATCAAAGGACACATATTTCACCATATACTATCCTGAGATTTATTTTCTTGCAGTGGAACCAAGAAATACGATAGAATCAATTAAAAAAACTGCAAAGACCGACAAACAACCAATGTGCTGAAGAAGACAAACTGCAAATATAAACAGACAAATAAAGTCCTTGAGTCCTTGAAAATGAGTCCATAGGATGTGGAATCAGTTCAGAGTTGAGCTGATTGAATGAAGTTATCCATACTAGTTCAGGAGTCTGATGGTTGAAGGGTAATAACTGTTCCAGAACCTGGAAGTGTGGGACCTGAATCTCTTGTACCTTCTTCCTGATGGCAGTAGTGAGAAGAGAGCATGGCCTGAGTGGTGGGGGTCCTTGAATATGGATACTGCTTTCTTATTGTAGCACGCCTTGAAGATGCTCATTGGTGAGAAGGGCTTTTCCTGTGACGGACTGAGCTTTTCTGTTCTTGGGCATTGGTGTTTCCATATCAAGCCACTGCGTATCTATGGAAGTTTATCAAAGTTTTAGATGACATGCTGAATCTGCTAGACTTCTAAGAAAGTAGGGGTGCTGTTGTGTCTTCCTTCTGATGGCATTTACGTGCTGGCCCCAGGACACATCCTCTGAAATGATAGCACCAAGAAATTGAAAGCTATTGACCCTCTCCACCTCTGGTCCCCTAATGAGGACTGGCTCCCGGACCTTCAATTTCTTCCGTCTGTAGTCAATAACCAGCTCTTTGGTTTTGCTGATGTTGAGTGAATGATTGTTGCGGCAGCATTCAACCAGATTTTAAATCCCCCTCCAAAAACTCACCATTTTCTATTAATACCGTTTATTTTCCTGAAGTTTGCCACATTTCCTGTGTTTATTATATTTAAAATTACGTCATAATTTGCATATTTTATTTATTTATGTATGTTATTTATTTTTATTTGGAGATACAGTGTGGAACGGGCCCTTCTAGCCTGATTAGCCACACTGCCCAGCAACACACCAATTTAACCCTTAACCTAATCACAGGATGACTTGCAATGACCAATTACCTACCGACTGCTGTACATCTTTGTAACGTGGGGGGATGGCAGAGCACCCAGAGGACACACGCATGGTCACCGTGGGAACATACAAACTCCTTACAAGCAGCGTTGGAACTGAACTCCAAACTCCAATGCCCTGAGCCGTTAAAGCATATATGTCAAACTCAAGGCCAGCGGGCCAAATCCGGCCCGCGGTGGAATTATCTTTGGCCCGCGAGATAATATCTAATTACTATTAAAGCTGGCCCCAGTAATCGAAGTGCCTATGGTGTATGATATGGCTAATGCTGAGTTTATTCAGGTACCAGGTTTTCAGGGTTTTTAGTGTTTATTCGGCAGTCTTGCTCGGCAGTCTTCTTCATAAGAAACGGAATTTGTAAAGTGAAACACTTTGTAGTTATAGCAGAGACTGAGACACATGAGAGCAGGCTGAAAAAACGGAGGCAACGAAAGCTGCGTTCGCTCGCGTCCGACTGATCCGGCCCGCATGAAGCTGCATTTTGCTCAATCCGGCCCGTGACCTAAGATGAGTTTGACACCCCTGCGTTAAAGTATCACGCTATCCTCTGTCCAACAGTGATGCCCCTTTATTCAGGCTTGAATCGTTGCCGCAAAACTTAAATATATTGTTATCATAAAATCTTATTTTCATATCTGATGTGTTTCACGATTCCCCATTTTCTCATTTCCAAATACCACATAATTTTCAGTATTTCACGTCTCTTTCTGACAGGTTTTCTTCATCTGATTTCTTACAACTTAATTTTTAGATTTTTACTTGTTTGTTGTATCAAAACCACCATTAATCTGTTGTCAGCTGACTCACGGAAAAGAATCGTGCTTGCCTTGAGTAGCTACTGCGCCTACCGGATGTGGTAAACTTTCTCCTCCAAACTTAGCATCTACAATGATAGTAAGAATTTTTCTTGTATTCCCCTTGCACGTGAGGATAAAATCAAGTAATACCAATGGAACTGCTGAAAACCTATTAGCTGGTAGAGTCATGCCTCAGCTGAGCCAACTGTCAAAGCTTCATGAGAATCTGAAAATCTCTGAAATTCAGAAACATTCAAAAATGCTATAAAACAATTAAAAGTTAATCAGGTGATAAAAGTTATTATTATTTTACAGAAGAACATTTATATTATTGTTTTTTTTTGTATTTGCACAGTTTGTTGATTTCTGCACTCTGGTTAAAAACCCAAGTTTGGCAGTCATTCATTGATTCTGTTATAGTTACTATTCTATATATTTGTTGAGTATGTCCACAAGAAAATGAATCTCAGGGTTGTGTATGGTGACATAAAGTATATATACTTTTATAATAAAATATACTTAGAACTTTGAAAAACAAATTTTATCTAAGACCATAAGACATAGGAGCAGAATTAGGCCACTTGGGCCATCAAGTTTGCTCCAATATCTTAACATGGCTGATCCATTTCCCTCTCAACCCCATTCTCCTGCCTTCTCCCTGTAAACTTTCATGCCCTGATTAATTAAGAACCTATCAACTTCCTCCTTAAATACACCTAATGACCTGGCCCCCACAGCCAATGTGGCAACCAATTCCACAGATTCATCACTCTTTGACTAAAGAAATTCCTCCTCATCTCCATTCTAAATGGACATCCCTCTATTCTGAGGCTGTGCCCTCTAGACCTAGGCTTTTTATTTTGGTTTCTTACAGTGAGATACAGTGAAAAGCTTGTCTTGCCTGCTGCTCATGTATAACAAATCATTACACAGTGCATTGAGCTAGAGTAAGGTAAACAATAACAATGCAGAATAAAGTGTAAAAGCTACTGAGGAAGTGCAGTGCAGGTAAACGGTAAAGTGCAAGATCATTGTTTGGAGATCAAGAGTCCATCTTATCATTCAAGAGTCTTTTTCAAGGGTCTGATAATGATGGGATAGAAGCTGTCCCTCCAGTTGCAATTCCTTGGGAAGGTCTTGATGGGCCAAATGGCATCCTTATACAGTACTGTGCAAAAGTCTTAGGCAGATATATATGTTCCCCAGACTTTTGCACAGCACTGTGTTTTCTAAGAAGATATGAGAATAGGGAATGCATTTGCCATTGATTGCATTGGCAGAAGCAGGCACTGCGCAATCCTTGTGGTGATAAATTTCCATCTTAAGTTGAAGACATCTTCAGTTTGTTGGGTAGCATTAAAGTTGTACTAAGTGGGATAGACTCACCTCAAAACTAGACATTCAAAAGCCGCTGTTCAAAGTTCAAACTACATTTAATATCAAAATATGTATACATTATAGAACTTTGAGATTCGTCTCCTTACAGGCAGCCACTAATCAAAGAAATCTCAAAAGCCCCATTAATAAAGACTGTCAAACACCCAATGCGCAGAGAGAGAGAGAGAGAGAGAGAGAGAGAGAGAGAGAGAGAGAGAGAGAGAGAGAGAGGGAGAGAGAGAAACAAATGAGCAAACAATAGAAGTAAGCAAGTAGCTCTCATATCGAAAGTGAGTCCACCGACACAAACCCCAGAGCTGCCGGAGCAGGCCACAGCCTCAGTTCAGTGCAGAGCCGAGTCAAGACCGCGGAGCAGCGTGCAGAACCAGCCTCTAGTCCCGACACCCTGCCTTATCAATCCATCCCCGGCCTGGCATTTAAATCGTCCGGACAGCAGCAGTCTGTAAGGCAGCATTTGTCTGTGTGTAGTGTCAAAGAACCTTGTTAAACCTAAAATCGATGGGTGAGAAATGACAAGAAATAGTTACACTGTTGCCTAGCAAATAATAATGCATTCCTTACATAATTTTACATTGTATGATATTGAAAAATATACAAGTTGCAAATACCAAATCATCTTTTCCCTGTAAAGAATTAAACCTTAAGAGCAAAGAGCCAATCACAGTGGTTAGCACGTTTTACAGTACAGGTGACCCGGGTTCAATTCCCACTACTGCCTGTAAGGAGTTTGTACGTTCTTCCTGTGACCACATGATTTTCCTCTGGGTGTTCCAGTTTTCTCCCACAATCCAAAGATGTACTGGTTGGTAGGCTAATTGGTCATTTTAAATTGTCCCGTGATTAGGCCAGGATTAAATAAGGGGATTACTGGGTGGCATGGCTTGAAGGGCCTAAAGGGCTTATTCTGTGCTATAAATAAATAAATAGATAACTAGATAAATTAATAGATAGATAAATAACCTACTACAGAAGTTAGCATAAAAGAATAGCCTATTATCTATTTACTCTTCATTGCCATCAAAAAAATATTGCCTTGCAAACTGGAAATTGATGAGAATAGGTAGCTTATTACTACCTGGCATGTTAAATTACATGTCAGCATTTACCTTTTCAATATAGTCATATTCAAACTGTCTAATCTACATAGAGAAATGCTTTTAGATTTTTCCTATAATATGTCATCAGTGAAAGGATTCCAAGATTGGACATTATCTTCACTGTTAGTAGCTTCATTCACAACAAGTCTTTTAAGTCTATAACACTCTTGTCTTCCTAGTTCAAAGATTCAAAGTATGTTTGTTATCAAAGTAAGTATGCAGTATACAAACTTGAGATTAATTTTCCCCACAGACAGCCATGAAACAAAGAAAACCATGGAACCTGTTGTATATTTAATATTTCAATAATATTTAAGTAATCTTGTATATAAGTAATCCCATTTTATATATATTTATAATCTTATCAAATTTCTCTAGTGCCTTCAATACAATCCAGCCACTTCTTCTGAGTGAGAAGCTGCAAAGGATGGGTGTAGACAAATCTATGCATTACTGACTGCCCGACTGATGGACCCCAGTTTGTACGGGGGGTAGTTCTCTGTCTGAGGTGGTGGTGAGTGACACTGAAGCCCCACAAGAGACTGTTGTGTCTCCGTTTCTGATCACACTGTACACCTCAGACTTTCAGTACAAATCTGAGTCCTGTCACTTGCAGAAGTTCTCTGATGACCCTGTGGTGGTTGGGTGTATCAGGGACGGGCAGGAGTCGGAGAACAGAGGACTGGTGGACAAGTTTGTGGAGTGGTGTGGGAAGAATCACCTGCTCCTGAATGTGGCCAAAACCAGGGAGATGGTGACTGATTTTAGGAGGAAGAGGACGGTGACGAGTCCTGTATACATTCTGGGGGAAGAAGTTGTGGTGGTGGAGGAGTACAAATACTTGTGTGTTCAACTTGACAAAGGACTCGACTGAAAAACCAACACTATTTACAAGAAGAGAATAAGCAGGCTCTATTTCTAAGGACGCTGAGATCCTTCAATGTGAGCAGTAGGACGTTGGAGATATTTTGCCAGTCTGTTGGTAGCGAGTGCAGACTTCTTTGTGCCTTTATGTTGGGGGAGCAGCATCGGTGCTGGTGATGCAAGAAGACTAAATAAACCCATTAAAAAGACTGGATCCATCCTTGGCCACAACCTGGACTCTTCTGAGTTAGTGGTGGAAAGGCAATCACTAAACAAACCGTGATCTATTATGGACGAACTGGCACATCCTCTCCGTGACCTTCTGAATAAGCAGTGGAGCCCCCTTTCAAACAGGTTCATTCAGTTCCGCTGTCACAAGGATCGTTTCAGAAAATCTCTCCTACCAAATGCAATCAGCATATACAACAGTTGAGACAGCATATGAGACAGGAGAACACACGTGACGAAGGGTCTCGGCCCGAAACGTCGACAGTGCTTCTCCCGATAGATGCTGCCTGGCCTGCGAGAACACACGTGACGAAGGGTCTCGGCCCGAAACGTCGACAGTGCTTCTTCCTATAGATGCTGCCTGGCCTGCTGCGTTCCACCAGCATTTTGTGTGTGTTGTTTGAATTTCCAGCATCTGCAGATTTCCTCGTGTTGCATCATAGAACAATAGCCTTGTTTTATTATTTCGTACGTTATTATTGCACATTATTGCAGATTGGTAGGTTATCATCGTGTATATTATTATTCTGTACTTTATTTATTATTATTGCTAAGAGGTTTTATAAATGTTGCTGCTGTAACAAAATAATTTCCTACTCAGGATCAATAAGGTACTTATTATTATTTCAGTCTCCCATATATTCCTTTGAATAAGTTTAATGTTTTGAAGTTACAAAACATAACAGAACCTGTACAAAGTAAAACATCAAAAACCCCACACGCAAGCAGCAGTAAAAAAAATGACTATAAACCTGAAAGAATCCAGGCATATTCAGTTCAGCTCAGTGCCAGTTATCTGCAGGCCATCCCGATTCAAAATTGCTTAAAATAGCAGCAGCACTCGGAGCGACCAGAAACCAGAAACACACAGAGTCCAATCCACAAACCACATTGATTAAGCTTAGCTCAAGACCCAGAGCTCTGGCACCATCTGCCATGTATTGAAATGGTAAGGTCAGTTAACATAGCTTGACACTTGTCAGGTATGGTGACGATGTCATCAGTCAGGGACAGAATAACATGTGACGTGAGGGAGCATGGAAGTGAGAATGAGAAATAAAGAGATGTTCAGAGCATGAAATGTCGAGTCATGATGGATGCACTAACTAATTAAGTACTAAGATAGGTTGCAAATACATAACAATGGCGACGAGGATACGGATTTTGAAAATGTTGATGAGAATGGAGAAATCCAGGATCCAATGTTTTGTGGAGCCAACCATGCCAGGTCCAAGATGGTCATGGTGACTCAATTATTTGAACTTTATGCTGAGAGTAAAGGACTGCTGGTGGATGTTAATGCAACAGATAATGCAGATCAAAGATGGACAGCACTACTTTAGCACCATGCAGGACCAGATGTGCAGGATATATTTCTATTAAACATGACCAAACATGGGGCACGTCACAGGCTGTGCAGCTGTGGTGGGTGTGTTGAATTTTTACTTCATTCCCCTGGTCAACACTACGTTTTCCCGGTGGCATTTTCATCAGCTTGCCCAAAAACAAGGTGAGACGGTTCAACTGTGCTCTACCCGCCTCTGGCAGCCAGCAAAAGACTGTAGTTTTTGAATGGACACAGGTAACCAAATCAGGAATGCCACAGTGGGAAAATGTAACTCAGTCTATGCGCGGAGAAAACTGGTGGAGAATATCCAGGGGTCTCACGTTTGCCCGCACTCCAGAAGTAGCAGCACAGTGTGAAAAAGTAGAGGAACAATTGTCAGCCATGTCACTCCAAGGGAGCCAGCCACGTTTCACACCGTGAGGATGCAACACACAGCAAAACGAATGTCTACTAATAAATACAAATGAAAGGAAGTGCTCCAGAAAAACACATCACCTGGGCAGAGACCCAAAGTACCCAGCTTGTGAACAGACACGCAGAAAATGTTTGGAAAGCACCACTTTGCAAAAGTGTGCCACACAAAAGGACTAAAGACACAAAAAGTGAACAATATTGAGGATGAACAGAAGGAATTTGTATTTGTTGTTAATGAGACAGTCATCTGAAAAAAAACTTTTTGTGTAGGTGTTGTAAATCTGCGCATGTTCGTAAATTCAAGAGCCAGAAGTTATATACTGGGTGAAACGGTGTGGGAAAAACTTAAGTCGGAGAAGATAAAGTGCCATTCATATATTCCTAAACAGAAGAGAAAGCTGTCCCCATATTCATCCAGCACATCACTGGAGGTTAAGGGGGTGTTTGAATGTGAGATAGGTATTGGCAACAGAACAGACCAGGCAGAGTTCATCGTGATGAAAGGTGATGGTGAACCACTCCTAGGTAAAAATTGAGTGTGTTAAAGATTGGAGAAAATGTGTCAGTTAAAGAGTCACTTAAGCTGCAGAACCCAAAAGTGTTTGAAGGGGTAGGAAAGCTGAACACTAAACAGATCAGTCTACATTGATCCAAAGATAAACCCTGTGGCCCAGACACTCAGACACATACCTTACAACTTAAGGGATGCAGTTGAGAAAAAAATTGAACAGATAATGAAAATGAACTTTATTGAGAAAGTTGAATGTCCAACTCCTTGGATTAACCTGGTAGTAATTTTACCAAATCCCGATAAGGACATCAGAATATGCCTAGATCTGAGAAGGGCAAATGAAGCAATTGTGAAGGAGATATCCCATTCGAACTGTAGATGAGATACTACAGGGTATAATTGGAGCTGCTGTGTTTAGCAAGCTAGACTTGAAATGGGGTTATCACCAGCTAGAACTACCTTCAGAATCAAGAGAGGTAAGCACATTTGCTGTGCCTATGGGGTACAAGAGACTGGCATTTGGTGTGTCATCAGCCAGTGAGCAGTACCAGCATGAGATAGCAAATGCTTTAGCTGGAATGGAAGGAGTTGAGAACATCTCAGATGATGAGATTGTACATGTACCTAAACAAAAACTGCATGATGAGAGACTGCAGAGCGAACGTTATAGAGACTCATGGAGTGCGGACTGGCACTGACCTTGGGGAAATGTCAGTTCAATATGGACAGACTAGTTTTCATGGGAATTCTCTTGTCACAGAAAAGCATCGGACCAACTGAGGAGAGAGTGTGAGCAGTAATGGAGGCTCGTGAACCACAAAACACCACAGAAGTGAGGAGTTTCCTACGTCTTGTTGGCTACAACAGCAGATTCATACCACAGTTTGCAACTTTGTCAGAACCACTGGGACGCTCGACCAGGAAGGACACCCAGTTCAAGTTCGGAGAAGAACAGAGACAAGTATTCAAAGTTCTAAAAGAGGAGATAGCAAGAACAGGTACATTGGTCTATTTTGATAAAGATGCACTAACTAAAGTAATAGCAGATGTCAGTCCAGTCAGACTGGGGACAGTACTCATACAAAAACAAAATGAAGAAATGGTATCTGTCTGCTATGTGACCCATAGTCTCACAGACTGTGAACGAAAATACTCACAAACAGAGTTTTAGCACTAGTATGGGCCTATGAAAGACTTCATCCTTAGTTGTATAGGAGAAATGTGACCTGACTACAGATCACAAACCTTTGGAGATGATTTACAGTCTAAAGATCTAAAACAAGCACACGCATAGAGTGGTGGGTCTTCAGATTGCAACCATATGACTCCATCGTCATACACAAACCAGGTAAACAGAAGCGACACACACAAAATGCTGGAGGAACTCAGCAGGCCAGGTAGCATCTATGGAAAAGAGTACAGTTGACATTTTGGGCCGAGACCCTTTGGCAGGACTGGAGAAAAAATGATGAGGAGAGGATTTAAAAGGTGGAAGGAGGGGAGAGAGAAACACAAGGTGATAGGTGAAACCAGGAGGAGGAGGGATGAAGTAAAGAGCTGGGAAGTTGATTGGTGAAAGAGATACAGGGTTGGAGAAGGGGGAACCTGATAAGAGAGGACAGAAGGCCATGGAAGAAAGAAAAGGGGGGAGGAGCACCAGGGGGTGGCTATGGGTGGGAAGGAGATAAGGTGAGAGAGGGTAAAGGGGATGGTGAATGGCGAAGAAGGGGTGGCATTACTGGAAGTTCAAGAAATTGATGTTCATGCCATCAAACTGGAGGCTACCCAGGCGGAATATAAGGTGTTGTTCCTTTAACCTGAGTGTGGCCTCTTCGCGACGGTAGAGGAGGTAATGGATTAACATATCGGAATGGGAATGGGAAGTGGAATTAAAACGGGTAGCCACTGGGAGATTTCTCTTCTCCTGGGAGATGGAGCTCAGGTTCTTGGCGAAATAGTCTGCCAATCTCACTGATAAACAGCAGGCCACACCGGGAGCACTGGACACAGCACAAGACCCCAACAGACTCACAGGTGAAGTGTTGCCTCACCTGGAGGGACAGTTCGGGGCCCTGAATGGTTGTGAGGGAGGAGGTGTAGGGGCAGGTGTAACACTTGTTCTGCTTGCAAGGATAAGTGCCAGGAGGGAGATCAGTGGGAGGTATGAATGTATAAGGGAATCGCGTAGGGATCGATCCTTGTGGAAATCTTCTGGGGGGGGGGGGGCGGGAAATGGGTGGTGGGATCCCGTTGGAGATCCAGGAAAACAGAACATTGCAAACCCACTGTCAAGGCTACTGGGAGAGATTGCTCGAAAGGAGAAACACAGACATGATTCAGAGGAACATGTCAGGTTCATAGCTGTGAGTGCTATGCCTAAAGCCCTGACAACACGAGAGGTGGAGAGAGCGTCAGCCACAGATCCAGAGCTGCAGGAGGAGCAGAAAGCCGTCATGAATAGACACTTTGAGGACTGTAAGGCATATGCAGTCATTGCACATGAGCTACAGTATGTGTTGTGGGTCATCTTAGCCTCAGAGGGACAAGGATTGTGTTACCTAAATCCTTGCACACACGGGCACTTGCCCTAGCTCTTGAAGGACACTTGGGAACAGTTGGTACAAAACAGCTTCTCAGAACCGAGTTTCGGTGACCTGGTATGGATAAACTAGTTGAGAAATACTGCAATACCTGTCACAGCTATCAAACTCTATCGAGATCTGACCCTCCAGAACCATTAAAACAGGCACCATTACCAGATGGTCACTGGCAGGAGGGAGCTGCTGGTCTACTTGGCCCATTACCAACAAACCATTCCATTCTAGCAGGAGTTGATCACTACAGCTGACTTTACGAATATGACACTTTGACCTCTACAACTGCAGAGAGAGCTATTGACAGACTGGAGAACATTTTCAGTGGACGTGGACTGCCCATATCTATCAAATCAGGTAATGGACCTCAATTCATTTCCGAGCAGTTCAAGGAAAATTGTGAGAGTAATGGAATCAAACACCTGTAAACAACACCAAAATGGGCTCAGACATCTGATGAAGTGGAGCACCATAACGCATCGCTGAAGAAAAGGATCAGGATCGCTCAGGCAGAAGGACTTGACTGGAAACATGAACTGAGAAAATATGTGACTGTGTACAGAGGTGTGGAACATGCCACCACAGGGAAAAGCCCCGGCAAACTTCTCTGCAACCGCAAAGTGAGGGGGAAGTTACCAGACATCAAGGAGATACGCACAGCAGAACTGGAAGTACAAGATCAAAGAGGAAAGTACAAGCTGTATGCAGACGATCACAGAGGAGCACAAGAGTCTATTGTTAAAGTTGGGAACGCTGTGCTTATCCAGCAAGAAAAAGTGGACAAATTCACCACACCTTTCAACACAACACCACACAGGGTGGTGAGGAAAACAGGAAATCAAGTGTTGTTGAATCTCCAACTGGAGTACAGTATACAAGGAACACCACGCATGTAAAAATGTTCAACACAAGAAAGACTTCAAGGATTTGACAATGGGGTACTGGGACAGGAGGACAATGGGATGGACAGTTACGGACAAGCTCAGGTCCACAGTGAGCAAAAGCCATCATCAGACACTGGAAACGAAGAGAAACTGGTAGAGCGACCTCAAGGGTTAGAAAACAACCTCTGAAGTTTAATGATTTTGTATTGAATTAGAACTTTAAGTTGTGGGTTTTGAAACAATGAAAACTGTTGTAAATTGAAAATGAAGTTTTCAGTTCCAGAGTTATCCTTAAATTGAAACAGATAATGTGTTGGTTATAGTCTATATCAGAGAATATGTGTGGAATTGAAATAGTTAGATCTGTGAGTTAAATATGGTCCAAAACATTGAAGTTCATTTCCAGGGAAAGGAGTCATGTTGTATTGAAATGGCAAACTCAGTTAATGTAGTTTAACACTTGTCAAGTATGGTGGTGACATCATCAGTCTGGGACAGAACAACACATGATGTGACTGAGCATGGAAGTGAGAATGAGAAATAAAGACGTGTTCAGAGTATGAAGCACCGAGTCATGATAGATGCATTATCTAATTAAGTACTAAGTTAAGTTGCAAATACACAACACCATCCTCTGACAGTAGACAGTATCGAGCGAGTGAGACCATTTGAATGCTGGGACCTTCCTCCCAGGGGCGGGGTGGGAGGGGGGGGAGAAAGAGAGCGAGAGAGAGAGAGAATCACATGTAGACACCTTATTCTGGCAGCAGCGAACAAGAGGTTCTCTGCAGATATGCCAGTCTCATGTCATTGTCTCTGCAAACATAATGGACCGTTAGCATGCATTTACCTTTTTAACTGCCTTGTGCTACAAAAGGCATGTGAAAGGGTAAAGATGAACCAATTCAGGAAAGCTCTTTAAAGATATTAATATCTAGAAAATATACCCTCTCCTATGCAAGCACATCTCCCTTAGAGAAGGGGCCCATAACTGCTCAGAATACTCCAAGTGCCTTATAAAACCTCAAAATCACATTCTTGCTCTTATATTCTGGTCCTCTCAAAATGCCAACATTGCATTTGCCTTCCTTACCACTAACTCAATCTACAAGTTAACCTTTAGGAATCTTGCATGAGGTCTCCTAGGTCCCTTGGCATCTGATTTTTGATGGCCCTGGGCCTGTAATTGCTGGAGTTTAGAAGAATAAGAAGGGATCTCATTGAAACCTATCAAATATTGAAAGGCCTGGACAAAATGGTTGTAGAGAGGATGTTTCCTGTAGTGGGCGTGTCTAGGACCAGAGGGCACAGCCTCAGAATAGAGGGACATCTATTGGAACAGAGATGAGGAGGAATTTCTTTAGCCAGAGGGTGATGAATGTGTGGAATTCATTGCCATGGGTGGCTGTAGAGGCCAAGTGATTGGGTATATTTAAAGTGGAGGTTGATAGGTTATTGATCAGTCAGGGTGTCAAAGATTACAGGGAGAAGGCAGGAGACTGGGGTCACCTACCTACAGGAAAGATGTAAATAAGGTTGAAATAGTGCAGAGAAAATTGCTGGGTTGCTGGGTCTGGAGGGCCTGAGTTATAAGGAAAGGTTGAATAGGTTAGGGCTGTATTCTTTAGGATGTAGAAGATTGAGAGGAGACTTTTTATAGCTATACAAAATTATGAGGAGTACAGATAGATTAAATGCAAGCAGGCTTTTTCCACTGAGGTTGGGTGGGACTACAACCAGAGGTCATGGTTAAAGGTGAAAGGTGAGAAGTTTAAGAGGAACATGAGGAGAAACTTCTTCACTCAGGGCCATAAGAGTGTGGAATGAGCTGCCAGCGCATGCATGCAAGTTCCATTTCAAAGATTAAGAGAAGTTTGGATAGGTACATGGATAGCAGGAATATGGAGGGTTATGGTCAATGGGAGCAGACAGCTTAAATGGTTTTGCATGGACTAGATGGGCCTAAGGGCCTGTTTCTGAAGTGTACTTCTCTATGACTGTATGAGAGGGATAATAAATCAGCCATGATGGAAAGGCAGGACAGATTCAATGGATCGAATGTCCTAAATCTGCTCCTATGTCTTATTTTCTTATTGTCTGATGGTCTCAATGCTTCTCATGCGTCAAGTATTTTAGTCCCGGATCATTCTCATGAACCTCCCCTTCACTTCCAGTGCAGCATTAGATAAGGGGGCCAAAATGCTCACAATATTCCAAGGGAGGTATACAGGTATCTATTTCTTTATTTAAGAATTAAGTTAAATTTATGAATTGCTTTGTGCAGTCATTTATTCACATTTTACTCCAAGAAAGAATTGCTTGAATTTCAAAGATTCAAGATTAAAAGTATGTTTATTAACAAAAAATGTTCTAAATTATGCATCTTGAGCTTATTGACAGCCACAAAGCAAGAAACCCGAAAGAGGCCAGGTCAAAAAAAGGCCAACACCCAATGGGCAGAGAAAGAAACAAGCAACAGCATTCTGAACCAAACTGAGTCCATAGACATGAATCCCAGAACAGTCAGAGCAGGCCCATGGCCTCAGTTTCAGTCAACTTCCTGAATTGGAATTTTCTGCGGATATTTTAATACTTTTCATTTTTTAAATGGTTGCTGTTTCTTACCAACGTACCAGATGATAGCAAATAGAGGTGAATAACATTCTCAGATTATGTGAAGTAGGACACTCGTAGTTCACTGAAAAGCTGTGATTTATCCCTCGTTCTGACCACACACCCTAACTAACAGCCATTCCCATACATTTGGAACTGCGATGCATGGTTGATGCAGAATTAAATTGCTACTAACTACGAGACTGATTTATGTTGTGCGTTTGTATCCAGTGAGAACTCTGCTGAGATTGCAGCAACTCTATTAACTGTGAACTTTATTACTGTTAGTAAAAGATGACTTTCAATAGTTTCCCCTTGCTGCCTTTAAATTTAAGCCCCAAGGGCAAGGATAGTAATTAGCCAGTTCTCATCACTGTCACATTTGGTTCAACTTTTATGTTAACACTATATTAAATTTTCTTCCCAAATGTCTGAGAGGCAGAACTGAAATCATATTTACAAGAATATATTTTGAAACTAAAATATAAAAACATTTTATAACCAAAGCAGCTGCAAATAAGTGTTTGCCTCTTGTGAATTCTCAAATGAAAGCTATCAATGCATCGTTATTGATAATCTTTCTGTGTTATCTATAGTTCTGAATGCTGTTTGACACAATTGGTATTGGCCTTGGTTTATTAGGGGTGGCACAGTAGCGTAGTGGTTAGCACAAAGCTTTATAGTGCCAATGACCGGGGGTTCAATACCTGTCACTGCCTGTAAGGAGTTTGTATATTCTCTCCATGACGACTTTGGTTTCCTCCCACATTGCAATGACTTACGGCTGGTAGGTTAATCGGTCATTGTAAGTTGCCCCATGGTTGAGCAGGGATTGCTGGATGGCATGGCTCAGAAAGGTCTATTCCACGCTATATGTCAATAAATAAATAATTTATTGTCATTTTGTGTCAAGGTACAGTGAAAAACTTGCACACTGTTCATACTGATCAAACCATTACACAGTGCACTGCACTGAGGTAGAACCAGGTAAAGTTCATAGTAAACTCATTTTCACATGGGCATGCTCAACAAATCTATAGGATATAAGTGTAACAGAATCAATGAAAGTCCACCCAACTAGGACATTCAACCAGGGTGCAGAAGACAACAAACTGAGTGAATACAAAAAGAAGAAATCATAATAATAAATAATTAAGCAATAAATATTGAGAACGTGCGATGACAAGTCCTCATAGGTGAGACCATTGGTTGCCAGAACATTTCCATGATGGGGCAAATGAAGCTGAGTGAAGATATCCCCACTGGTTCAAGAACCTGATGATTGAGGAATAATAACTGCTCCTGCCCCTGGTGGTGCGAGTCCTGAGGCTTGTGAACCTTTTCTCTGATGGCAAGAATGAGAAGAGAGCACGTCCTGGGTGGTGGAGGTTCCTGATGATCGATGCTGCTTCCCTGCAACAGCATTTCATATCATGATGTACTTCATGATTTGGAGGCTGTTCCTGTGATGGACTGATGATGTGTACAGTGATTGGGAGGGCTTTACCTATGACAGACTGAGCCATATCAACTGCTTTTTGTAGTATTTTCCCTGTAAAACAACAACCTTACGCTCCTGTGAGTGAATCCATCTTATTGTACAGGAACTGAAGAAAACTGTAAGGTTGGTTGGTTGTTTGATTGTTTGATGCTTTGGATGTGATCTTTCATTGATGTTATTATGGTATTTGGCTTTATTGTGTATGCCTGCAAGAAAATTTACCTCTGCGTTGTATATTGTGACATACTGTACATGTACTTTGATAATAAATTTACTTTGAATTTTGAACTTTATGCAAAACACATTCCAACAACTTTGGCCTGTATCTGAATTATAAGGAGTAGACAGACCTACCTCATACTTGCATAGATACATACTCTATCCTCTGTGTGCACGAGAGATCAGTGTTCCAAGTCTTCACTTCAAAATGCTGTTTCTGTAAATGCTTGCCTGAGATCTACCACTGAATATTCAATATAACTGGTAGGTTCCAGAGGCAGAAACCTCTGGGCCTTGTACCTCATTCACACAACTTTTTAAGTAGTTAATATATGGCAGATGATGGACATAGTTCATTGGCAACAAGGAACTGAAACAGCTTACCCATTTCATTGTGTGTATATTTCATGGACTAACAAATTCATGATCAAGACAAGATTGCATCACTTAAGTTATGTTGTGTCATTGAGCTATTCATAATTTGATGTTTGCTCTAAATCCTGATTGAACCTCAGAGTTATAACCTCGGGGTGAATATCACAAATGACCTGACTTGGTCTAACCAAGAAGGCCAAGAAGGCCCACCAGCACCTTTACTTCCCGAGAAAGCTGAAGAAGTTTGGCCTGTCCCCTAAAAGCCTCACTAATTTGTATAGATGCACCGTAGAAAGCATTCTTCTAGGGTGCATCACAACCTGGTATGGAAGTTGTCCTGTCCAAGACCGGAAGAAGCTGCAGAAGATCGTGAACACAGCCCAGCGCATCGCACAAACCGATCTTTCGTTCTTGGACTCACTTTACACCACACGCTGTCGGAGCAGTGCTGCCAGGATAATCAAGGACACGTCCCACCAAGCCAATGCACTTTTTGTCCCTCTTCCCTCCGGGAGAAGGTTCAGGAGCTTGAAGATTCGTACGGCCAGATTTGGGAACAGCTTCTTTCCAACTGTGATAAGACTGCTGAATGGATCCTGACCCGGATCTGGGCCGTACCTTCCAAATATCCAGACCTGACTTGCACTACCTTACTTTCCCTTTTCTATTTTTTTAATTTATGATTTATAATTTAATTTTTTATTGTATTTACTATTGATTTGTATTCCAGGGAGCGCGAAGTGCAGAATCAAATATCGCTGTGACGATTGTACGTTCTAGTATCAATTGTTTGGTGACAATGAAGTAATAAAGTACAAAAGCAGGCCATTCAGCCTCAATTCAGCCAGTGCTGAGCTTATCCAATTTCTTTAATTTGACCCTTATCTCTACACCTTTGCTGCACATGAACCTGTCCAAATGTCTTTTAAAGCTTGCAATTGTAATCACCCAGCAGCTCGCTCCATGTAACATCCACGTCTGTGTGAGAAACCTGGCCTTCAGGTCCCTTTTGATTTAAATTTCCTTCTCAATTTAAAGTTGAAAGTTCAAAGTAAAAGTTATTATCAGAGTACCAGAGTATCAGAAACCAAGAAGAGCAGAGGGCTAACCCTATGTCCCATAGTTTTGGTCTCCTTTTATCCTGGGAAAAAGATTGTGACCATCCCTCTTATTCACGCTTCTCGTGGTCTATAAACCTCCATGGAGTCAACCCTCGTCCTGCTTCTCTCTAGACAAATCATGTCCTATACAGCTGTAACATGATGAACCAACTTCTGTAGTCAACAACAACCCTCTCCAATGAAGACAAGTGTGCCACCTGCCTCTTCACTACCTTGTACTTACCTTTCAGTGAGCTGTGTACCTACAGTATCCTACAGTACTCCCTGGGTCCAGATCCTGCCCTGAAGCTCCTGTACCTCCTTCCTGATGACAACAGCGAGAAGAGAGCATGACCTCGGTAATTTTAGGCAACTGTCTTCATAGCCCACCACATTACCAAATTCGGTGTCACCTGCAAACTTACTAACTAACTGTGCCACCTACATTTTCATCCATTCCTTAACATATCCAACAGACACCTACACCTTGTGTACAAATAGCTTGTGTAGAATAAGAAGATGCTGCAGATATAGTGGCCACTTGAGAAATTAGACCCAGTTGTGTTTGCCTTTCATGAACAAATTTCATGCAAAGATGGTTTCACTTGCATTAGTTTGCACGGGCAATTATTTCTGGTCGAGCTTGCATCCATTGGGGAATTGATCCAGACACATCCCTAATTACCTTGGCTTGGCTGACATTTTCCCAGCATCAGTCATGCATCAAAGATGTCTCAGGTCAAACATTGCACATTCTCTCCACTGCTGGCATAAATGGGTCCTTTGGGGGCAATTTATGACTTTAGTTTATCATTCGCAAACGAACTACTATAGCTATATGAGTGTCTGAATCACCAGTTATAGAAGGCTTAATATCAAGTGCTACTAAATGGGATCAGCATAGATGGTTGACATGGATGGCGTTTATGTGCCATGTGATTCTATGATTTTATAGCTCTAACTAGAAGTACATTGAGCTGGGATTGCTAAATGGATGACTCACATGAATTCAGCAGAATGAGGATGGACCTCAATGAAACCTACTGAATGTTGAAAGGCCTCGATACAGTGGATACGCAGAGGATGTTTCCTATGGTGGGGGAGTCTAAGACCAGAGGACACAGCCTCAGAAGAGGAGTTTCCTTTTAGTATGGAGATATGGAGGAATTTCCAAAGGGTGGTGAATCTGTGGAATTCATTGCCACAGGTGGCTATATACAAAAGAATAAAATCAGATAAAAATTGATTTGATAAATAGAAGTTACAGATTCTAGTTGAAAGCTACAGCGAAAAGAAAAGTTTTAAGCCTCGATTTAAAAGAGCTTAAAATTGGGAGAGACTTCAGATCCTGTGGAAGGTTATTCCAGATATGTGGAGCATAGTAACTAAAAGCTGCTTGACCATGTTTAGTCTTGACCCTGGGGACGATAAGCAGACCCTCCAGAGATGATCTGAGGGGTCGGGAAGGTTCATAATGCAGCAAGAGATTGGAGATGTATTTTGGCCCTAGACCTGTGGTTTATAAACCCGTAGTCATATTTTAAAGTCAATCCTCTGATGGACAGGAAGTCAGTGTAGCGATCTGAGAACTGGAGTGATGTGTTCTACTTTCTTGGTCTTAGTGAGGGTTCTAGCATATCTTATGGTCTTATGATATTGACATCTTTGTGCATTATCCACTAGCATCTGTTTTCAATACTCAAGATTATGGAAAATAACATCAATCCTTCTCCCTTAATTTTTGTACAAAATTACAAATTAGACCAGAGCAGCGTGCATTTTCATTTTTGATTCTTGATCAGTGGATAGCAGATGTCCAGACGAGGACAGTCACCTTTTGAATTCATCGCTGCATCATTGGGTTATATCTAAAGCAGAGATTGACATGTTCTTGATTAGTAAGGGTGTCAAAGGTTATGAGAAGACAGGAAAATGGGACTGAGAGTAAATCAGCTGTGATCGAATGATAGAACTGACTCAATGGGCTGAATGGCCTAATTCTGCTCCTATGTCTTATGAAAGTATGAGAGTTGATCTAGGATATTACCTGGTGTGCAGAGACTGCATAGTACATGGGAAGTTGCCACATAATCACCTCCATCACCCAATACCACAATTTACACCACCACCTCGCACCACGCACGCACACGCACACACACACACACACACACACACTTCCCTTCAGAGTAGTCTCTTGTGTATTTGTTCTGCGGTTCTTCCATGAGTCGAGAAGAAGATTTTAAACTCCAACACACTTTCCATTAATTCCTAAAGCAGAATGTACCTGTAGAGGTGGATGTAAAGATAATGTTCACCAGATGGATTAAAGTAGATTGAAGAGGGACGAGGGTGTTGTTCTCCGAAGAGAAGTCAAGCTGACTACATTTATACTCCCTTGAGTAGCAATGGGCATTAATTTCAGTAACACATGATTGATGTAGGGATAGGATATCTTGAACTCAGGATCACAGTCTCATAGAAAAGCACAGCACAGAGACAGGCCCTTCAGCCCATCCGGTTCATGCCCAACTTGAAACACAAGGTGAGGCATTCAAGAGACAAGAAGATATTTCTTCATCAGAGAGTAGTAAATGATTGAGTGGAGGCTCATTGACTGAGGTCAATGGACTTTTGGAGCTTGCTGATTTCAATGTTTTGAAGTCATTAATGAAGGATACTACTGGAGGTAAAAGATCAACAATGATCTCACTGAACGGTGGAGCAGGCCTGAGAAATGGAATGGCCTGGGCCTGGCTCAATTTCTAATGAACAACAGGGCATCAATGAGTTCTTCATGTTGTTGCCAACAGGAACCATGTGGTTCCCGATAATAATTCATAGTTCTACACGCAAAAACCCATAATGTCTCTTCTAAAACAACACACACAAAATGCTGGAGGAACTCGGCAGGTCAGGCAATGAACATGGAAATGAATAAGCAGTCGATGTTTCGAGCTGAGACCCTTCGTCGGGACTAGAAAGGATTGGGGAAGACACCAGAATAAAAAGGTGAGGATGAGGAGAAAGAGGATAGCTAGAAGGGGATAGGTGAAGCCAGATGAGTGGGAAAAGTAAAGGGCTGGAGAGGGAGGAATCAACAGGAGAGGGGAGTTGACCACAGGAGAAAGGGAAGGAGGAGAAAGTCAGGTGAGAAGAGGTAAGAGGCCAGAGGGGAAATAGAAGAAGTGGGGAAGGCAGGGGGAAGGAATTTTTTTGTACTGGAAAGAGAAACTGATGTTCACACCATCAGGTTGGAGTCTACCCAGATGAAATATAAGGTGTTGCCCCTCCACTCTGAGGGTGGCCTCATCGTGTCACAAGACAAGGCCATGGACTGACATGTCAGAATAGGAATGGGAATTAGAATTTTTGGCCACTGGAATGTTCCGCTCTTTGGCAGATGGAGTGGAGGTGCTCAATGAAGTGGTGCCCCAATTTACACGGGTCTCACCAACATAAAGGGGGCTGGTTTGGGAGCACTGTACACATTAGATAACCCCAGCAGGTTCACATTAAAGTGTTGCCTCACCTGGAAGGGCTGTCTGGGGCCTTGAATGGAGGTGAGGAAGGAGGTCAATGGCCAGGTGTAGCACTTTGCCTGCTTGCAGGGAGAATTATGTATTTTACCCAAATTCACAATTTGTTTTTGAGTAGGATCCAAGTGAATGTGAGCCTTACATGTTGCATTTGTTTGGTATGGCTAAAGTCCAATTTCAAGGCATTTATATCTATAGAAATACCATCAATAAAGCTATTTGTGTGTTTATACAAGAGATAGATATCAACATTCACCAAGTAAATAAAAAAAATTAATTTTCTACCAAAAAATTCAAAATCCATGTGGTTAGATAATGTGAAAAGCTATAAATCATTTCCAATTCCTACTGAAATGGATTCCTCTGAGCTATATTGCAAGCTGAAATCTATATTGATATTTCACTGCCAATGTGACAGTAACATTCAGCGGGATTTGGATTTCTTTTCCTGCTTGGTGAGTTCAGTGTTTAGGATTATGGTAAACCCCGGAATAATTGAGTTTGAGACAAAAGAACTACAAGACAGATAACATCTGGAATTAGTACCGCAAAGTGGTCAATATCATCCTGTTAGAGTGTAGATCTGGAGATTGAAAACATTCTCTTTTTTTCTCTCAGTTGGACATAAGGTCTTTGCTGAAGATTTTGCTCGGTTCACATGTCACTCTGATGTGAGAAATGAGCTATTGATTTTTTCTACTTTGCAATCAGTGAAGGAAAACCGGGGAAGCAGCAATATTTTCAGCAAGTGTAAAAATTACACTGAAGCCAAGTAAAAATACCGAGGCACAAGGGACGCATTGGACATGATTTTAATGCCATGTGGAACCTTGTAAAGTAAGCATTGTTCCTGCGAGATAGACCTGCTGATTTTCAAACAGTTAGGCTCACGCCACTTGCTGACTCCACATTCAATATCTCTGGATATTTGGCAGAAATCAGTTCTCATGACAAGAGATTAATGCCAAGGAAATGGTTCTCTGTGCAAAGTGAGTTAATTGATGAGTCTTGTCAGGACGATCACAGTTCACGGAGCGAGGAAGCCAAGCCTCCTTTTCGTGCTGAGAAGGAAGTCCTGATGCTCCCTGCCCACACGACACCAGATAAAGTTTACATCTTGCCAGCTTGTCTCTGGCAGTAAGTTCCTGATTGCAAGCCTTCCTGCATTTCCAAAAAAATGTATTTTCCCCATATCTCCTTGCTCCTTTGGCCTAAAGTTTAAAATCTATATTCTCTGATGCCTGAACTGCACCTAATTTGGAAGAATTTCCCACTGATTGTGATATCTAACTACTTATTTAGCGTAATAGATGGCACGACAGTGAGAGCATAGCGATAAGTGAAACCCCTTACATTGCCAGTCATACTACTGGGGTTCAATTCCCACTGCTGTCTGTAAGGAGAGTGTACCTTCTCCCCGTGACCTGTGGGTTTCCTCCTGGTGCTCCAGTTTCCTCCCACATTCTAAAGAATGGGGTTTATAGACGAGCTACGTTGGCACTGGAAGTGTAACAACATTTATGGGCTGCCCCCAGCACAATCCTCGGACTGTGTTGGTTGTTGACGCAAACGGCATATGTCAATGTATGCTTGGGTATTTCAATGTACGTGTGACAAATAAAGCTAACCTTTACTACCTTATTCAAAAGCAGACTTGCAGAGAAACTCTGTAGGTTGAGCAGCATCGGTAAGGGGAAAGAAATTGTTGATGCTATGGGTCCTTCCCCCCCACAAATTTTTCTCAAACTGCTGAGCCCCAGTTTATTCTTTGTTTCATATTCCAGCATCAGCAGGCTCTTGAATTACCTTTTATTTATTTATTGACATACAGGGAGGAATAGGCCCCTACAAGCCCTTCGAGCCATGCCGTACCCCGATTTAATCCCTGACTAGTCACAGGACAATTTACAACGACCAATTAACCTAACAACTGGTATGTCTTTTGACTGTGGGAGGAAACCGGAGCACCTGGAAGAAACCCATGTGGTCACAGGAAGAACGTACAAACTACTTACAGGCAGTGGTGGGAAGTGAACCTGGGTCTCTGGCGCTATAAAGCATTGTGCTAACCACTACACTACTGTGACACCCTCTTTCCTTGCACGGCTCTATCAAATCCGCCCTTGTTAATGGCAATTCTCTTTCTATGGGAATTGTGGGCGGATGCTTTTTTATACTTGTAGTTTAGCATTACATTCAGTTAGCTGAGGCAGAAAGACTTGCACTATATTCTACATCCTCTTCTTCTTTTTCTGCTGTATGGTGAGGCCAGGACAAGGAAGAATCACAACTGAGACCGTAATTCTTCTTCAATCCTGTTGGATGCAATTGCATCATTGATTATCTCTGACCAGTAAATTTTCATGCAGATTTAGTACCTGATGAAATTAGATCTTTTCCCCTGTACTACGTTAAATTCATCACACATCAGCAGTTGTCTGAGGGGAACCCTTGGACAGGAAAATGGTTAAAAAGTAAAGTAATAATAGAGTTATTATTTGCTTATTTTTAAAATTATTTGCACGATGTGTCATCTTTTGCACATTCGATGTTTGTTGGTCTTGGTTATGTGAAGTTTTCAACTGTGCATCAACTGTTTACTCTTTTCCATAGATGCTGCCTGGCCTGTTGAGTTCCTCCAGCATTTTGTGGGTATTACTTGCATTTCCAGCATCTGCAGATATTCTCTTGATTTCAAAGTTAGATTTTTGGAAGTTCAGAATCCCAATCAGATTGAAAAGGTTAAAATAAGAGATTTGGTCTTAAAAGCTTGAAGATTCTAGAAGAAAGTAATTTGAAGAGCCTAGAAATGCAGACATGCAGCGTGTATTTAGGCCGGCTGGTGGCGCAGTGACATCAGCGTCAGACTCTGGAGTGAAAGTTTTCAAGTTCGAATCTAGTCGGGCCGCTCCCAGACACGCTTTCTACCCGTACCGGGTTGAGTGTTGAGCTCACAACTCGGCCTCATAAAAAAAACACTGTGAAGGACGTGGAGGACCACTCACAGAATCTTTCCTCCAAGACAACTACTTGAAAAAAAAGTGGTCACCGAGGCTCTGGCAGAGCATGGCACTAGCATGTATTTTCAGGCACCATGTAGAGTCATGGAGTCATAGAAAACTACATCATAGAAACAGGCCCTTTGGCCCATCTAGTCCATGCCAGACCATTTGAAATGAGGTGGAATATCAGTTGCTAAATATAATCACAATTTCCTTGTCCTTGATTCCTTGACACAGAATTGTTCATGTCTTTATGAGTGATCTGCTGCTGCTTGGGGGTGATGGCCATAATTACAGTAATCCTGTTTAATTTCTCATTAAATTATGTAGAAAGTGACATCCAGATACATACATAGCACCATCCAGAGACAGAGAAGCAGTTTCAGCGACAGGTTACTATCGATGCAATGCTCCTCAGACAGGATGAAGAGGTCAATACTCCCCAATGCCATTAGGCTTTACAATTCTACCGCCAGGACTTAAGAACTTTTTAAAAGCTATTATTAATGCTTTTTGAGATAGTGATTTAGATGCATATCATATTTTTTTCTGAGTTAAGTATTGTATGTAATTAGTTTTGCTACAACAAGTGTATGGGACATTGGAAAAAAGTTGAATTTCCTATCTATCTATCTATCTATCTATCTATCTATCTATCTATCTATCACTCATGACAAGACAATAAAACCCTTAGCAGAATAATGCAGGTCTATTCAAGCTCTCCTTAGTGATGGTGCTTTCCTGATATGGTTTTGGGGAATCTGTCATGGAAGACAATGATTGCTCAACATTCTGCCACTGAGACCACCTGCATTGAAGAGGGGCTCTCAACTGTGTTGAACCTCTTCCTCATTGCTCATTCTTCTGCCACAATATCTAACTGATATTGTCCATTGTCCATTCTGCTATTCATTGTATAAATCACTTTGTGCCATTCTATAAGCTTCAGAAGTGGTTCCAGTTGAGAACAACAACATTGACAGCCCATGTGCTCTTTGTGAAAAGTTTACTTGGCTTTCAAAATGGTGCCTTACACGTCCAGTAGAAACAAAAATACCATCCACGTGCTTCCTCATGGAAATTTATGGAGATCCCTGCCCACACACAATATTATTCATGTCTGCCTCAGTGGCCTCCTCCATTGGTCAGGGTTGCATCTTAGCTGTCTAGGTATGCAAAGCCGAGACAGTACAACATGGAGAGCAAGCTGTTGCCCATGTAGCGAGCTCCCCCTCTCCATGCATCTGATGAACCGAGAGGAACGGCAGAGACTGATACAGTTTGGCAGCAACAGCATCACAGGAGTTGCCAGTCAGCGTTGAACTCAATGTAGGACTGCCTTAGGGACTCCAGCTCCGGATTTTTCCCTCGGTGTTTTCTCCCGAAGCCTTCCCCGTGAGTGGGTATAGCCGCACAACAGGGGAGGTTTGGGGTCAGTTTTCCTTCTCCTAGGTGAGTTCCCAACCACAGCTGACAAGCTCCATCTGCCCAAGGCAGCGGGTTTTAAGGCATCGGTAACCTGCCTTTGCCCTTTCTCCTGTCAGTAGAAATGGTTCTGCCGGGTTTAGTAGCTAAGCCACACGTGACGACCAGGAGCTGGACTTGGTTGTCAGAGGCTATCTGATGCATTGGGAGCATTTAATAGGTAGTGAGAGCTTGTCCCCATTACTACCCCCAGCTATAACAACTTTAAGGAATCTTATTCATGTGTTACGTCCATTTTTTGTTAAACAATAAGCAACCTGAGCAACTAGACGAAGAGGTGGCACAATTAATTTTGGTTGTACACTATGATTTGATGTTATACTGTTGTACCTTTAACTATATGTCATATGTGTACTTTATGTCAACTTGTGCAACTACAGAATATTATTTTTATTCTCTGTTAATATTAGAAACATAGAAACCTACAGCACAATGCAGGCCCTTTGGCCCACAAAGCTGTACTGAACATGTCCTTACCTTAGAAATATACCTCGGGTTACCCATAGCCCTCTATTTTTCTGAGCTCCATGTACCTATCCAGGAGTCTCTTAAAAGATCCTATTGCATCCGCCTCCACCACAATCGCCGGCAGCCCATTCCACACACTCACCACTCTCTGTGTAAAAAACTTACCCCTGACATCTCCTCTGTACCTCCTTCCAAGCACCTTAAGACTGTGCCCTCTTGTGCTAGCCATTTCAGCCCTGGGAAAAACCTTTGACTATCCACACAATCAATGCCTCTCATCATCTTATGCACCTTTATCAGGTCACTTCTCATCCCCCGTCGCTCCAAGGGGAAATGGCTGAGTTCACTCAACCTATTCTCATAAGGCATGCTCCCCAATCCAGGTTACATCCTTGTAAATCTCCTCTGCACCCTTTCTATGGCTTCCACATCCCTCCTGTAGTGAGACGACCAGAACTGAGCACAGTACTCCAAGTGGGGTCTGACCAGGGTCCTATATAGCTGCAACATTACCTCTCCCCTCCTAAATTCAATTCCACGATTGATGATGGCCAATGCACCGTATGCCTTCTTAACCACAGAGTCAACCTGTGCAGCAGCTTTGAGTGTCCTATGGACTCGGATCCACAACACCACCAACCTTTGCGTCATCAGCAAATTTACTAATCCATCCCTCCACTTCTTCATCCAGGTTATTTATAAAAATCACAAAGAGTACGGGTCCCAGAACAGATCCCTGAGGCACTCCACTGGTGACCGACCTCCATGCAGAATATGACCCGTCTACAACCACTCTTTGCCTTCTTTAGGCAAGCCAGTTCTGGATCCACAAAGCAATGTCCCCTTGGATCCCATGCCTCCTTACTTTCTCAATAAGCCTTGCATGGGGTAACTTATCAAATGTACTTTATGCAGTCATGGGTAGGTCTGTAGTCTAGTGTAGTTTTTGTGTTGGTTTATGTAGTTCAGTGTAGTTTTTGTATTGCTCATGTAGCACCTGGTCCTGAAAAACATCTCATTTTTACTGTGTACTGTACCAGCAGTTATGGTTGAAACAACAAAAAAAAGCAACTTGACTGGTCCTGAAATGCCTTGCTGAAATCCATATACACTACATTTACTGCTCTACCATCATCAATGTGTTTAGTCACATCCTCAAAAAATTCAATCAGGCTTGTAAGGCATGACCTGACCTTGACAAAGCAATGCTGACTATTCCTAATCATATCCAAATATTCATAAATCCTGCCTCTCAGGATCTTTTCCATCAACTTACCAACCACTGAAGTAAGACTCACTGGTCTATAATTTCCTGGGCTATCTCTACTCCCTTTCTTGAATAAAGGAACAACATCCGCAACTCTCCAATACTCTGGAATCTCTCCCATCCACATTAATGATGGAAAGCTCATCGCCAGAGGCTCAGCGATCTCCTCCCTCACCCCCCACAGTAGCCTGGGGTACATCTCGTCCAGTCCCGGTGACTTATCCAACTTGATGCTTTCCAAAAGCTCCAGCATATCCTCTTTCTTAATATCTACATGCTCAAGCTTTTCAGTCTACTTCAAGTCATCTCTACAATCGCCAAGATCCTTTTCCGTAGACAATATTGAAGCAAAGTATTCATTAAGTGCCTTTACCATCTCCTCTGGTTCCATACACACTTTTCCACTGTCACACTTGATTGATCCTATTCTCTCATGTCTTCTCCTCTTGCTCTTCACATACTTGTAGAATGCCTTGGGGATTTCCTTAATCCTGTCCGCCAAGGCCTTCTCATGGCCCCTTCTGGCTCTTCTAATTTCATTCTTAAGCTCCTACCTGCTAGCCTTATAATCTTCTAGATCTCTATCCTTACCTTTTGTAAGCTTTTCTTTTCTTCTTGACTAGATTTACAACAGCCTTTGAACACGACAGTTCCTATGTCCTACCATCCTTTCCCTATCTCTTTGGAACGTACCTATGCAGAACTCCACACAAATATCCCCTGAACATTTGCCACATTTCTTCTGTACATTTCCCTGAGAATATCTGTTCCCAATTTATGTTTCCAAGTTCCTGCCTGATAGCCTCATATTTCTCTTTACAATATTATTGTGTTAATATTGTCTTCTGTGCTCTATGCGATATATGTACTGTGTTTTGCATTGTGGTCCCTGAAGAATGTTGTATTGTTTAGCTGTATACATGTTTACAGTTGAATAACAATAAATTTGAAATTTAACTTGAAATATTACTTGGTATTGAACATTTTGGGATGAAAAAGAACAGAAAAATTATTCAGTTGCTGTTATACTGATAATATAAGTTGTAGATGTGATTATATCACATAATATCTCATAAGATTTTTATAATATGTAAAAATATTAAGAGAACTTAAAGCCTCCCATGAACATTAACAATTAAACTTGAATGAGGTGGAGGTTTTTTGAGATCTAAGAACAGGTTGATCCAGCCCTTTAATCTAATAAACCTGTGATTGTGATATTAATCAAAATCTAATTAGTGTATGTGACTACAAAGAGCAGACCAATGCTAGATTTAAAATCAAACATTTTTGGACATACAACTCTGTCAACATATGTGAATCTGCAACTGACCAGTTCACCTAACTTGCTTGCTTATTGTAAATTATCATTTGGTCTTGACTCAAAACTTCAACTATTGCTTTGCTTTCACAGATCTTGCTTGACCATGGAGGTCTCCAGTCGTTTATCTTTTCCATCTTTCCTTGTTAACCTAACTAATCATAGAGAATGGGAAAATGCTTCTTTCTCCAGTTCTTTCCAACTTCAATGATGTGTAATTATCTGAATTTTTCAGTAAATTTTATATTTGTATAGCTCCGTACTCCTTTAAATATCACAAAGCATTCAAAATGTCTGTCTGTCTGTCTGAAATTTCTGGCTAATAGTCTTTTTAGGGTGAAGGAATTGCCTGTTACGTCGCTGATGTTTAGGGCAGCAATGAAGGTCTTCTATCTCTGGCAGTGTTCAGGGCTTCCTTCATCATGTCAATAGCTTCCTCTCGGTTTTTACTATTGTTAGTCATGCGAGTCGCAGATGGAGACTCAGGAATACCATTGCACTCAGATGTAGAAGGATTCTTCATTGCTGTTTCCGTAACAGTTTTGTTTTACCAGTCAGGGTTGTTAGCCCTGAGCTGAGCTCTCAAATCTGGAGGATCAGTGAACCGGGTCACTGAGGGACTCAACCGCCAAATAGGTCTTTTGACCGACCTGAAATCTCTGGACGTGTAAGTCATTTTCATAATGTGGGTAAGTGCCGCAGCCACTTTATACACAACTGAGCCCGTCCAATAGTAATATAAAATAAAAGCCAATGAGCTTTAGTCTTGTTGAATGATAGATGTTGGCCATGACTTGGGATCAGCTTGTCCACCTAAACAGGCAGTTTAATGACTCATTTATCAGATAGGGAATAAGATCATAAGACCTTCAATGGAGCAGGATTTGGCCATTTGGCCCATCAAGACTGTTCTGCCATTTAATCATGGCTGATTTATCTTTCTCTCTCAATTCCATCCCTCTGCCTTCTCCCTACAAACTTTAACCTTACTAATCAAGAACCCGTTAACCTCTGTTTTAAATATACTCAGTGACGGCCTCCACAGCTATCTGTGGCAATGAGTTCCACTGATTCACAATGCAAAATGGTATTTATGGGCGGCCAGGTAGCATAGTGGTTAGCACAACACTTTACAGTACCAGCATACTGGGTTCAATTCCCACCGCAGTCTGTAAGGAGCTTGTACGTTCTCCCTGTGACTGTGTGGATTTTCTCCAGGTGCTCCGGTTTCTTCCCACAGCCCGAAGACGTACCGGTTGGTAGGTTAATTTGGTCGTTGTAAATTATCCCATGATTAACCTAGGTTTAAATTAGGGCGTTGCTGGGTGGTGTGACTTGAAAAGTCAGAAGGGCCTATTCCGCACTGTATCTCAATAAATAAATTTAAAAAAACACCCTCTGGCTAAAGACATTCCTCCATATCTCTGTTCTAAAGAGACATCTGTCTATTCTGAGGTTGTTCCTTCTGGTCCTACACTCTCCCATTAGAGTAAACATTCTCTCCACATCCACTCAGTATTTGGTGGGATCACTGCCTCTTGGACTTCACCCAAGGCAGTTTGTGTCTGAGAAAGTTAAAGCTGTCTTCCAATTGATAGCAGAAGAGAGGGAAAGCTGATTTTGTGTTTCTGTAGAAATTTATAAAATAATTCACTATAATAACGGACAGTATTGGAGTTGAAAGTAAATGGTTATTTTCTGCTTCACCATATCACTTGTGCAGATGTTATAAATAGCAAATGCCAATTGTGGAGTAAAATATGACTACTCCATGACAATAATCAATTAATCTTTATGAAAAGCTGCTTGATATACTAAACCAGATTAGGTCACTCAAGGCCAAGGGCAGTGGTTAATTGAATACATGGGTTATAATTTTCATCGTCACTGCTATTGTGATAACCTGAGGGAACAGATTTCTTGCCTGTTGTGGGACTCGACTGATTTTCACCTTATTGGATTCAATGGGATGAAAATCAGACAAGTCCAGTAATGGGTCTTCGAACTGCTCCACCAGTTTATTGCTCAAGCAGTGAAGCTGAAAATTAACCAACTGATACTATATTTTGATTGTACACTTCTCATGTTTGTCCGTAAGAAAATGCCTCTGTCAGTGATAACACTTGCACTCAGTTCTGGTCACCACACTTCATAATCACATTGCCAGAAATGGAAAGTACTGACTTTGAGGAAAGATTCCGTAGGCTGAGGTTTCTTGTTGTGGAAATGTGTTGGTTACTTAATGGAAATTATTTGGTGTTTCTGCCATTGTCTGTAAGGAATTTGTACTTTTTCCCTGTGAACATCTGGATTTCTTCCAGGTGCTCTGGTTTCCTCCCACAGTCCAAAGACATACCGGTTGGTAGGTTAATTGGTCATTGTGATTAGGCTAGGTTAAGTTGGGGGTTGCTAGGTGGCTTGAGGACTGGAAAGGCCTGTTCTGTGCTGTATCTCAATAAATAAAATAAATAGGAAGGAGCTACACTCAGTGGCAACTTCATTAGATACACCTGTACACCTTGTTAATGCAAATATTTAATCAGCAACTCAATGCATGAAAGCATGCAGATGCAGTCAGAAGTCTCACTTGTTGTTCAGACCAAACCTCAGAATGGAGAAGAAATGTGATCTAAATGTTGGTGTCAGATGGGGTGGTTTGAATATCTCCAAAGCTACTGATCTCCTGGGATTTCCATGAACAACAGTCTCCAGAGTTTACAGAGAATGGTGTGGAAAACATCCAGTGAACCATGGTCCTGTGGGCAGAAACGTCTTGTTAATGAGAGAGGTCAGAGGAGAATGGCCAGACTTGCTCAAGCTGACAGTAATTCAAATAACCACACGTTACAACAGTGGTGTTTCAGTGAATGCAGAACGTATCGGACCTTAAAGTGGACAGGCTACAGAAGCAGAAGACAGCGAACGTACATCCAGATACCTGATACAGTGGCTACTGAGAGCACTTCCCTTGGCAGATGGGAGAAAAAAGGTATAACAGAATTGGTCGGAGATATAGAGGGGAAAGAGAATTTTACTTTCCAGCCAAGCAGAGGTAGGGGTTATGCCTTCTGCACATTTTAAAAGTATATGAACTTGTATTTGAGGACTGGTAACCTGCAGGACTGTGACCACAGTGCTTAAAGCTGGAACTAGATGAGGGGACATCCTACCAATAAGCATATCTTTACCTCCTCCCTTCTCTCCGCTTTCTGCAGGGATCACTCCATCCATGATTTCCTTGTCCATTTGTTCCTCCCCATTAATCTCCCTCCAGGCACTTAACCCTGTAAGTGGCCCAAGTGCTACAGCTGCCCATTCCCATCCCCCTTCACCTCCATTCTGGGCCCCTAACGGTCCTTCCAGGTGAAGCAACATTTTGCCTCTGTATCTGCTGAATGATTTCCATTCCAACATGTTAGTCCATGGCCTGCTCTTGTGCCAAGATGAGGCCACCCTTAAGGTGGAGGAGCAACACCTTATATTCCATCCGTGTAGCCTCCGACTTGACGGCATGAGTATTGATATTTCCTTCTAGTTAAAAAAAATTCTCTCCTCCTCTCCTCTTCTTCTATTCCCCACTCTGGCCTCTTACCTCTTCTCACCTGCCGATCACCTCCCTCTGAGTCCCCTCCTCCTTCCCTTTCTCATATGGTCCACTCTCCTCTCTATCAGATTCCTTCTTCTTTAGCCCGTTATCTTTCCAATCACCTGGCTTTACACCTATCACCTTCTAGCTATCCTCCTTCTTCTCCCCCATTTATTTTATTCTGACTTCCTTTTCCCCCTTCCTTTTCAATCCTGAAGCAGGGTCTCGACCTGAAACGTTGACTACTTATTCATTTCCATAGCTGCTGCCTGACCTGCTGCATTCCTCCAGTATTTGGTGTGTGTGGCTTAGGGGATTTTTTTTTGACTGGAACAGATATAATGACTTATATTTCCTATGATTCCATTTCCTATGAATCTTGCTCCATCTCAAAAGAAATAACAGCAGCAAAAGAACTTTTTAGCATATCAATTGTGAGGTACTCTTTTGTTTTGGAAGCCGAGCCGCTGTTGATCTGAGGTAACGCTGCTGATATATTACCAAAGGCACAAGAAAGACAATACTTCATGTTTGCCCTCACTGTCATGTGTGGCGCAGTTCACCACCTGATGAACAATTATTACTGTCATTTGTGGTACAGTGGTGAATTTGATACTGTTCAAACTATACAACAGACTCACAACTGTTACTTCTGATCAGGTGCATGTCTGAATCAGAAATATAAAACCCCTTTTTACCAGGTGTTTCTAGAAACACGGCTTGTTAGCCCCTTGCTAACAGCCATGGACTTAGCCATGAGAAAACCACTTTTCTCAGACTTTGTACCAGCAAAACCGGGAAATTGGGAAGTCTACCCTACCCGAACCCCAACCTGTGTGAATACCGTGCAAGTACTGTGCAATTAGCTGTTGACAAGAAATAACAGATCGGAAACAGCATACAATTATAAAGAACGTATATTTACAATTGTCACTTTAGCGAACAGTTAGTAGGAAATGAAAAAGAAAAGAAGAAAAAATGCCCATTGCAGTTAACCCAGTCCAAATGTGCACATAAGCTGGAGCTCATCTTGAAGTTGTCTTTAACTCACACGCTGGACTCTTCCTTCTGTCTTCTCCAAGCTCCCACTAAAAAGACAATAGTGTCCGTCATGAAAACCTTCCCCCCAGCATTCTGTAGAACCTTCTCCCAATTACACCATCCTGATTGGATGACTGATGCACTATCAATAACTCCAAAAGACTGGAAGTAGAGTAAATACTGAAAGGCTTTTGTTATCAGTAAAATGGAGCACGTCCATGCTGGATGACTGTGGGAGGAGCAGAGACACAATCACCTTTTTCCAGGGGTCTGTGGGAGGAGCCACAGGAGCAGTCAGCAGAGGGGCGTGTCCAGACAGATATACATGGTTTACCACAATGACACTGCATTCTTAAGCATGGATATCACAGCCCCTTTTCTGAAAGCAGAAAAGACTGCTCTTACAGAACTGCTAAAATGAAATACCTACAGCATAACAGAAAAAATCTTAACCAGGGCGTTGCACTCTCTCCCCCCACCAAAATAGTCATTTTGTCATGACTTTGAAATTTATTAACCCATCATTAATTACAGTTTTCAAAGGAACTTCGTGACGTCTGGAGCTCCAACCCATTTGTAAATGGTAGTGACACATTTCACTGGGGGATAGATGCAACACTCTGTTCCCTCAGTGCATCATAGGCCACCCTGTCTGGGGTTTCTTGACTCTTTGAGATCTCCTTATCCCATCTTCAGCTCCTCCAGCTTCAACCACCCCTTGTGATGCTTCCTGTCTCCTAGTGTGTGCCTCCCCTGTCTCTCACTTGTGTCTTCTGGCAGCTCAGGCTCCCTGCTCTGTGACCAAATTTGACGTCTGTCAGTTTAAGACGTTGCTGCCAAACATCTTCAACCTTCACTGGTGCCAACCAGCAAGACATCAAGACATCTCTCAGAAGGATGTCCTTGCTTGGCAAATACTCCTGCAGTAACCAATATCAGACTCGTCAGAAGAAAAGACATCTTCGCATCCCAACATCTTCTTAGTTAATCCCCTTTTTCCGTTCCTCAGACATTCCGGCAAATTTGGGTGTTCCGGTCGCTCTAGCTACTCCTCTAGGACGTAACATGACGGGTTTAGACTGGGTGCACCGCACATTTCCCCTTTTCTGCTCATCTTCCCGCTTAGGAGGAGCTTGCACCTCCTCAAAAGCAGCTCTGAACACAGGGTGAATGGACAAGGTTTTCAAAAAGTTCTCTCCATTTCTCTCCTTCCATGCTCCCACAAGCCTTCTCACAATGAAAGTATTTGTTCCTGCAAGAATGGAAACTCCACTCTTTTCAAGCGGATCAGGGCAGACCAACACTGGTATGTCAATAGTCTCAGTTATTCCAATAGTTGCTTCCTAAAGCACCAGTTTCAACCTCACGTAACAATCGTGGGGACATTCATCAGTACTATGGCCTGCATCTCAAGTGTTCCGAGTGGCGTCAATGGTAAATGCATCAAGTACTGTTTGTAAAAGGATCTATAAAGCAAAGTAACATGAGAACCTGTGTCAAGTATAGTTCGAGCATAAACACCTTCAATCCATATGGATATATTGGAACTTGGTCCCACTAAACCATCACGAATAGTGTTTTGTACTTTTGTATCTCCCTTGACATATTGATAGCAACGTATCCTCTCCAAAGCTCCATCCCTTTATCGGGCCCCTCCGACGTTTGACCTCTTTTCTTCGCAGTTTGATTAACTGCTGATTTACTTTCCAAAGATTTCCCTGCCTTCACACTCCTGCTTGAAATATTCATCTTCTCCGCAGTTGTAACAGAAAATACCAGTCACTTCCCCAGTCAAGGGACCCTGGTCAGTAGCAGCCCTCGCCTTGGTACGTCCCACCAGTGGTCGGGCTTCCTATCGGCCTCATCATGCTTGGTGGCAGCACCAACTGATGTCATCCGAAATACCTTGGCCCTCACATTCTGCAAAACTCCCGCTTGTGTGGCATCTGGGGTTGCTCTAGCAACAGTCTAACCGAGGCCTTTGCCCTGTTGATGGAGGACTCCCATTCCTCCGTCACGTTTTCCTCCTCTCTAACTTCTCTGAATGCAGAACAGACTGCTCTTACAGAACTGCTAAAATGAAATATCAGTATAGCAGTAAAAATTTTAACCAAGGTGTTACACACACCCATATGTATATATAAAAAATGTAGTGGGTAGCTTAATTGGTTATTGTAAACTGTCCGGTGATTAAGTTAGGGTTAATCAGGCGTTCCTAGGGTGGTATGGCTCAGAAGATTGGAAGGGCCTACTCAGTACTGTATTGCTAAAGAAATAAATATAATACATATGAAATTAAATAATTGGTGTAAAAGAGAGCAAAATATAGTGAGGTAGTGTTCATGAATTCATTCAATGTCCACTTGACAATCCATTCGCAGAGGGGAAGAAGCTGTTCCTAAAATGCTGAGGATGTGTTGTCAGTCCCTCCTCCCTGATAGAGACCCTTTCTTGGAGGGCCATGATTGACAAAGACCCTCGGGTAGTGTAGATTTTGTGATTTTTTATCTTTAGGGCAAAGGATTTAATTGCTATTATTTCCTATTCCAGCCTCTGTTAGCACAAAATGCTCATGAGTTAGAGCACAGTCAAAATTAGAGAGAAGATTCTCTCACTCATCACAACAATTTTCTCCAATATCATCATTATGTGTCGTGTCGTATGACGTAAGTGATCACGGTCTATGACCATGAATGTCATTGGCAAATTTTTCTATGGAAGCAGTTTGCTATTGCCTTCTTCTGGGTAGTGTCTTTACAAGACGGGTGGTCCCAGCTATTATCAATACTCTTCAGAGATTGTCTGCCTGGCGTCAGTGTTCGCTTAAGAAGGGCTTGTGAAGCGCACCGGCTGCACATACGACCATCCATCACTTGCTCCCATGGCTTCACTTGACCCTGAATGGGGGCTAAGTAGGTGCTACCCCTTGTCCAAGGGTGACCTACAGGCTAGCAGATGGAAGGAGAACCTTATACCTCCTTTGGTAGAGACTTAGCTCCACCCCACCTCCTCAATATATCACCCCCAAAAGGACCAGTAATGCATTTAATTGGTCTGCCCAAATTCACTTCACACTGTTATAGGCTGTAGCCACAATACTACAACCTTAGTGTAGGACAGAAATTGTAGATGAGCTACAAAGTAGACTTTTTACCAATGTAGATTAATTATTGAAATGTTCTGCAAAACAAACTATTGGTTTTTGTCCACAGAATTCACACCTCCGAGTGACCAATTTCAATCTTTTTTTCAAAATATGAAATAAATGCAATGTCGTGAATGTACATATTCAATTCTCTTTGAGTATTTTTCATTACCATGGCTACACAGGTCGATATGGTGGTGAAGAAGGCTTACTTTACTTTTATTGTCACCAAACAATTGATACGAGAGCATACCACCATCACAGCGATATTTGATTCTGTGCTTTGCGCTCTCTGAAGTACAAATCGAAGTAAATATAATAAAAATTTAAATTATAAATCATAATTAGAAAATAGAAAAGGGAAAGTAAGGTAGTGCAAGTCAGGTCCGGATATTTGTAAGGTACGGCCCAGATCCGGGTCAGGATCCGTTCAGCAATCTTATCACAGTTGGAAAGAAGCTGTTCCCAAATCTGGCCGTACGAATCTTCAAGCTCCTGAACCTTCTCCCGGAGGGAAGAGGGACAAAAAGTGTGTTGGCTGAGTATGTTGTGTCCTTGATTATCCTGGCAGCACTGCTCCGACAGCGTGCGGTATAAAGTGAGTTCAAGGATGGAAGATTGGTTTGTGTGATGTGTGTGTTATGGACTGCTTGCCTTTATTAGTTGAGGCACTTGAGTTCAAATGTCAAGAGGTGACGTTGTAACTTTATGGAACTCTGGTTAGGTCATGTCTGGAGTGCTGAATACAGTTCTGGTTGCCCTGCTATCAGAAGGATGTGGAGGCTTTGGAGAATGTGCAGGAGAGGTTTACCAGGATGCTGTCTGGTTTAGGGAGCATGTGCTATCATGAGAGGCTGAACAAACCTGGAATGTTTCCTCTGCAGCGCCAGAGGCTGAGGAGTGATCTGATACAGATTTTGATTAGTTTATGAGAGGCATAACTTGAGTAGACAGGAAGTAACCATTTCGCAGGGTTGAAATGTCTAATACCAGAGGGCATGTGTTGAAGGTGGGAGGGGGTAGATTCAAGGGGGGATGTGAGGGGCAAGTTTTTTTACACAGAGAATGCTGGATGCCTGGAATGTGCTGCTTGGTATCGTGGTAGAGGCAAATACATTAGAAGTTTTTAGAGATGTTTGGATAGGCACATAGATGTAAGGAAGATGGAGGGATATGGACATGGTTTAGTAGGAGGGATTAGTGTTTGGGTGTTTTTGATTTGCTTTTTAGCTGGTTCAGCACAACATTGTGGGCCGAATGGCCTGTTCCTGTGTTGTACTCTTCTGTGTTCCATCAGTCATTACAACCTGTAAAAAATCTCTTCAGAAAGACAATAAGACTATGGTAGAACTTGAAATCATGGCTCCAGTTTCAGTCCTTCTTGGCCTATTAACCAACAGGCAATTGCTTGAAAGAGAGGGAACAATTCTTTACAAGTAGTTTTTGAATTATATGACATGAGACTTGTAGCTTAAATCAGTCCCAGTAATTATATGCCAACCATGGAGGCAGTTATAGATTTTTACTATTGCTTTGGCTATACCTCACAGTGGTTCTGCTTGTGTGATTGATAGTGAAGGACACTGCTACAGTGCACTCTGCAAAGTTAATCAATATCACACCTAAAAGGAATGACTGAAGCATCAGCTCCTGGTGGCCACAGTTCAGTTCTATCCGCAGCATGCTGCAGAAGACTCATTCAATTAGTCCAGGTTAAGACCTATGCTTTTCAGCCATAAAACCTTTCAAGATTATTAACAAAATGTTTTGACAGAAGGTAATTAAACGAAGGACACTTTGATTAAAAGTAGACTTGCATTTATATAGCAACCTCTGAATATTCCAGAACATTTTACTCTATGAAGCATTTTTCAAAGTCTGAATACTGTTCTGTAATTTGTGCAATAAAAACTCCCGCAAACATCAGTGAGATAATGATAGAAAGCCTCTGTTCTGTGATGCTGATTGAGGGATAACTGCTAGCAGGACATGAGAAAACCTGCCTTTATTTCTTTGAAATAATGCCATTGCCTCAGGCTGTCGGTAGTGTATTCTGAGGGCTCTGAGTTTGTTGCTCTTGGGTCTACTTTTGTATTCTCTGCATTTTATTAATTATAATTATCTATATTGGTGAGCTTCAGGGTTTTTAAATGCTATAGTTAGGTCTTCTCCAGTTTGCAGTTAGGTTGTATGTGGTGACTTGTATGTACTCTGATAATGAATTCTACTTTGAACTTTGAACTTTTTCCTTGATCACTTTCAATTAATTCTCTGAGACTTTGCAGGTGTCCAATTAAGTAACCTTGGACTTTTGTCTCTTATTAGAATAGTTACTTGTTAGCTTGTAATTAGTCTGATGTTCTATCAGCTGGGCACAGATTCTTTTGTACCCTGGAGTGTATTTAAAGGGGCAGTGATAACCTTGGGTCTTGATTGTCTTGTTCTTGCCTTGTGTGGTTCTGGCCTAGCTATCCAAGATGTTGTAAGTTCAACTGTTTTGTTTTGTTAATAAAATGCCTAGTTTTGTCGAGTCTCTGTGTGGTTCTGTGTTTGGGTCTGAAGATGCAGTTTACAGCCATGGGATTTTTTACCTGCATCTCCAAGAGCTTTGGCTAATGCCTCATGCAAGAGGTGTCATCCATGTGAGGCAAACAGAGGTGACAGATGCTGGAAAGATGGAACATCGCACAAAACACTGGAGTAACTCAGGCAGCGTGCATAGAAGGAAATGGAGGTGTTGAATCACTTCATCAAGATAGGAAAGAAAGAGGGAGGTTGTTAGTATAAAAGATAGAGGAAGAGTTAATGCAAGAGCTGGCGGATGCAGATGAGAGGGGTTTGATACAGGTAGGGGAGGGAGAGAGTGGGGATGATATATTAGGTTGGGAGATGACAGATGAAAGTGACACTGGGCTGGAGATGGAATCTGATAGGAGAGGACAATCAGCCACAGAAGAAAGTGAGGGAGGTGAGGATGGGAATTGGAAGGAGGAATGTGTGGGAAAAGGACAGATTGAGACAGTGGGGGAGGAGAAAGAGAAGGGGTGATGGAGCCAGTGGAGTCAGGGAATAAAGGGGAACAGAGAGGAGTGGTTAATGAAGGTTTGCTTCACATGGATGACACCTTTTGCATGAAGCATTAGCCAAAGCTCTTGGAGATGCATGTAAAAAATCCCATGGCTGTAACGTTACATCTTCAGACCCAAATGCAGAATCACACAGCAACTTGACAGGGTTAAAAAAAAACCAGGAATCTTTGAAGCATTGCTCCTTGAAGATGTCCTGGATGCCCCAAAGGCTAGTGCTCATGATGGAGCTGACTTAATTCAGAACATCCTGCAGCCTCTTTCATATCAGATGGCGATGTAGTCAGTTAGAATGCTTTCCATGGTTTATCTGTAGAAGTTTGTCAGGCTACTGTGGGAGGCGAGGGAAGAGATTGCTGAGCCTCTGGCGATGATTTTGCATCATCAATGGGGACGGGAGAGGTTCCCAAGGATTGGAGGGTTGCGGATGTTGTTCTATTATTCCAGAAAGGGAGTAGAGATAGCCCAGGAGATTATAGACTAATGAGTTTGACTTCAGTGGTTGGTAAGTTGATGGAGAAGGTCCTGAGAGGCAGGATTTATGAACATTTGGAGAGGCATAATATGATTAGGAATAGTCAGCATAGCTTTGTGAAAGACAGGTCGTGCTTCATGAGCCTGATTGAATTTGTTGAGGATGTGACTAAACACATTGATGATGGTAGAGCAATAAATGTAGTGTATATGGATTTCAGCAAGGCAGTTGACAAGGTTGCAAAGCTTATTGAGAAAGTAAGGAGGCATGGGATCCAAGGGGACATTGCTTTGTGGATCCACAACTGCCTTGCCCACAGAAGGCAAAGAGTGGTTGTAGATGGGTCATTTTCTGCATGGAGGTCGGTGACCAGTGGTGTGCCTCAGGGATCTGTTCTGGGACCCCCTACTCTTCATGATTTTTATAAATGACCTGGATGAGGAAGTGAAGGGTTGGGTTAGTAAATTTGCTGATGACACAAATGCTGGAGGTGTTGTGGATAGTGTGGAGGGCTGTCAGAGGTTACAGCGGGACATTGCTATGATGCAAAACTGGGCTGGGAAGTGGCTGATGAAGTTCAACTCAGATAGGTGTGAGGTGGTTCATTTTGGTAGGTCTATTATGATAAGAGAATATAGAATTAATGGTAAGACTCTAGGCAGTGTGGAGGATCAAAGGAATCTTGTGATTGGAGTCTATAGGACACCTGCTGCACAGGTTGACTCTGTGGTTAAGAAAGCATTTGGTGCTGTGGCCTTCATCAATTGTGGCATTGAATTTAGGAGCTGAGAGGTAATGTTGCAGCTATATAGGACCCTGGTCAGACCCCACTTGGAGTTCTGTGCTCAATTCTGATTGCCTCACTACAGGAAGGTTGTGGAAACCATAGAAAGGGTGCAAAGGAGATTTACAAGGATGTTGCCTGGATTGGGGAGTATGTCTTATGAAAATAGGTTGAGTGAACTTGGCCTTTTTTCCTTGGAGTGATGGAGGATGAGAGGTGACCTGATAGAGGTGTAGAAGATGATGAGAGGCATTGATCGTGTGGGTAGTCAGAGGCTTTTTCCCAGGGCTGAAATGGCTAGCACGAGAGGGCACAGTTTTTAAGGTGCTTGGAAGTAGTAAGTGTGAGGTTATCCACTTTGGGAGTAAGAACAGGAAGACAGATTATTATCTGAATGGTGTAAAGTTAGGTAAGGGAGAAATACAAAGAGATCTCGGAGTCCTTGTTCATCAGTCACTGAAGGTGAATGAGCAAGTGCAGCAGGCAGTGAAGAAGGCTAATGAAATGTTGGCCTGTATTACAAAGGGAATTGAGTACAAGAGCAAGGAAATCGTCTTTCATTTGTTCAGTGCACTGGTGAAACCACACCTGGAGTATTGAGTACAGTTTTGGCCTCCAGGGTTAAGGAAGGACATCCTGGCTATAGAGGAAGTGCAGCGTAGATTCACAAGGTTAATTCCTGGGATGTCTGGACTGTCTTACGCAGAGAGGTTAGAGAGACTGGGCTTGTACACGCTGGAATTAAGGAGATTGAAAGGGGATCTGATTGCAACATATAAGATTATTAAAGGATTGGACAAGATAGAGGCAGGAAATATGTTCCAGATGCTGGGAGAGTCCAGTACCAGAGGGCATGGTTTGAGAATAAGGGGTAGGTCATTTAGGACAGAGTTAAGGAAAAACTTCTCCCAGAGAGTTGTGGGGGTGTGGAATGCACTGCCTCAGAAGGCAGTGGAGGCCAATTCTCTGGATGCTTTCAAGAAGGAGCTAGATAGGTATCTTATGGATAGGGGAATCAAGGGATATGGGGACAAGGCAGGAACTGGGTATTGATAGTAGATGATCAGCCATGATCTCAAAATGGCAGTGCAGGCTCGAAGGGCCGAATGGTCTACTTCTGCACCTATTGTCTATAAGTAGGCACAGAGGATATATCAATGGTAAGTTTTTTACTCAGAGTGGTGAGTGAGTGGAATGAGCTGCTGGAAACAGTGCTGGAGGTAGATACGATACGGTCTTTTAAGAGAATCCTGGACAGGTATATGGAGCTCAGAAAAATAGAAGGCTATGGGTAACCCTAGGTAATTTCTCAAATAAGGACATGTTCAGCACAGCTCTGTGGGCCGAAAGGCCTGTATTGTGCTGTGGGTTTTTTATGTTTCTAAATGGACGTCCTATTCTGAGGCTGTACTCTCTGGTCCTAGACTACCCCCCTCTACAGGAGACATCCTCTCCGCATCCACTCTATCTAGGCATTTCAATGATATCCCTCATAGTCTTCTTGAAGATGATCGTGTTGAAATCAGTCCACTGTTAAGTGTTCTGCTTGGTGTTCACTCCCATTCACAATTACAGTACCCCAACACCAGCAACTTTAGCTGCTCAAGTCTAGCTCCCCCCACCAGCTTCCCCAACTTGCTAATGATTTTTTTTCTGGATTTTGATCACCTGCTGGGCCAGGACTCAGCCAAGTTCCCTGTCTGCTCCTTTCCCTCCAAGCTGGCTTGATAGTGCAACCCATCCCCTGATGCAGCTTCATCCCAAGTTTCTACAAACATCATTTGACCCCCTCACAGCCTCAAGTTCTGACCCACTCAACAACAATATCCCATTTTCTCCACCCTTGTCATTCACTGCTGGAATCTTCCACAGTTCTCCATTCACTGCAACTCTGCATTGTAGCTGGAGTACAATAGTGTTTTAAAGGGGTCACGCACTCTCCACTCTTTGAAATGAAAGGAGGATTGGCAGCTTGGATTGGCTGCTCGTTCACCGAGCCTGGTGGTTAAGTCGCAAACGTTTCATCACCAGTTGAGGTGTTGTTTCTGCTGAGGGTATATCAGAATCAGATTTATCATCACTGGCATGTGTCGTGAAGTTTGTTAACTTCGCAACAGCAGTACTATGCAATACATGATAATGTAGAAAGAAAAGAAAAATAATAAGTAAATCAATTACAGTTAGTGTATATGTGTATTAAATTGATTAAAAATAGTGCTAAAACAGAAATAGTATATATTTTAAAAAGTGAGGTAGTGTTCATGGGTTCAATGTTTATTTAGGAATCATATGGCAGAGGGGAAGAAGTTGTTCCTGAATTGCTGAGTGTGTGCCTTCAGGCTTCTGTATCTCCTACCTGATGGTAACAGTGAGAAGAGGACGTGTTCTGGATGATGGGGGTCCTTAATAATGGATGCTGCCTTTCTGGGGCACCGCTCTTGAAGATGACTTGGATTCTACTGAGGTTAGTACCCAAGATGGAGCTGACTAATTTTATGACTTTTTGTAGCTTCTGTTGATCCTGTGCAGTAGACTCCCACCCCCACCCCCACCCCATCAATACCCGACAGTATTGCAGCCTGTCAGAATGCTCTCCATGGCACATTGATAGAAGTTTTTGAGTGTTTTAGGTAACAAACAAAATCTCTTCAAATTCCTAATGAAATATAACCACTGCCTTGCCTTCTTTATATTATTATTGTTATTATTATTATTATTATTACTACTACTACTACTGCATTAATAAGTTGGGATCACGTTAGACCCTCAGAGATCTTGATGCCCAGGAACTTGAAATTGCTCAGTCTCTCCACTTCTGATCCCTCTGAGGATTGGTATGTGTTCCATCGTCTCATCCTTCCTGACGTTCATAATCAGCTCTTTCGTCTTAGCGATGTTGAGTGCAAGGTTGTTGTTGCAACACCACTCAACCAGCTGGTATATCTCATTCCTGTACACCCTCTCAACTCTATCTGAGATTCTACCAACAATGGTTGTATCAGCAGCAAATTTGTAGATGGTATTTGAGCTATACCTACCCACACAGTCATGGGTATAGAGGGAGTAGAGCAGTGGGCTAAGCAAACACCCCTGAGGTGCACCAGTGTTGATTGTCAGCGAGGAGGAGATATTATCACCAATCCGCACAGATTGTGGTCTTCCCGTTAGGAAATCGAGGATCCATTGCAGAGGGAGGTACAGAGGCCCAGGTTCTGTAGCTTATCAATCAGGATTGTGGGAATGATGGTATTAATTGCTGATCTATAGTCAACAAACAGCATCCTGACATGGGTGTTTGTATTGTGCAGGTGATCTAAGGGTACGTGAAGAGCCATTGAGATTGTATCTGTCATAGACCTATTGTGGAAGTAGGCAAATTGCTGTGGGTTCAGATCTTTGCTGAGGCAGGAATTCAGTCTAGTCATGATCAACCTCTCAAAGCATTTCATCACCATGGATGTGGGTGCTACTGGGCGATAGCCATTGAGGCAGCTCACACTACCCTTCTTGGGCACTGGTATAATTGTTACCTTTTGAAGTAAGTGGGAATTTCTGCCCATAGCAGTGAAAGGTTAAAAATGTCCTTGAATACTCCTGCCAGTTGGAAGGCACAGGTTTTCAGAGCCTTACCAGGTACTCCACTGGGCCTGCTGGCTTGTGAGGGTTCACCCTCCTTAAAGGCAGCCTGATGTCAGCTTCAAAGCAGAGATCACAGGGTCACTGGGTGCAGCAAGGATCTTCATAGCTATAGTTATATTCTCCCTTTCAAATCGGTCATAGAAGCCATTGAGCTCATCTGTAGTGAAACATCACTGCCACAGCGACAGGTTACTATCGATGCAATGCTCCTCAGACAGGATGAAGAGGTCAATACTCCCCAATGCCATTAGGCTTTACAATTCAACCGCCAGGACTTAAGAACTTTTTAAAAGCTATTATTAATGCTTTTTGAGATAGTGATTTAGATGCATATCATATTTTTTACTGAGTTAAGTATTGTATGTAATTAGTTTTGCTACAACAAGTGTATGGGACATTGGAAAAAAAAAAGTTGAATTTCCCCATGGGGATGAATAAAGTATCTATCTATCTATCTATCTATCTATCTATCTATCTATCTATCTATCTATCTATCTATCTATCTATCTATCTATCTATCTATCTATCTATCTATCTATCTATCTATCTATCTATCTATCTATCTATCTATCTATCTATCTATCTATCTATCTATCTATCTATCTATCTATCTATCTATCTATCTATCTATCTATCTATCTATCTATCTATCTATCTATCTATCAAGTAATGTCCTGCAAACCCTGCCAGAGTTGACGTGCATCTGGTATCACCTCCAACCTCCCTCAGAGTTGTTTCTTTGCTCTTGAAATAGCCTTCCACAAGTCACACCTGGTTTTCTTGTGCAGACCTGGGTCACCAGATTTAAGTGCCATAGGTCTAGCCTTCAACAGACAATGAACCTCCAGATTTATCCACGGATTTTGGTTTGGGAATGTACAGTAAGTTTTCATAGGCACACAAGCATCCACACAGGTTTTAATGATCATAGAACATAGAACAGTACAGTACAGGCCATTCAGCCCACAATGTTGTGCTGACCCTTAAACCCTGCCTCCCATATAACCCCTCACCTTAAATTCCTCCACGATAAAGTCGGTAACAACTGTGGCATACTGATCCAGAGTTGATGATGAATATTGGCCTGATTTGTTCTGATTGGTTGGCTGTTACACTGAACATGAGCCTCCGCTGCATCCCGGCCAATTGGATAGCTGAGTGACCTCTGCTAGCCTGTATCCCTAGTTATCAGTCATTGTGAGTGTTGATTCCTCGGGAGTCTGCCGCTCAGCCCTCAGCACCAATCCTGTAGATGCATAGCTTCAATGTGCTTGTTAGTACAGCCTTCCGTTGAGAGTCAAGCTTGTAGGAATTCTCTTGATTTCTTGTTTTGTGCTTCTGCCAGGATCTGGTAGTTTCCCCGACTAACATGTTCTCCTTGGTCTTCGTGTACTGAGATGAGCGACAAGCATACTGACCTGGACACAATTTATGAACAGGATTAGGCCTGAGGGGTGAGCTGTGCACACTCAAGGTACCAAGGCTCAAAACGACTGATATCGTATGGACCAACGGAGATCACTCAGCTATCCAGTTGGCTAGGACCCAGTGGAGACTAGCGGCCGGTCCGACAGCCAACCAATCAGAACGATGAGTTGGACGAATATAAATGCAAGCACTCTGCAGAAACAACACTCAATTGTGCACTGATGATGTCACCTTGACTGGTGATGAAACATTTGTGATCTAACCTCCAGGCTCAGCGAACACCCCTACAAACAAACTCTCCACTCATCAGAAATGGAGAGGAAGGAAGCCATGTAACACACACAAAATGATGAAGGAACTCAGCAGGCCAGGCAGCATCTATGGAAAAGAAAACAATCGACGTTTTGAGGCCGAAACCCTTCAGCAGAACTGGAGAAAAAAAGATGAGGGGTCAGGGACTTCTCTCCAGTTCTGCTGATCGATGCTTACTGGCCTGCTGAGATCCTCTAGCATATTGTGTGCGTTGCTTGGATTTCCAGCATCTGCAGATTTTCTCTTGTTTGTGAAGAAGGAACTCATTCTTCTTTCTGAGGGATTCCTGAAAAAAAATGTCAGAGAATTGCTGGCCACATTATTGGTCTCCTTCCCCTTTGCTTGTTTGCTGAATGCTGAAAAGACTTGGGAGAGTTTACCTACAATATAATTTCTTGAAAATAGATGGTATAGGACTCAACCAAACCTGAAATGGAGGTGGAAGCAGAGATGTTCACAACATCTGTAAAGTATCTGAACAGGTGCTTGAATGACCTGTTTTGGATTAGTACAGATAGATATGTAGAACATAGGGGCAGGCCATTCAGCCCATAATTTCTGTGCTGATCATGATGCCAATTCAAACTGCCTGCATGTGGTCCATATCCTACCATTCCCTGCCTGCTCATGTGCCTGTCTAAATGCATTTAAAATGTTGCATTTTTACTTTGTTCCCCAGTGGTCTGTCCAGACACCTACCACTCTCCATGTAAAACGAACTTACCTTGTAGTGGCATAAGATGAGGAGAAATCTGATGGAGGTTCATGAGATTATGAGAGGCATAGATAAAGTGGGCAGAGAGTATCTTTATCCTGGGGTAGAAATACCTAATACCAGAGGTGGTAGGTTCAAAGCGGATGTGTGTGGTACTGCCTGATATGGTGGCAGGGGCAGATACATTGGAGATTAGATAGTCACACATGGATATGAGGAAGATGGATGGTTATGTGCATTGCGTAAGTAGAAGGGATTAGTTATCAGTGGGTTTTTTTTTAGCTGGTTTGGCACAACATTGAGAGCCAAAGAGCTTTTTCTTGAGCTGTATTTTTTGATGTGAATCTCCTTCAAAATTACCCCTGAAAATCCTAAAGCTGTGCCTCTAATATATGAAGCTAATCTCTCTAGGACTGAAGCTCTGCACTCTAGTATTTGCTGGAACTTGATGGTCGGAGTTCATGGGCGAAATATTATGGGCAAAAGGACCTGTTTCTATGTCGTACGAATGAGGAGGGGATCTCATTGAAACCGATCGAATGTTGAAAGGATTGGATAGAGTGGATGTGGAGAGGATGTTTCCTATGGTGGGAGTGTCTAAGACCACAGAACACATTCTCAGAATAGAAGGATAGCCTTTAGAACGCAGGTGAGGAAAAATTTCTTTAACCAGCGGGTGGTGAATCTGTAGAATTCATTGCCCCAGGCTGCTGTGGAGGACAAGTCATTGGGTGTATCTAAGGCAGAGTTTGAAAAATTCTTCGAGTCAGGGTGTGAGAATGGGACTGAAGGGGAAATGGGTCAGCCACGATGAAACGGGGGAGCAGACTCAATGGGCCACATAGCCTAATTCTGCTCCAGTATATTATGGTATGATTCTATAATCTGAGTGCTCGTTAACTACAGTTTTAATGATCATGATAATTATATGATATTCTCATTTCAATTTCTGGTGTTAAGTTGATACTGTGTTATTGAGAGTTCAATTTTTGCTACTGGCATTTCACAGTAAATATTAAATACCAAATGAGCTCAGATCATAGAAACATAGAAAACCGACAACACAATACAGGCCCTTCGAGCCACAATGCTGTACTGAACATGTACTTGCTTTAGAAATTACCTAGGGTTACCCATAGCCCTCTATTTTTGTAAGCTCCATGTACCTATCCAGGAGTCTCTTAAAAGACCCTATCGTATCTGCCTCCACCACCATTGCTGGCAGCCCATTCCACACACTCACCACTCTCTGTGTTTAATAAATAAATAAACTCCTGACATCTCCTCTGTACCTGCTTCCAAGTACCTTAAAGCTGTGCCCTCTCCTGCTAGCCATTTCAGCCCTGGGAGAAAGCCTCCGACTATCCACATGATCAATGTCTCAAATTATCTTAAACACCTCTATCAGATCACCTCTCATCCTCTGTCGCTAGGAGAAAAGGCCAAATTCACTCAACCCATTCTCATAGGGCATGCTCCCCAATCCAGGCAACATCCTTGTAAATCTCCTCTGCACCCTTTCTATAGTTTCCACATCCTTCCTGTAATGATGCGACCAGAACTGAGTACAGTACTCCAAGTGGGGTCTGACCAGGGTCCTATATAGCTGTGACATTACCTCTTGGCTCTTAAAATCAATCCCATGATTGATGAAGGCCAATGCACCATATGCCTTCTTAACCACAGTCAACCTGCTCAGCAACTTGAGTGTCCTATGGACTCGGACCCCAAGATCCCTCTGATCCTCCACACTGCCAAGAGAATTACCATTAATACTATATTCTGCATCATATTTAACCTACCAAAATGAACCACCTCACACTTATCTGGGTTGAATTCCATCTGCCACTCTTCAGCCCAGCTTTGCATCCTATCAATGTCACTCTGTAAATTTTGACAGCCCTCCCACAGCACACCCACAGCACACCCTTTGTGTCACTAGCAAATTTACTAACCCATCCCTCCACTTCCTCATCCAGGTCGTTTATAAAAATCATGAAGAGAAGGGGTCCCAGAACAGATCCCTGAGGTACACCACTGGTCACTGACCTCCATGCAGAATATGACCTGTCTACAACCACTCTTTGCCTTCTGTGGACAAGCCAGTTCTGGATCCGCAAAGCAAGATCCCCTTGGATCCCATGCCTCTTTACTTTCTCAATAAGCCTTGCATGGGGTAGCTTATGAAATGCCTTGCTGAAATCCATGTACACTACATTTACTGCTCTACCTTCATCAATGTGTTTAGTCACATCCTCAAAAAATTAAATCAGGCTTGTAAGGCACGACCCGCATTTGACAAAGCCATGCTGACTACTCCTAATCATATGCCTCTCCAGATGTTCATAAATCCTGCCTCTCAGGATCTTTTCCATTAACTTACCAACCACTGAACTACGACTCACTGGTCTATAATTTCCTGGGTTATCCCTACTCCCTTTCTTGAATAAGTGAACAACATCTACAACCCTCCAATCCTCCGGAACCTCTCCTGTCCCCATTAATGATACAAAGATCATTGCTAGAGGCTCAGTAGTCTCCTCCCTTGTCTCCCACAGTACCCTGGCATACATCTCATCTGGTCCCAGAGACTTGTCAGTTCCAGCACCTCCTCTTTCTTAATGTCAATATGCTCAAGTGTTTCAATCCACTGTAAGTCATCCCTACAATTGCCAAGATCCTTTTTCGTTGTGAATATTGAAGCAAAGTATTCATTCAGTACCTCTGCTATCTCCTCCAGTTCCATACACACTTTTCCACTGTCACACTTGATTGGCCCTATTCTCTCACATCTTCTCCTCTTGCTCTTCACATACTTGTAGAATGCCTTGGGGTTTTCCTTAATCCTGCTCGTCAAGGCCTTCTCATGGCCCCTTCTGGCTCTCCTAATTTCATTCTTAAACTCCTTCCTGTTAGCCTTATAATCTTCTAGATATCTATCATTACATAATTTTTTTAACCTTTCGTAAACTTTTCTTAACTACTTGACGAGATTTTCAACAGCCTTTTTACACCACGGTTCCTATACCCTACTATCCTTTCCCTGTCTCGTTGGAACGTACCTATGCAGAACACCACGTAAATATCTCCTGAACATTTGCCACATTTTTTCTGTACATTTTCCTGAGAACATCTGTTCCCAATTTATGCTTCCAAGTTCCTGCCTGATAGCTTCATATTTCCCCTTACTCCAATTAAACACTTTCCTAACTTGTCTGTTCCTATCCCTCTCCAATGCTATGGTAAAGGAGATGGAATTGTGATCACTATCTCCAAAATGCTCTCCCACTGAGAGATCTGACACCTGACCAGATCCATTTCCCAAAACCAGATCAAGTCCAGCCTCTCCTCTTGCAGGCTTATCTACATATTGTGTCATGAAACCTTCCTGAACACAGCTAAAAACCCCATCCCATCTGAACCCCTTGCTCTTGGGGAATGCCAATCAATATTTGGGAAATTAAGATCTCACACCACGACAACACTTATTATTACACCTTTGCAGAATCTGTCTCCTTTTCTGCTCCGCGATGTCTATTGGATGATATTGGGTGGTCTATAAAAAAAAAGCAATCAAAAACAACCTGAACTTGTCAGTCTCCTGCACTTAATGGCAGCAATGACATTCACTTTTAAAATCTGTGATGGAAATCAGTTTGGAGTTTTGCTGTGAAATTCTTGCAACAATAATAATTGATAAGCTTCATCTTGGTATTTTCTGTTATTTACTTAGCGATACAGTGTGGAGTAGGTCTTTCCGGCCCTTTCAGATACAACCCCTGATAAACTCATTAACCCTAACCTAATCACAGGATAATTTACAATGTCCAATTAAGGTATTGGATTATGGGAGGAAACCAGAGGATCTGGGGAAAACCCACACATTCCATGGGGAAGGTTTACAGACATTGCCTACAGAATGGTGCCGGAATTGAACTCCGAACTCTGGGACGCTTCGAGATGTAAGAGGATCACGCTAACTGCTACGCTACCATAACGCCCTGTTTTGCATTTGTTATTTTGTTTTTGGAAGTACAAAGGTAACGTAACAAGCTGTCTGTTCTCTTCCCCCAGCGTCCACTCCCTTCTCTTCCCTTCTCCCTTCCCTTCACTCCCTTCTCCCAATAAACACTCCCTTCAATATTTTAATCAAACTGAACAGACATCTGTTGGTTTCTGAATTTGCGTCAAATCCATATTATTTTCAAAAGGAAAGAAGATTATTTTCTTGGGGATGTGCCATTACACTGAGTGAGGATTTATTGGATTTTTTTCAGCCTTTTACTTTGTCACAGATAGGCAAATGGACCACGTTCCTTGATGTGTCCAGCTCTGTGTGTGAGGTTGTAATGTGTCCTATCACCATGTGACCTCAAAAAGCTGTGTGAAATGATATTCTAAAAATTCTCCAAAACCTAATAATTCAGGAAAAACCATCACCAAATTAAATTTATGTGAATTGCAAGGGTGAACTAGGTGGTTTGGATAGGATATTTGTAATGATATTATTCTATTTGGAATGGCATGTTAACGTAGTGGTCAGCACAAGGATTTACAGTACCAGCGACCTGGGTTCTCACTGCTACCATTAAGGTGTTTGCACCTTCTCCCAATGACCGCATGGGTTTCCTCTTTGGTGCTCCGTGTTCCTTCCACAGTCCAAAGACATATCGGTAGATTTAATTGGTCATTGTCAATTGTCCTGTGATTAGGCTAGGATTGAATTGGGGGATTTCTGATGGTGTGGCACGAAGGGCCGGAATGGTCTATTCCATGCTGTACCTCTATAAATAAATAATTTGTGTGTGATCTCAATATAACAGGCAATATACTGTATACACAAGGGAGATTAAAAATCTGAATGAGTGGTGCCACAGCAGCAACCTCTTACTCAATGTCAGCAAGACCAAGGAGCTGATTATTGACTTCAGGAGGAGCAACTGGAGGTCCCCCAGTCCTCAGTGGGGGATTAGAGGTGGAGAGGGTCAACAACTTTAAATTCCTTGGTGTTATTATTTCAGATGATCTGTCCTAGGTCCAGCATGTAAGTGAAATTATGAAGAAAACACAACAGCGCCTCTACTTCCTTAGATGTTTGTGAAGATTTGACATGACATCTAAAACTGTGACAAACTTCTATAGATGTGTGGCAGACAGCTTGGTATGGAAACACCAATTTCATTGAACAGAAGATCCTACAAAGAAAAAGTGGATACAGCCCAACCTATCTTATGAAAAGCCCTTCCCACCTTTGAGCACATCTGCATGCAGAGCTGTTGCAGGAAAACAGCATCCATCATCAAGGACCCCGGAATATCGAGGCCATGCTCGCTTCTTGCTGCTGTATTGGGAGGAAGGTATGGGAGCTTCAGGACTCAAACCACCAGGTTCAGGAACAGTTACCCCTCAACCATCAGGCTCTTGAACCAGAGGGGATAACTTCACTCAACTTCACTTGCCCCATCACTGAACTGTTCCAGAACATATAGACTCACTTCCAAAGACTCTGCATCTCGTGATCTTGATAATTATTGCTTGTTTTATTATTATTATTATTAATTTTCCCTTTTGAAGTTGCGTAGTGTTGTCTTTCACACACTGGTTGTCCATCCTGTTGGGTGCAGTCTTCCATTGATCCTATTATGTTTCTTGGATTTATTGAGTATGCCCACAGGAAAACAAATTTCAGGATTGTATATGGTGACATGTATATACTTTGATAATACATTTACTTTGAACTTTGAATTGACTGTTCCAAGCTCTTGAATCTGAATATAGTGCATTTGTTAAGCACATATTGAGCTGTGCTTTGGACCAGAAAGATGATAATCCTGCTTAAGTTATGCTGCAAGCAGCTTCAGCTAACATTTTGTTAAGCAGCTTAGAAGGCCAACACAATTTTTTTTTTTGTTTGAAGCACCTGGTGCTCACCATAAAAGTCAGGTGAAAAGATGGCAATGTTTCTTAATCCAATTCAAGCACAACACAAAGGGAAATTTATAGCTAATGCAGGGAATCTGAAATCTGAATGGAAAACTCAGATGGTAAAGAAGGCACGTGCAATGTTAAACATTCATTTCAAGAGGACTAGGATATAAAAGCGAGGATGAAATGCTGAGACTTTATAAATATTGGTCAGGGTGAGAAGAGTTTTGTGACCGGGACCGCTCTGCTTGCAGCTGTGGCTTTTTCAACTTTGACCCATTTCAGTCTGAAGTTGGGGGGAAAAAAATTGCGGAACCTACTGCCACCAGGTCTGCTCTTGAGGAAAAGCACATTCACCTCCTCCTTGGAAAGGGGACAGCAGGACATGCGTGCTTAACTGCTTGAGGGATCCCATGCAGAATGTAGAGCAAAACTGAAGCTGAAAATTTAAACTAGATAACTGGTGCTGGAGGGGTTTGCAATTCTGACAAATAACAGGGGCAGCGCATAACAATAATGCAGGAGTGTAAAATGGGTAAATAGAGAAGGGATAGTAGAAATGGGAAAAATGGAACAGGGAGATATGCCGCAAAGACAATTTAAGCCCTGGGCCGGATTTGAATGGTCAGCGTGTTGGGGTCAGAGGTCAGGGACAGTCCAGTTCGGCTCGCTGTTCTACAGGGTTTGCTCATCTCCATTCTGGACTGAGGGAGGCTGTGGCCTGCAACTAGAGGACCTCTGGATCAGCTGCAGTGATACCTGGCACCGTGAACTTCCGTTCGGAATACCGTTTGCTTGCTTTTATTGTTTGCACTATTTTTATCTCTCTCGTTCTCTCGGCACACTGGCCGTCTGACGATCTTCTTTTGTTTTATGGGGTTTCATTGCTGCCTGTAAGGAGATGAATCTCAAGGCTGTATAAAGTATACACACTTTGAGAATAAAATGGACTTTGAACTTCGAAGAGGCTCCTTATATGAATGTACACAGCATTTGTAGCAAGGTGGATGAATTAATGACACAAGTTGAAGTAAGTGGGTGTTTATAGATATCATTGACATGCTTGCAAAATGATCAAGGCTGGGAATTAAATATTGCAGGGTACATAATATTTAGAAGCAGCAGGAAACATGGAAAATGAGGAAGGGGTGGCTCTGCTTTTAAAGAATTCAGTAAAGAAAAAAGGATCTTGGCTCAGAAAATCACTGAATATATATTTACTTTGGGTGTAGTTTAAAAAAAACAGCAAGACAGAACAAACATTGAAGAGAATTGTACGTAGGCTCCCTGCAATAACAGCAATATGGGGCATAAAACATTGAAGAGTACAGCACAGTTATAGGCCTTTTGGCCCACATTGTTGTGTTGGACCAGCTAAAAAGCAAATCAACAACATGTACATACTAATCCTTCCTACCTACACAATGTTGAGGATGTTCTACGAGTCTGTGGTGGCCAGTGCTATCATGTTTGCTGTTGTGTGCTGGGGCAGCAGGCTGAGTGTAGCAGACACCACAGAATCAACAAACTCATTCGTAAGGCCAGTGATGTTGTGGGGGTGGAACTGGACTCTCTGACGGTGGTGTCTGAAAAGAGGATGCTGTCCAAGTTGCATGCCATCTTGGACAATGACTCCCATCCACTCCATAATGTACTGGTTAGGCACAGGAGTACATTCAGCCAGAGACTCATTCCACCGAGATGTAACACTGAGCGTCATAGGAAGTCATTCCTGCCTGTGGCCATCAAACTTTACAACTCCTTCCTAGGAGTGTTAGACACCCTGAGCCAATAGGCTGGTCCTGGACTTATTTCCACTTGGCATGATTAACATTATTATTTAATTATTTATGGTTTTATATTGCTATATTTCTTCACTATTCTTCATGCGACTGTAATGAAACCCAATTTCCCTATGCCTATGGAGTGCCCTATGCCTCATTCAGTAGAGATGTATCTCCACCCCGCCACCAACAATATAAAACAGGCAAACCTAATGAATAGTGACAGAGGATGAATATATAGAGTCTCTGAGAGATTATGAGAGGCAAATGAATGAATAAGTTGGAGAGGTTTAGAGAAGCAACTCCAGAAATCAGCAAGTCATACCTTCAATGTGATTTGTGGATTGTTTGGCAAAGGGAGGAAGGAAGATCTTTTATGTAGAGTACATAATCCATGGGTTTATGTGAAATTTCCTTCATTACACTCTTTTTACTTTGTATATTTATCAGTATTTGCATTTTCATAATCTTGATTGGAAAGTTTATGTTAGCACATAATTTTTTTCTGAACAGCCTGATGCACATTCCATAACATAAAGCCATTAAACATTGGTGGTTGTTCTGTGTGGGAGAGCTTTTAAAGTGGAAACGTTGTTGTACTGGAGCAGTTCTACTCTCTCGACCTCAGAAGTCTGGGTCCAGTGCTACAACAAACATCACAAACGGGTCTTCCGTGGCTGCAGTGGATGACCATGATGTCTTCTGTGCCTTGTCATGCTCTTCACTCTCTTTGGAGTACTACAGTGCTGTATAAAAATGTACATAGAGTTACAAGGGGTGACCGATAAGTTTGTGGCCTAAGTTACATAGCATGAAACAGGCCATTCAGCCCACCTGGTGCATGCCAACCACAGCATTCTCATGGCTAATCCCAGTTACCTGTATTCAGCCAAAGACCCTCCAAACCATTCCCTCTCTGTGTAGAAATTCACATCACTTATTATGTCACAATTGTATTTGCCTTGACCCCTTTCTCTGACAGCTCATTTCAGGCACTCACTATCATCTGTGTAAAGAAATTACCTCTCAGATCTCTCTTATATCTCCCTCACTCTGATCTCGTATCTGTGCCCTCTAGTTTTGGAACCTCCAACCCTGGAGAAAAGACTGTGACTAGCACCTTATCCATACTCCTCACGATTTTGTAAACTTCCATCAGATCAGCAGTCATTCTCCTACACTCTGAGGACCAAAGATCCAGCATGTCCAACCTATCCCTACAACTCAGGCCCTGAAAAGTCAACACAGCATCCTTGTTATCTCCTCTGCACCCTCTCTAGCTTGGCAATGTCTTTCCTATAAGAGAGTGACCTAAACTATATGTTTGCAAGTTATTAATGCTGAAGCCTTTAATATTACCCTCAGGGAACTTGCATGTGGAATCCACCTGGAAATCTGACTCACGTGACTCCGACTTTAGATACAGTTGTAGTTTAGGTACAAGTAATTAGCTAAAAAAACGGTTGGAGGAACTCAGCAGGGCTGGCCTCATCTGTGGAGGCAGAGAAATGGTTGAGGGTTGCATGACCCAGAGTTCCTCCAACAGTTTGTGTTTTGAACCAGATTGCAGCCTCTGCAGTCTCTTGTGGCTTCACAACTAACGAGTTAATTTTATTAAAGCATCACTTAATTGTAGACTAACCTCCTTCACTGTAAAGGTTTCATTCTGCGCACCTGCAAACCGCAGCAATTTGAGCAAAAGTGGCTTGGGCTTCACCTGATTTTCGAGCTCGGTTTTCCTGCTCGTTGAGTCTCACTGTAAATCTCAGCTGAGCTGCCCACCAGAGCTGACTTTGCATGCTTGGACAGGCAGGTCACCTAGGTCAGCGAGGTATGAGGCCACTGGCTTACCTCAACCTGTTCAGCCCATCTTTCGAAGGGGTATACCGGGGTGTGGCTGCTGTTGCATGCAAACTGCTACTTGGAGCCACAGGTGAGAGCTGGGGGGGGGATGAAAGGTGAATGAGTTGCCCCAGAATGGACATGATAAGCCCTTACACAAAAGCTGCTACCCCTCTCTTGTTCCTCTCCGCACCTTATAGCCCAACGGATGGCAACCTAGCTGTGTCTTTAACATTTGTCTGATTTTTACGAAGCTAAGTTGGTTGCTTGACGCTCAACCCAGTACGGATGGAAAGCATGCAAGGGGCCGCTGGATTCGAACCCAAAACCACCTGCCTTGAAGTCTGGTGTGGATGCTACAACCCCACTGGCTGGCTACCCCCTCCCTAGTCACCCCATTACATTGTACAACATAAAGCCACCTTCATTGTCTTAGGCATGTGAGCCTGTCAAAAGCTTAGTTGTTATTTTCCAAATGTATAATTGCTGCCCAGCTTTTTTCCCATCTAATGCCAGCAAGTAAAAGGTATTTCATTAACTACATTAAAAATCCCTGAAGGAATTAAATGAGCTTTAAGAGCCCAGCCCTTGAACTTGCCTGAATAATTCTGAGCTGTAGCAATAAAACGTAAGTGGCTTTCAAATAGAAATATGAATTATTTCTGTTTTTGTTGGAAGCAGATTATATCATATAGTCATGGGACTTAAAATAGCATGTAATTATACAGAGTGCTCATAGATTCCTTCCTATACACAGGACTTCACCTTACAATTTTTTAAATGAATATGAAAGCAAAATCTAGTGTGGATCCTCAAAAAAAATAGGTAATTTAGCAAAAGTAGATGTTTGGAGACGTACACACAAAATGCTTGGGGAACTCAGCAGGTCAGGCAGCATCCATGGAAATGAATAAACAGTCAACATTTTGGGCTGAGACCCCTCTCAGGACCAGAGGGGAAGGGGGAAGAGGCAGAATTAGAGGTGGGGGGGATGGAAGGAAGAAGTACAAGGTAACGGGTGATAGATGAAACCGGGAGAAGGGATGGGAGTGGAATAAAGAGAAGGGTCAAGGACTGTTATTGTCACTTTTTTTTCTGTGAGTGACAGAGTTGAGGATTGTTATTTCCGCTGTTTTTTGGGGTGATTTAGGGGTCTGCGAGTTTTGTTTTATTTCTTTTTCATGCTGGAGGGAGTTGATGTCTTTTCTTCCTTCAACACACATGGTCTGCCTGTATTTTGTGGCTACCTGGAGAAGATAACTATTAGAGTTGTACTGTACGTGCATACTTTGACAATAAAATGAACCTTTGAACCTTTGAGAAGTTGACTGGTGAAAGAGATAAAGGGCTGGAGAAGGGGGAATCTGACAGGAGAAGACAGAAGACCATGAAAGAAAGGGAAGGGGGAGGAGCACCAGAGGGAGGTTATGGACAGGTAAGGAGATAAGGTGAGAGAGGGAAATGGAAATGATGAAGGGGTGGGGGTGATTACCGGAAGTTCAAGAAATTGATGTTTATACCATCAGGTTGGAGGCTACTCAGACGGAATATAAGGTGTTGCTCCTCCAACTTGAGTGTGGCCTCATCATGGCAGTAGAGGAGGCCATGGACTGACATGTCGGAATGGGAAGTAGAATTGAAATGGGTGACCACTGGGAGATCCTGCTTTTAGTGGTGGACGGAGTGAAGGTGCTCAATGAAGTGGTCTCCCAATCTACATCGGATCTCACCGATATACACAAAGCCACAGCGGGAGCACTAGAGGTATTTAGTTTCAGCTGGTTGCAATGTAACAATGAGTTATATGCCTTTTTGAGACCCTCCGTTGGCCGGAGTGACCATGGATGTTGTGTCTTAGTTATGTATGTGAAACACAAGCCAGGGCAGTATGATATGAAAAGCAAGCTGTTGCCTATTCAGCTGGTTCTCTCTCCACACAGCTGATGGAACAGCAGAGACCGATACAGTTTGGCACCAGGAGTTGCCAGTCAGTATTGAACTTAATGTAGGATTACCCTAGGGACTCCAGCTCTGGATTTTTCCTTGGGATTTACTCCTGAAAACTTCCCTATGAGTGAGTACAGCCAAAAGGCAGCAGGGATTTCTTTCTCCTAGATGAGCTGACAACCATATCAGCCCAAAGCAACTGGTTTTAAGGACCCAGTAACCCACCTTTGCCCTTTCTTCTGTAAATAGAAACAGTTCCGCCAGGCTTAGTAGCTAAGTCACACTTGAAGGCTAGGAGCTGGAGCTGGTTGTCAGAGGATTTTGAGATGCATGCTGTTGGGAATATTTAATATGTAATGGGAGCTTATCCCCACTATCTCCTCTGGCTAGGACAAACTTAAGGAACTGAGTTATATACTAGAGCAGGTGCTCCCAATCTTTTTTATGCCATGTACCAATACCATTAAGCAAGGGGTCCATGGACCCCATGTTGGATAGATTAGAACAATCAATATTGGAGTAATATTAGAAATTTAGAAAGTAGCACATCTCCTCTAAAGGCTAATTTGCAGTCCCCCTGTTTCCTCAGAGGAAATTAAATGTATAATGTAGTAACAAAAGGTACAGGAGTTGAAATTATGACCATTTCTTCTAATCCACATTCCAAGCACTGAATTACCTCAGAAAAAGTATGGAATATTTTATTTAACCATAAGACAGAGGAAAAGAATTTTCTATACATTTCCATACAAAAATACATCGGCCCATCTAGTCTGCTCTGCCATTCAATCATTGCTGATTTATTTCCCCTTTCAGCTCCATTTTCTTGCCCTCTCACGTACATCAAAACATACAGAGAAATGTGCCATTTGCATTGACAGCTAACACAACCCAAGGATGTGTAGGGGGCAGCTCACTAGTGTCACTACCCATTCCGACACCAACATAGCACACCAACAATGTTTGGCAGAGTAACACAGAACACAGCAAAACAAGCCCCTTTACTCTCTCTCACTGACTCACACACACACAGTCCTCCAACCCCAGGAACATCAGTCCAACCACTCCCTGTAATTCAGTCGCCCAAGTCCTAGCAATATCCTTGTAAATTTTTTCTACACTATCTCCACTTTAGTAACATTTTTTGTAGAGCAGAGTAACCAAAACTAAACCCAATACTCTGTGTGGACTCAGCAGTATCAATGAACCAATCAGATTAGAGTACCTTTGAATAGAGGCCGCCTGTCAGTAATGAAAACTGAGCCGAACGCAATATGGACTCTTTTGATTTTGTTTTATTTTCCATGTTTTCTCTCATGATTTATTGTTGCTGTACACATGAAGGTGAAGTTGATGGTCTTGTTGCCATTTGCACAATTTGTATCTAGTGCATGGGGGTTGATCTTTCTTTTTCTTTGAATGGGTTCCATGGCTTTCTTTGTTTCATTGCTGTCTATGGAGAAGACAAATCTCAGGGTTGTATACTGTATACACACTTTGATAATAAATGTTCTCAATTCCCTCTGACCTTCCCATCTCTAAGGCAGAACTTCCAGCCCTCACCTTTGTCCCCCGTGCTGACACTTCAGTGAGTTCTGTGCCCACCATGACGCTGAGCTTTTCTTCTGCTGCCTCTGACTACATGCTTACTTCTTTAGCAAGGCCTTTCCAGCACATGTTAATCATCTCCAACCCTCCTCCTCTTCCTGGACACCCTGCTCTGGTCTTCGGCCAGCTCTGAACCTTTTCCTTGCAAACTGCAAATGAGATATCAACCATCTCGACTTCACTCCTCTCTCCAATTCTAACCTCACTCCTTCCGAACACTCAACTCTCCACTCTCTCCACACTAATCCTAACCTCACCATCAAGCCAGCAGATAAGGGAGTGCTGTAGTAGTCTGATCTCTACCTCGCCACGGACAAGCGCCAACTGTCAGACACCTCCTCTTACATAGCCCTTGAACAGGATCCCATGAAGGAGCAACAGGCATTGTCACCCGCACCATCACTGACCTTATTCACTCTGGGGATCTCCCATCCACTGCGACCAACCTCATAGTTCCCTTGGCCCACAGCTTCCGTTTCTACCTCCTACCCAAGACCCATAAAACAGCCTGTCCAGGTAGACCTACTGCTTCTGCTTACTCCTGCTGCATCGAACTTATATCTGCAAACCTCGACTCTGTTTTGCCACCATGGTTCAATCCCTTCCTACCTACATTCGTAGCACTTTGCATGGTCTTGATCTTTTCAATGACTTCAAGTTCCTGGCCCCAGACATCTTAACTGGTTCGTATACACCTCCATCCCACACCAGGAAGGCCCCAAAGCTCTCTGTTTCTTTCTGGAAACCAGTCGCAACCATTTCTGCTCCATCACCATTCTCCTCTGTCTGGCGGAGCTGGTCCTCACTCAATAATTCCTTCTTTGGCTCCTCCCACTTCCTTCAAACAAAAGGTGTAGTCATGGGCACTCGCATGGGTCCCAGCTATGCCTGCCTTTTTGTCAGCTACATGGAATGGCCTATGTTCCAAGCCTACACCACTCCCCAACTTTCCCCAACCTCGATGACTGCATTGGTGCTGCACCCATACCGAGCTCGTCAACTTCATCAACTTTGCCTCCAACTTCTATCCTGCTCTCAAATTCACCTGGTCCATTTCCGACACCTCCCTCCCCTTTCTCGATCCCTTTGTCTCTAACTCTGAAGACAGTTTATCCACTGATATCTTTTATAAACCCACTGACCTCACAGATACCTGGAATATACCTCTTCCCACCCTGTCATTTGTAAAAATGACAACCCCTTCTTGCAATTTGTCTGTCTCTGCTGCATCTGCTCTTAGGATGAGACTTTACATTCTAGAACTCCTGAGGTGACCTCCTCCTTCAAAGGAAAGGGTTTTCCGTCCTCCACCATGCTGTCCTCACCCGCACAAGATGGAAGAGATGCAGGAACACCTGCCCTCATCCCATCCATCCGCCACCTCAGCAGGGATAGGGTTCCTCTTGTCCTCACTGACCACTCCACCAGCCTCTGCATCCAGCACGTAACTCCCCGCCATCTCTAACAGGGTCCCATCACCAAGCACGTCTTTCCCTCCCCCCCCCCACTTTGTGCTTTCCACAGGGATCACTCCCTACACAACTCCCTTGTCCATTTGTCTCCCTCCCCACCCCCTCAAATGATCTCCCTCTTGGTACTTATCTTTGCAAGTGGTACAAGAGCATCACCTGCCCCTACACCTCCTCCCTCACTACCATTCAGGGCCCCAAACAGTCCTTCCAGGTGCCACTTCACCTGTGAGTCTGTTTTGAGGTAATCTAGTATATCCGATGCCCCCAGTGTGGCCTTCCGTATATCGGTGAGACCCGACATAGATTGGGAGACCACTCCACAGAGCAACCAATCTCCATCCGCCAGAACAAGTGGGATCTCCCAGTAGCCACCCATTCCCATTCCCATTCCGGCATGTCAGTTATTGACCTCCTCCACTGTCACGATGAGGCCACACTCAGGTTGGAGGAGCAACACCTTATATTCCATCTGGGTAGCCTCCAACCTGATGGCATAAACATCGATTCCTCAAACTTCTGGTAATGCCCCCAACTTCACCATTCCCATTTCCATTTCCTCCTCTCACATGATTTCCTTACTTGTCCATAACCTCCCTCTCTACCCCTTCTCTTTCTCCATGGCCTTCTGCCCTCTCCTATTAGATTCCCCTTTCTCCAGCCCTGTAGCTCTTAGACCAGTCAACTTCCCAGCTCTTTACTTCACCCCTCCCCTTCTCTTGGTTTCGCCTATCATCTACTACCTTGTACTTCTCCCTCCCCTCCCTCTTGTCCTGACTTCTCATCTCTTTTTATCCAGTCCTAATTAAGGGATTTGGCCTAAGACATTGATTGTTTGCCCTGACCTGCTGAGTTCCTCCAGCATTATGTGTGTATTACTTTTATTACAGGCATCTGCAGAATTTCTCTTGTTATTGATAATAAATGAATCCTTTTGAATCAATGTACAAAAGATAACAAACTGTGCAAATACAAAAAGAAATAATAATAATGATAATAAATATATAAACAATAAATATCGAGAACATGAGGTGAAGAGTACTCGAAAGTGAGTCTATAGGTTATGGGTGGGGCAAGTGAAGTTCAAAGTACATTTATTTCTAAAGTATGTATACTATAAACAAGCTTGAGATTTGTCTCCATACAGGCAGCCAGAAAACAAATAAACTGAATAGAACCCATTAAAACAGGCAGACTATCGGATACCTAATGTGTAGAAAAAAAACAAGTTGTGCAAACAATAAAAGTAAACAAACAACCTTCAGAACTGAATTTATGAAAATAACTCCTCAGCTGTGAAGTTAGTCATCACTGCTACCAATCCAGGAACCTGTTAGTTGCAGGCAGTTCAACGCAGAGACGAGTAAACCTTGCGGAGCAGAGAGCTGAACACTATCCTGTTCCTCAGCTCTAGACCTGACACCCTGATTTTTTCAATATGGCTTGGCACTTAAATCAGCCTCTGTTATCCCCTTTGGTTCAGGGGCTTGATGGCTGAGAGTAGTAACTGTTCCTGAACCTGCTAGTGTGGGTCTTGTGGCTCCTGTACCACCTTCCTTCTGGCAGTAGTGAGAAGAGATCATGGCCTGGGCGATGCATATAGAGCTGGTTGAGAATACAAGAGCAGGGATGTGTTGCTGAGGCTTTATAAGGCATTAGTGAGGTCTCATTTTGAGTATTATGAACAGTTTCGGGCTCCACATTTAAGAAAAGATATGCTGGCATTGGAGAGAGTTCAGAGGTGGTTCACAAGGATGATTCCAGGAATGAAAGGGTTATCATATGAGGAATGTTTGATAGCTTTGGTTCAATATTCATTGGAATTTAGAAGGATTAGGGTGGATCTCATTGAAACCTTTCGAATGTTGAAAGGCCTAGACAGTGCAGATATGGAAAGGATGTTTCTCATGGTGGGGGAGTCTAGGACAAGAGGGCACAGTCTCAGGATAGAGGGGCATTCATTTAAAACAGAGATGAGGAGAAATTTCTTTAACCAAAGGGTGGTGAATTTGTGGAATTCATTACCACAGGTAACTGTGGAGGCCGGGTCGTTGAGTGTATTTAAGACAGAGCTTGATTGAGTTCTTGATTGGACACGACATCAAAGGTTACGGGGAGAAGGCCGGGGAGTGGGGCTGAGGAGAGGGAAAAAAGGATCAGCCATGATTGAATGTCAGAACTGACTCGATGGGCCAAATGGCCTAATTCTGCTCCTATGCCTTATGGTCTTATGATGGGTGGTCCTTTCCTGTGATAGCTCCATGGTATGATCAGAAATTGGTATCTTACTGGTGATTTTATAGTTTTCAATTCGATTTACAAAATTTCAGATAATAAATCAGAATGTGAAAGTCACATTCTCGGCAATATATAGGGCTGGGCTGAGAACCACCAAGTAACATTTGATTCTCACAAGTGATTAATAATGACTATTTTCTGTTGATAGTCAATAATATTGCTGCTTACCTAGCCAACTATTAGTGTCTTGAGTGGTATTAGGAGATTCTAACTACTAGCCTATAATTTAAATGGACCAGTCGCACACATTATGGTTTCAGAGATTCAAAGTTCATTTATTATCGAAGTACGTATGAAATGTACAAGCCCGAGATTTGTCTTCCCCATAGATAGCCATGAAACAAAGAAAACCATGGATACTGTTCAAAGAAAAACATCAAATCCCTGCCCACGTGGGTAAAAAAAAAGTGCAAATGGCAACCAAAAAAGGAGTGAAAGTCATAGAATATAAAACACAAAACCGATAGAGTCCAGGCATATTCAGTTCAACTCTGAGCTCGTCCTGATTCAAAATCTGCAGGCCATCCCGGTTCAAAATTACCCAAAACAGCAACAAAAAAGGAGCGACCAGAAACCAGAAACACATCATTACATGAACTACGGCATCCAATCCACAAACTGCAGACACAGAACTTTGGCACCATCCACCAACAACATCAAGGGAGAGAGAGACCTTCCTTCGGGAGCAGTGAGCAAGAGGGAAAGAGAGAGCGTCACACGCAGACACCTTCCTCCGGCAGCAGCAAGTGAGAGGCTGGTAGACGGTGCTGAACACCTACTTGCCTTCCACCTACTCTTTGATTTCTATTTTCCTTTGCACTTTAATCGGTGAGGTCGGTGAGTAGAGGAGTTGATCATGGGCTCGCACTCTGCCTCCATGTTTCTTGGCCTCGAGGCCGCATAGAACTCTCTTGGAGATAGCAAAGCACCAGATCACTCAATCGGCCCAAAAACACACTGCCAAAATATAGATCACAGGCCCCAGCAGTAGTGGAACCACATTTGAAAGAAAAAGAAGTGAAAGAAAAAGTTTTGTGAACTGTATGGAGGATGTTGGCCTTGGTCGCATTGTACACTGGTGCCATCTTCTTCCAAATATTGGGGTTAAAGTACAAGTTAGAGTTTGGGCATTCAGCAACGAGCCTTAATGGGGAATAAATCAGAACTATGTCCAGGCACAACAAATAATCTCTTCCAGCAAGAGTCACTCAATAATGATAATCAAGAACCCAAGCTGATTCTTCCCTTGATGAAGGTCAATGAGATAAATGTAGGACCTTCTACCATCATTGAGTTAACATAACCAGTGACCTTGCTGCTCTGGTTAGCCGTGCAAAGCTCTGTTAAAGAAAATAGATGTGCCCCTCAGAAAAGTCTTGAAATGCTGAGCCAACAGAGAAACATGTTTGAGTTTTTTTGCCATGACTATGCAGTTTGAGCACTCAGTTCATAACAACTCATGCCATCATAAATCAGACTCGACTGGCTAATGGAAAGGAAAGCAGAAACATGTTGCCAGGCGTGCATTTTAACAACATTTCAGAATGAACGAACAAATGGTCTTTGAACATTAATGGCAGATCCATTTACTGGTTGCAAATGGCATCTCTTACAAATGACTGACATTTCAGCTGTTGGAGTAAATTTTCTACCCTGCAGAGAAGATTTACAAGTCTCAACTAATGAAAATAAACTGCAAAAATGTGAGAAGAAAGCTATTGCTCTTTACAAGGCACCTTGCAACAAGCTGTCTTGAAGTTCACATAAAAATAAATGTTTAACCAGGTTGTGCCATATGTGAATTGCATTAGGATGTCTGAGGATGCAGGTGCAGATTTTGTGATAAGTGAAGAGCTGTCTTTGTCACTGTTGACTAATAAAAATAGTCTGTGCCTACATATAATAAATATCCCACAGCAAGTAGCTGCAAGAAGCAGGTTCTGTTCTGAAAGATATGAATCCCTGTGGGCACAGGTCTTTCTGGGTGCGAATCCTGTGACAAGGAGGCCACAAGGTGTTGAAAGTCTTTGACACCAGTCTTAGCCAGCTGTCAAAACACCTTGAATCTATTTTGAACGTTTATGATTTTGAAACAATCAGAAATATTCCAACTCTATTACCTGATATAAGTATTAAAAATAGTAAAAAAAGAAGTATACAATTGCAAGTATTTAAATAAATGATAATGATTCAAAACCAAATAAATTTATTTTGAATTGGAAGTGATGGGTTAAAGGTGAAAGGTGAAATATTTAAGAGGAACATGAGGCGAAACTTCTTCACTTTGTGCCTGAATTACAGGTAACAATAAAGAAATGCCTTACTAGCGATTTATCAGTATATACAGCAGAATTGGTTGTCATCGTTTTGGGCTTACAGTAGGTGGAGGAAATTTGTCCTTACAAAGTTGTAATTTATTCAGATTCTTTTTCGATTTTGACTAGTCTTAAAACAGGTCATTCTGGTGGTAGATCAGATTTACTGCTGGAAGCTCTTCAAACTTTATTTTATATTCAAAGTATTGGTTTATGTGTCCTCTTCGTATAGGTCCCTGCACATAGAGGTGTTCAGGGGAATGAGTGAGTTGATTCTTCGGCCAAAAGAGGCAGTTAAAAGTTCAACTTCCACTTAGCATATCAGAAACTAAGGAGTTGGTTGGGCTAAGAATTAGGGGATTATGGCAAGACTTGTGGGATAATGGGTATAAGGAGAGACACATTTACAGGATACATAAAATGGTTGGATTGATGGGAGAAGGGGGTAAGACAAGAAGGGAAGGAATTATATTGACTCAGAATTGGGCATACTATGCTTAATTATTCCTTATATCTTGTTGGAAACCATCACTGTAAGTTTTGTCATTATTATGAAACAGTTGAACACATTATTTTACAATGTGAAGCATATAAGGTTGAAAGATAGCAAATGCAGGCTGCACTATTATCTTTGGGCGGCTTTCATTTAAAAACTTTAAGTTATGGAAGTGAGTTTAATTCACAATATTGTCTTTCATTATTTGCAATCTATAGGGATTTTTGGGGTAATTTAGTTTTTATTTGATAAAGAACTAGTAGGGATTTTATTTCCAACTCCTTACACCACACTCCAGTCCAGTTGGCGGCGGTAATGCACCTTTAAGTTGGACTGCCAATCGCCATTAAAAGTCAGCAGAAGAAGATGAACAACTTCTTCACTCAGAGTGTGGTGGAAGTGTGGAACAAGCTGCCAGCACAAGTGGTGGCTGTGGGTTCAATTTCATTATGCAAGAGAGGTTTGGATAGGTACATGGATGGGAGGGGCATTGAGGGCTATGCTTCGAATGCAGGGTGATGGGATGAGGCAGAATAACAGTTTGGCATGGACTAGATATGTCAAAGGGCCTATTTCTGTGCTCTATGATGATATGACTCTGTAACTTGGTCTTGCTGAGTTTGTCAGTACAAAGTAGTGAATTGCTGAGATTGAGTTGCAGCTGAGGAGACTAAAGCTGGAAAGAAAACGAAGAAAATCTGGTTATCAGTTCCAAACAGACTGAGGAGTTCTACATTCACATGGCTAAATACAATCCTCTTGAAATTTGAGCCAAATTGATCTTTGGATGAAAAATTAAGTAGAATCAGAATCAGGTTTAATATCACACACAAAATGCTGGTGGAACGCAGCAGGCCAGGCAGCATCTATAGGAAGAAGCACTGTCGATGTTTCGGGCCGAGACCCTTCGAGTCCTGACGAAGGGTCTCGGCCCGAAATGTCGACAGCGCTTCTTCCTATAGATGCTGCCTGGCCTGCTGCGTTCCACTAGCATTTTTTGTGTGTTGTTTGAATTCCCAGCATCTGCAGATTTCCTTGTGTTTGCTCAGGTTTAATATTGCTGTTACCTGTCATGATATCTGCGGCAGTAGTACTGTATTATTATTGTAAATTACAGTAAGAAGTAAAAAGTTAGGTTAAATAAGTAGTGCAAAAAGAGAAAAAGAAATAAAAGTGGTGGTCCATGGGTTCAATGCCATTCAGAAATCAGATGGCAGAAGGGAAGAAACTGTTCCTGAATCATTGAGTGTGGATCTTCAGGCTCCTGTACTTTCTCCCTGATAATAGCAACAAGAAAAGGGGAGTGGGGGAAGAGAAGGCTGGTGGAGGACATGTCCTGGCTGATGGGTATCCTTAACGATGAATGCTGCCTTTTTTGAGGCATCGCTCCTTGAAGAGATCCTGAATGCTGGAGACGCTAGTGCCAACAATGGAGCTGACTGACCTTACAACTTTTTGCAACTTATTTTGATTCTGTGCAGTAGTACCCCCCCCTCCCCCCACACCAGACAGTGCTGTGGCTGAAGTTCCCTAGAAGGATAATTTACATAGGTATTTTCCTTAGTCTCTGATTGAGTGTGATTTGCTTCGAAGTAAAATATTTTCACTAAAAAGAAGTTAGGAAAAAATAGTCCGAACTTTACAGTCTGCCATCATGCCAAATGGTTCCAGACAGTTTGCCAAATGTGATCATGTTGCTCAATTTCACTTGGCCAATGGGAGTGCATTATGTCATTGGCACTCAGTCAAAGAGAATGCAGCACTTAATAACCTCCTCTGCAGCTGATTCAATTAGGATGTTCATTCTCTGGAACATGTCCTCTACCGCTAAGTATTAGTGTAAATATATAACCAAGCGTGTGTTAAATCTTTTCAAGTCACTGATTAATTCTCAGTGGAGTGTTAAGATGTCAGTGCCTCACAGAGCAGGTAGAGAAGAGAGACTGGAAGGATGCTGGAAATGAGGTACTTCAGTTATATGGAAAGGATGGACAATCTGTGGTTGTTTCGCCAGAGCCGAGAATGAGGAGGGATTCAATAGTGTTCAAAATCAGGCTTTGATCAATTAGATCAGATTAGCTGCTTTTCACACTAAGAAGTGTCACTAATGATGCACATAGATTTAAAATATTTAGGAAGAGAATTGATTAGATTGAGCAGAATTATTTCATGCAGCAAGTTGAAATGATTTGTCAAGAAATGATTCTAGTTTCAGTAGGAATTTGGATTGCCCAGAAGAATTACAGCGTAGAAGGTTGCTATTATACCTGAACAATGCAAGAGCTATCTGGCTAGACCAATTTCTCTGCCTACCCTTCACAGCCTGCAAATGTCTTCAATTAAATCTTCACTCTGTCCTCTATTAAACGTCATAATTGAATCTGTCCTCCCCACTACCCCCTGGCAGTCCATTCCATACTGTGAAAGGGAAAAAAGAAAATTGCACAACAAGTGGAAAATAGGAAGGGAATGAAACCAATGTGAGGTTTTTACAAAAAGCAGCATTTAGATAGATGGATCAATTAGAAGCTGAGACTTTTAGCTCCCTAAACCCATTTCACCTATGATTGCTCAACCTGAGACCTAAATCCATTTCCTTTAAGCACTTTATGCAATAGGTCAGCAAATCCTGGTTCTTAATTTCAGCCAATATCTGTAAGACTGAGATACCCAAATACAAGCAACAACTTTCCTCTTAGCAACTTGTTGAGACAGAAGACAAATTTAACATGTTCATTCACGCGCAAATCTTAATTACAAAAGACTTGATGAAGTGAAATAAGAGACTTGCTTAAGAAATGAAAGGCGGGTAAGGAAAGTAGTTTCCAGTAACCGCTGTCCAGTGCTCCCGATGCAGCCTCCTCTACATTGCGGAGACCAGTCATAAATTTCTCTGATTCCCATTCCAACATTTTGGTCCCTAGTCTGCTCTTGTGCCAAGATGAAGCTACCCTCATGGTGAAGGAGAAACACCTTATATTCTGTCTAGGTAGGCTTCAACCTGATGGCATGAATATCAATTTCTCCTTCCAGTGAAGAATCCTCCCATCCTCCCCACTTTGACCCCTTACCTCTTCTTACTTGCCTATCACCTCCCCCTGAGGCATTCCTCCTTCCCTTTCTCCTATGATTTACACTTCTCTCCTATTAGATTCCTTACTCTCCAGCCCTTCACCTAACACCCACTTCCACCCCCCCACCTTTTTATTCTGGCATCTTCCCCCTTCCTTTTCAGTCCTGGTGAAGGGTCTCAGCCCAAACTATCAACTGTTTATTTATTTCCATGGATGCTGCCTGACCTGCTGAGATCCCCCTGCATTTTATGCATATTGCCATTAACAAAGCATTTCCTCTGTTTAAACAAAATAAACAGATGTAAATTGGTTCGGAGTTGCAAAGAATCAAGACAACCCCTAGACAGAAATCAATGTCAAAGCAGAAGGGAGTTTAATCCCAGACTTTATCTCAGTAACTGACACCTGTCAATGCAGATTTTCTCTACCTAACGCTTTAACAGAAAGCGGCTAGTGAGTGAGTGGGCCAGTGAAGGAGTGGAGATTTGAGGCTTTGACTCAAGAGATTCTGGCAGTTTTGGCAGTTGGACTGTGCAATCAAGTCATTCAAGATTTGAATAGCTCAGCAGAAAGCCGTTGATTAGACAATCAAGATTTGAATAGCTCAGACTCAGCAGAAAGCAGCTGATTGGGCAATCGAGGTCAGGTGACCAAGCAGTTTGAAAAGCTCAAACAAATAAATAGAGGGTTACCTCAAGCGGAGCGGCCTGTGGAAAGCGGCCAGTGAGTGAGTGGAGATTTGAGACTTTGACGAGAAGAGGCTGAGGATGAGCTTCACTACAAGTGAGGTAGGGTCGGGTAAGTTCCTTTCAAAGGAGAAAGTTTCAAAAGTTGAGGCAAGTATTGGGTAGGTCATGGCAGCTGAGATCGTCCCCGTGGTTTGTTCATCCTGCAGCATGTGGGAAATCAGGGATACTTCCAGTGTCCTTGACGACTATGTGTGCAGGAAGTGTGTCCAACTGCAGCTTCTGGCAGACCGCATTGAGCGTCTGGAGCTGCGATTGAATTCATACTGGAGCATCCGCGATGCTGAGAAAGTCGTGAATAGCACGTTCAGTGAGTTGGCCACACCACAGGTAAAGGCTACACAGGCAGAAAGGGAAGGGGTGGCCACTAGACAGCGTAGCAGTAGGCAGGTAGTGCAGGAGTCCCCTGGGGTCATCTCTCTCCTAAACAGATGTACTGTTTTGGATACTGTTGGGGGAGATGTCTCATCAGGGGAAGGCAGCAGCAGCCGAGTTCATTGCACCATGGGTGGCTCTGCAGCACAGGAGGGAAGGAAAAGGAGTGGGAGAGCTATAGTGATAGGGGATTCGATTGTAAGGGGAATAGATAGGCGTTTCTGCAGCCGCAAAAGAGACTCCAGGATGGTATGTTGCCTCCCTGGTGCAAGGGTCAAGGATGTCTCTGAGCGGCTGCAGGACATTCTGGAATGGGAGGGTGAACAGCCAGTGGTCGTGGTGCACATAGTTACCTACGATATAGGTAAAAAATGGGATGAGGTCCTACAAGGTGAATTTAGGGAGTTACGAGATAAACTAAAAAGTAGGACCACAAAGGTAATAATCTCTGGATTACTACCAGAGCCACGTGCTAGTCAGAGTAGAAATAGGAGGATATTTCAGTTGAATACGTGACTTGAAAAATGGTGCAAGGGGGAGGGATTCAAATTTCTGGGGCATTGGAACCAGTTCTGGGGGAGGTGGGACCAGTATAAACAGGACGGTCTGCACCTGGGCTGGACTGGAACCAATGTCCTAGGGGGAGCATTTGCTACTGGCCACTCTCAGTGATGAAAATAGCAAAAGTGAAGCACAATGGTCACAGGTTCCACTTTTAAGCTCTACTTTATGGCAATAAGTGTGAAAATAAATGTCACACAAATAGTGACATCACTAAATGCCTGTAAGAGGCCTGAAAAATGTGAGGCATTTATGGTGAAGTATTTGATCTAGTTTCTTAATGGATGCTATTTCACCATGAGATGATAGCTTACAATGGGTTAAATTGACTTGTCAACAATTTGCATGTAAAAACGTGTGTGCTATCTGATCCAGTTTATAGGCTCTACTTTTGTTAAAAGTCTGCAATAGAAACCATCGGGACCTGTGAACATGTCACTCTTCAGTGTCATCTAATTAACTTGGTGAGTCTCTATTTGTGACTCAAAGCTATTTGCCTTGGATTGTTCAGTGTATCATCATCTTCTTCCTCCATCATAACTTCTGTTTAAATATTTCCATTTACAATGCCATTATTACAGCTATTTAAAGTATTCACATTACCCTGACTATCCCGTCCTCATATCTTCCACTAAGGCTGTTAAATATTTTCATAAACCTTGCAAAATTCTTTCCAATCGCTCTTTTTGTTGAATTGAAACCCTTTAGTCTCCCAGTCATTCAGACGTCTTATTTGTTGCATCAGTACGCTCTTTTTATCTTTTAGTTTTGTTATAATCATAGAGTCATTGGAAAGTTCAGCACAAAACAGGCCATTTACCCCATCTAGTCCATGCTGAACCATTTAAACTGTCTAGTTCCATCGACCTGCACCCAGACCCATAGCCTTCCATATTCTTGCTATCCATGTACCTATCCAAAGTTCTCTTAAATGTTGGAATTGAAATCTTATCCACCACTTGCACAGGCAGCTCATTCCACACTCTCATGATCTTCTGAGTGAGGAAGTGTCCCCTCATGTTCTCCTTAACCTTTTCACCTTTCATCCTTAACCAGTGACCTCCAGCTGTAATCCCACTTAACCTCAGCGGGAAAAGTGCGCTTGCATCTGCTCCATCTATACCCCTAATAATTTTGTATTCCTCTATCAAATATCCTCTCAATCTTCTACATTTCAAGGAATAAAGTCCTAACCTCAAGCTTTCCTTATAACTCATGTCCTCCAGACCCAGCAACATCGTTGTAAGTTTACTCTATACGCTTCCAACCTTATTTACAATTTTCCTGTAGGCGGGTGAACAGATCTGCACACAATACTCCAAGTGAGGTCTCACTAACTTCAACGTAACATCCTGTATTATTGCTTTTTGATTATTCGGTTGTCCATAGATATGCAAGTTTTTGAAGTAGACCACTTTCCTTTTAGTTTATTAACTAATTCTGTATTGATTTAACTCCTCCTTGGAGCACTTTTGAACTACTTTCATTTTACCCTCAAAAGATTCACTGTATTTACACTGGACCACTTGTCATTCAGAATCTGAAGATAGTTCAGCAAAATCGAAAGCATAATGCAGGGATAGTTTTTCAAAAGGTACAGTGCAAATTCCTTGAAAAGGTTTCTTTCAGCAAAATTTAAAAACGTGCTTGGAGAAATGTCACACAATTATTTTGCTCAAGTGTTTTCTTGAGAGCAGAGAGTGGCATGCTGTTCAATATAACAAAACAAAGATTTAGACCGTTATTTAGGAAAAGGTATGTCGGGCTTCACAGCAAGTGGTTTTGAGAATTTCAGCAAGGATATCTTGCTATCAGAAAGTTATTAATCTATTTATCTATCTAACTAATCTATCTATCCTTTTATCTATTTAAGATTCAAATTTCAAAGTAAAATTTATTATTAGAGTACATACATGTTACCACCTACATCCCTGGGATTTTTTTTGTGGGCATAGTTAGCAAATCTACAGAACTGTAACTGTAAACGGGATCAATGGACACAAACTGTACAAATGCAGATTTAAATAAATAGCAATAAATAACAAGCATGAAATAACAAGATAAAGAGTTCTTCAAGTGGAGCAATTGGTTGTGGGAATGCCAGAAGCAGAAAGAAAGTAGTTATCCCCTTTAGATGGTTGAGGGGTAGTAACTGTTCTTGAACCTGGTGGTGAAAGTCCTGAGGCTCCTGTACCTTCTACGTGATGGCAGCAGTGAGAAAAGAGCATGGCCTGGGTGGTGAGCATCTTTGATGATGGATGCTGCTTTTCTACACCAATGTTTCTTGTAGATGTGCTCATGTTTGGAAGGGTTTTACCTGTGATGTACTGGGCCAAATCCACTACCTTTTGCAGGATTTTCTGTTCAGAGGCTTTGGTGTTCCCACACCAGGCTGTAATGCAGCCAATCAGCACACTTTCCACCACGCCTCTATAGACATTTTCCAACTTTGTTATGACATGCTAAATCTTCGCAGACCACTGAGGAAGTAGAGGCACTGTTGTGCTTTCTTTGCTATTATATTTATATAATGTGTTCAGGACAGGTCCACTGAGATAGTGACACCCAAGAATTTAAAGTTACTGACCTTCTCCACCTCTGAGGAAGACATCAGCAGTATACCGGACACTCACGGGTGTCAGAGAAGAGAAGTGTGCACAGTCACAATTACTACAGAGAAAGTACTCAGGAAGCTGAATAGTCTAAGGGTAGATAAATCTCCTGGACCAGATGGAATGCACCCTCGTGTTCTGAAGGAAGTAGCTGTGGAGATTGCAGAGGTATTAGCAATGATCTTTCAAAAGTCAATAGATTCTGGCATGGTTCCGGAGGACTGGAAGATTGCAAATGTCACTCTGCTATTTAAGAAGGGGGCAAGGAAGCAAAAAGGAAATTATAGACCTGTTAGTGTGACATCGGTGGTTGGGAAGTTGTTGGAGTTGATTGTCAAGGCTAAGGTTATGGAGTACCTGGAGGCATATGACAAGATAGGCAGAACTCAGCATGGTTTCCTTAAAGGAAAATCCTGCCTGACAAACCTATTGCAATTTTTTGAGGAAATTCCAAGTAGGCTAGACAAGGGAGATGCAGTGGATGTTGTGTATTTGGATTTTCAGAAGGCCTTTGACAAGGTGCTGTACATGAGGCTGCTAAACAAGATAAGAGCCCATGGAATTACGGGAAAGTTACATACGTGGATAGAGTGTTGGCTGATTGGCAGGAAACAGAGAGTAGGAATAAAGGGATCCCATTCTGGTTGGCTGCCGGTTACCAGTGGTGTTCTACAGGGGTCCATGTTGGGGCCGCTTCTTTTTACGTTGTACATCAACGATTTGGATTATGGAATAGATAGCTTTGTGGCTAAGTTTGCTGATGATACAAAAATAGGTGGAGGGGCCAGTAGTGCTGAGGAAATAGAGTCTGCAGAGAGACTTGGATAGATTGGGAGAATGGGCAAAGAAGTGGTAAATGAAATACAATGTTGGAAAGTGTACGGTCATGCGCTTTGGTAGAAGAAATAAGCAGGCAGACTGTTAATTAAATGGGGAGAGAATTCAAAGTTCTGAGATGCAATGGGACTTGGGAGTCCTTGTGCAGGATGCCCTTAAGGTAACCTCCAGGTTGAGTCGGTGGTGAAGAAGGAGAATGCAATGTTGGCATTCATTTCTAGAGGAATAGAGTATAGGAGCAGGGATGTGATGTTGAGGCTCTATAAGGCAATGGTAAGACCTCACTTGGAATACTGTGTGCAATTTTGGGCTCCTTATTTAAGAAAGGATGTGCTGACATTGGAAGATTCACTAGAATGATTTCGGGAATGAGAGGGTTAACATATGAGGAATGTTTGACCGCTCTTGGACTGTACTCCTTGGAGTTTAGAAGAATGAGCGGGGACCTCATAGAAACATTTTGAATGTTGAAAGGCATGGACAGAGTGGATGTGGCAAAGTTGTTTCCCATGGTGGGGGAGTCTAGTACGAGAGGACATGACTTAAGGATTGAAGGGCACCCATTCAGAACAGAGATGCGAAGAAATTTTTTTAGCCAGAGGGTGGTGAATCTGTGGAACTGGATGCCACGGGCAGATGTGGAGGCCAAGTCATTGGATGTATTTAAGGCAGAGATTGATAGGTTATGGTGAGAAGGCAGGGGAGTGGGACTAAATGGGAGAATGGATCAGCTCATGATAAAATGGCGGAGCAGACTCGATGGGCCGAATGGCCAACTTCTACTCCTTTGTCTTATGGTCTTATGATCCTCTGTGTAGTACTGACTCATGGACCTCTGGTTTCCTTTTCCTGAAGTCTACAATCAGTTCGTTTGTCTTATTGACATTGTTATTATACCACTCAGCCAAATTTTCAGTCTCCTTCTTGTATGCTGATTCATCACCACCTTTGATCCAGCCCACAACAATGGTGTAATCAGCGAACTTGTACATAGTGTTTGAACTGTACTTAGCCACAGGGGAATATGTGTAAAGCAAGTAGAGCAGGGGGCTAGGCACCCATCCCTGTTGTGCTCCTGTGCTGATGGAGATTGTGGAGATGTTTTTGACAATCCAAACTCACTGGGGTCTACAATCCAGGATTCAATTGCACAAGGGGGTATTGAGACCCAGGTCTTGGAGTTTACTGATTATCTTTGAGGGGACACTGGTATAAAATGCTGAGCTGTAATCGATAAAGAGCATCCTGATGTATGTATCTTTGCTGTCCAGATATTCGAGAGTTGTGTGAAGAGCCAGTGGGATGGCATCTGCCATAGACCTGTTGTTTCAGTAGGTGAATTGGAGTGGATCTGAGTCGCCACTCAGACAGACAATTTATCTATCTATCTATCTATCTCTCTATCTCTCTATCTCTCTGTCTGTCTATCTATCTATCTTTTCATTCAGACACGGCGTGGAGTAGGCCCTCCTGGCATTTCAAGCCATGCACCCAGCAATCCCCAGATTAAATCCTAGCCTAATCATGGGAAAATTTACAATGGCCAAGTAACCTATCAATTGGTAGGTCTTTTGACTGTGGGAGGAAACCGGAGCATCTGGAGGAAACCCATACAGTCGTAGCGAGAACATACAAACTCCTTACAGGCAGCTGGGGGAATTGAACCCAGGTTGCCTGTACAGTAAAGCGTTGGGCTAATCACTATACTACCATATGCTTATAAAAGCATACATGGAGTGCTGAGAGCAATTTTCTGTAATTCCTTATAATAAAATGAATTATCTGGTTCATCGGGTTAGAGCCAATTCACAGAGTGATCCCTGTCCTCCACTAACTTTCACTGCAGACTATTGTCCTCACACTCTCATCAATCTTCACACTCACACTCAGGGCCCAAGAACACCAGAGACTAGGAGCAGGAGTGGACTGCCCTGACATTCAATACAATTGTGGCTAATCTGCCCCAGATCTCAATTCTTTTTCAGAGCTGGCTCCTCAAACCCCTGAATTCTCTGGACAGAATCAGAATCGGGTTTAATATCACTGGCCTGTATTGTGAATTTTTTTTGTCTTTGTGGTGGCAGTACATTGCAATACATGTTAAAAGAGAAAAAATTGTGAATTACAGTGTGTATGTCTGTGTGTGTATGTGTATATATATATATATATATATACAGAAGCCACTAACACTGCCTCACTACTTTAGTATTTTTATTTTTGCACTGCTTACTTAATTCAATGATTATAATATATATTATATATATATATATATATATTTCAAATCAAATATTTCAAATGTCATTAGAAACAGGGGATGGTGCCGGAGAAATGGCGTATTGCTCATGTGGTTCCATTGTTTAAAAAGGTTTCTAAGAGTAAACCTAGCAATTATAGGCCTGTCAGTTTGACATCAGTGGTGGGTAAATTAATGGAAAGCATTCTTAGAGATGGTATATATAATTATCTGGATAGACAAGGTCTGATCAGGAATAGTCAGCATGGATTTGTGCGTGGAAGGTCATGTTTGACAAATCTTATTGAATTTTTTGAAGAGGTTACGAGGAAAGTTGACGAGGGTAAGGCAGTGGATGTTGTCTATACGGACTTCAGTAAGGCCTTTGACAAGGTTCCGCACGGAAGGTTAGTTAGGAAGGTTCAATCGTTAGGTATTAATATTGAAGTAGTAAAATGGATTCAACAGTGGCTAGATGGGAGATGCCAGAGAGTAGTGGTGGATAACTGTTTGTCATGTTGGAGGCTGGTGACTAGTGGTGTGCCTCAGGGATCTGTATTGGGTCCAATGTTGTTTGTCATATGCATTAATGATCTGGATGATGGGGTGGTAAATTGGATTAGTAAGTATGCAGATGACACTAAGGTAGGTGGCGTTGTGGATAATGAAGTAGGTTTTCAAAGCTTGCAGAGAGATTTAGGCCAGTTAGAAGAGTGAGCTGAACGATGGCAGATGGAGTTTAATGCTGATAAGTGTGAGGTGCTACATTTTGGAAGGAATAATCCAAATAGGACATACATCGTAAATGGTAGGGCATTGAAGAATGCAGTAGAACAGAGTGATCTAGGAATAATGGTGCATAGTTCCCTGAAGGTGGAATCTCATATGGATAAGGTGGTGAAGAAAGCTTTTGGTATGCCGGCCTTTATAAATCAGAGCATTGAGTATAGGAGTTGGGATGTAATGTTAAAATTGTACAAGGCATTGCTAAGGCTGAATTTGGAGTATTGTGTACAGTTCTGGTCACCGAATTATAGAAAAGATATCAACAAAATAGAGAGAGTACAGAGAAGATTTACCAGAATGTTACCTGGGTTTCAGCACCTAAGTTACAGGGAAGGCTGAACAAGTTAGGTCTTTATTCTTTGGAGCATGGAAGGTTGAGGGGGGACTTGATAGAGGTATTTAAAATTATGAGGGGGATAGATCGAGTTGACATGGATAGGCTTTTTCCATTGAAAGTAGGGGAGATTCAAACATGAGGACATGATTTGAGAGTTGGGGGCAAAAGTTTAAGGGTAGCACGAGGGGGAATTTCTTTACTCAGAGAGTGGTAGCTGTGTGGAACGAGCTTCCAGTAGAAGTGGTAGAGGCAGGTTTGGTATTGTCATTTAAAGTAAAATTGGATAGGTATATGGACAGGAAAGGAATGGAGGGTTATGGGATGAGTGCCGGCCAGTGGGACTAGGTGAGTGTAAGCGTTCGGCACGGACTAGAAGGGCTGAGATGGCCTGTTCCGCGCTGTAATTGTTATATGGTTATATTATAATCATTGAATTAAGTAAGTAGTGCAAAAATAAAAATACTAAAGTAGTGAGGTAGTGTTTGTGGCTTCAATGTCCATTCCGAAATTGGGTAGCAGAGGAGAAGAAGCTATTCCTGAATCAATGAGTGTGTGCCTTAAGGCTCCTGTACCTTCTCCCTGATGGTAGCAATAAGAACAGGACATGACCCAGGTGATGGGGGTGCTTAATGGGGGCTTTTGAGACAGCGCTCCTTGAAGATGTCCTGGATGCTAGAGAGGCTAGTGCCCATGATGGCGCTGACTAAGATTCCAACTCTCTGCAGACTTTTCTCCTCTTCAGATACATTACTTATCTGAACTCCACAACTTCCTGGGGTAGAGAATTCCAGAGATTTGCCCCCCTCTGAGCGAAGAATGCACAATTGGAGCACTCAAGTGAAACCCCTAAAGCAAACTCCCAGTCAGACAGTACTAGAAGTCAGGGTCGAACCTGAGTTGCTGGAGTTGTGTGACGACAGCTCCTTGATGCATCATGTTTAGTCTCCATACTAGAACAAGAAAACACTCATCGCTTGGGGAAAGTTCACCAGATGGTGGGTCTTCTGTATAGCGAGGTCTACATACATTACACGAATGTGAGGGGATTCTAATCAAAACTTATAAAGTGCTAAAAGAGCTAGGCAGACAGGATATGGAGTCACGTTCCTCTGGGGAAATGCCTCAAATGACAGAACACAGTTTCAAGTTTCAGTGCCTGACGATTAATACTGAGATGAGGAGAAATGTTTTAAAGCAATGAGCAGTGAATCTGTGGTTTTTTTTTACCACAGAAGGATAGTCATTGAATATTTTTAAGGAACTGGTAAGTTTGTGGTGCAAAAGGCACCAAAAGATGTTGGGAAAGCATTAGTATTGAGATAAATGGACATTTTGAAAAGTGATGGATAGCATACTCCAATTTTCTATGTATTCCATAGAGTTAATGGTGCTATTACAGAATATAACCTCCAATAGTTTTAAGGTGCTTGGAAGTAGGTACAGAGGAGATGTCAGGGGCAAGTTTTTATGCAGAGAGTCGTGAGTGCGTGGAATGGGCTGGCAGAGGTGGAGGCGGATACGATAGGGTCTTTTCAGAGACTCCTGGATAGGTACATGGAGCTTAGAAAAATAGAGGGCTATGGGTAAGCTAGGTAGTTCTAAGGTAAGAACATGTTTGGCACAGCTTTGTGGGCCAAGGGGCCTGTATTGTACTGTAGGTTGTCCGTGTTTCTATGTTTCTAAGAGGACCACAACCTTGTTGCCATTTGGAGGCTTGTGTGTCTCAATGACCTGGAGAACCTATTTTGGCTGGAGTCAGGGCTTTATGCTTTGGCTCTTGGTAGGGTCACCCATGCCAAACAGGTCAAAGGGTAGAGGCCAGACTAGGAGTGGTCCACCGGTCCTCCAGGTTTGGGGGTTCAGCTCAGGGCTAACAACCCTGACTGGTAGAATAAAATTGTTATGGAAACAGCAATGAAGGATGTAACGGTATTCCTGAGTCTCCATCTGGGACTTGCATGACTAACTATAGTGAAAACCCGAGAGGAAGCTACGCATATGATGAAGGAAGCTGTGAATGCTGGAGATGGAGGACCGCCATTGCTGCCCTAAACACCAGCAGCATAATGGGCAAAAGAAAGAAGATGGAATATAAATGGGAGCTGACTTCTCCCTCTTCACCACTTACTTGAGTTTGATCATCATAAATACTCACCCAGAGTGCGGCTGATAATGTAACTCACAGCGAGCTGCTGGTCTCTGCACTTGTTGTTGCAGGAGTGACTTCTTTCTCCATCATAGGAGGGGGAGAGAGGGAGGAAAAGTCTGAGATTCCAAAGTTATGCACTATAGTTTTGATGGACTCTGGATCAAGATCTCTCTGCTGTTGCCTGCATGGTGAAGGGTGGGTCAGAGCGGTGGGGGGAGGTGGGGTTTGATGCTTTTGCTGCTGTTTCTGTGAAGGGTGGGGGAGGGGAATTTCAGGGCATTGATGTTCTATCATTCATTTCATTGATGTCTGTGAAGAATATGAATTTCAAGTTGTATACTGTACATTCTCTGATATAAAAGGAAGCTGAATCTAAATCTGAATCTAATCACCGCCTTCTGTTTTTGTATCATTCTTATTTAATTTGCACATGCTGTTAAAAATCCATGAAGCAAAATGACATTAAATTAACAATCACAAGTCAGAAAGTTTTGAAATTGAATGAAAACTTTTTAATTTAAGTTTGAGAATTTGTACTAAGACAAGCAAATCAGCAGTCATTGGAACTGGGAAACAACAATTCAAACAATGGAAAAAATACATCACATGACTTTTTCTGTGTTAAAATTCTTGCTCTCTAGTCATGCTTATACACACATTCTTTCTAAATTTGCTGTTAAAATGTTTCTTTCACATACAATCTGACAACTTTGTTCTGCTTTCAAATGTATTTTTTGTTAGTTGTCACGTGGCCACATGACTCTCAGTCCTCGCTATACAATGGGATTTCCACTTAAAGTAATAGTTCCAGTTTCGGATGGATGTAAACCTGTATTTGGTATAAAGTTGTTTTCTAATAGGAAAGTTGTTCTTGTTTTTGACAAGAGCTTCGTTTCGATAATAACTCTCGTCCTGCGGATTAAACAGGAAATCCACGCTATACGTGGTACTTTTCGGCTCAGAGTTGCTGAAGGCACTGAGGATCCACCGAACAGCAGACGTGACCATTCTGGGGGAAAGCAAAAGAACGAGACAGAGAAAGTGAGTAAATTGCACGCTGCAAAATATGACTGCCATGTCATCAGGGCCTGTTCTAGAGTTAGGGTCTATAGCAAATATTTACGGTACTTCACCAGCAACCAGTCTTCAGACATGAATGTGGATTGTAGATTGAATTTAAAATGCAGCCCTGAACAATAGTTTACCTGGAGCTGTGCACTGGAGTTGATTGCAAACCAGGCAATGCTGATTAGCATTCATTTTGGGTGTTTGGAGTAAGGATATCAAGAAGGAGGTGTGCGAAAACTGGTTCGAAGGAAGCATTGTAGATACATTGTAACCATAGGATTGTCCTGCTGTTACCTTTGATCTTTAGCATATAAAAATGTCACGTAATATTCGGTTGTGAGGCCCCATCCTCCAAGAGCATCTGTCTAGTGACCCTGTTCACATTACAACCATGTGATAATTCATGTCAATGTTATGGATACATTGACCGGGAGTTTGCAGGCTCTAACAACTCCTAATAACATCTCCCAGCAGAGAATCTGACCTAGGGGGGCATTACAACAGAGTCTCCCACTGGCAAATGTGTCCATGCTGGAAGAGATGGAAGCTGAAAAATTTAGTCTCGGTTAAACCACCTCCCTGTTTAATTTTCCTGCCAAAGTTGTCAAAAATTTGCTGGCATTCAGAATCAATCAAATGAATCCCCAAATTATTAAGAACTAATCAAACTATTAATGCCTTTTATGGAAAATCTTATAAAAGGTGGTGGATTCAGCCCAGTACATCACAGGTAAAGGCCTCTCAACCATTCAGTACATCTACATGAAACACTGTCGTAGGAAAGCAGCATCTATCATCAGAGATCCCCATCAACCAGGCCAGGCTCTTTACTCGCTGCTGCCAACAGGTAGAAGGTACAGCTGCCTCAGGACTACCCAGTTCAAGAACAGTTACTACCCCTCAATCATCAGGCTCTTGAATAAAAGGGGATAATTACACTCACTTACCCCAATCTTTCATTGATCCTGTTATAGTTACTATTCTATAGATTTTCTGAATATGCTCACAGGAAAATGAATCTCAGGGTTGTATATAGTAACATAAACAGTGCCTATAAAAAGTATTCACCGCCCCCCCCACCCCAGAAGTTTCCATGTTTTATTGTTTGACAATATTGAACCACAATGGATTTAATTTGGCTGTTTTGACACTGATCACAGAAAATGACTCTTTTGAGTCGAAGTGAAACCAAATCTCTACAAAGTGATCTACGGTAAGTTAATTACAAAATTAAAACACAAAATAATTGATTGCGTAAGTTTTCACCCCCTTCAAGTCAGTATTTAGTAGGTACACCTTTGGCAACAATTATAGCCTTGAGTCTGTGTGGATAGGTCTCTATCAGCTTTTCACATCCGGACACTGCAATTTTCCCCATTCTTCTTTAAAAACTGCTCAATCTCTGTTAGTTTGCATGGGGATTCTGAGTGAACAGGCCTTTTCAAGTGCAGCCACAAATTCCCAATAGGATTGAGGTCTGGATTCTGACTTGACCGCAAGGATATGTTTGTCATTCTTGTGTAGCTTTGGCTTTCTGCTTGGGGTCATTGTCTTGCTGGTAAACAAATCTCCCAAGTTGCAGTTCTCTTGCAGACTGCATCAGGCTTTCCACCAGGATTTCCCTGTATTTTGCTGCATTCATTTTACCCTCTACCTTCACGAGCCTTCCAGGGCTGCTGCAGTGAAGCATTCCCACAGCACGATGCAGTCACCATGGTACTTCACAGTAGGGATGGTGTGTTTTTGATTATGTGCGGTGTTTTGGCTTATGCCTAACATAGCATATCGTCTGATGGCCGAAAGCTCAATTTTGGTTTCATCAAACCATAGAACTTTTTTCCAGCTGACTTCAGGATCTCCCATTTGCCTTCTGGCAAACTCTAGCTGAAATTTCATGAGTTCTTTTTCAACAGTGGCTTTCTCTTTGCCACTCTCCCATAAAGCTGGGACTGGTGAAGCACCCGGGCAACAATTTTTATATGTGCAGTCTCTCCCATCTCAGCCACTGAAGCTTGCAACTCCTCTAGAGTTGTCGTAGGTCTCTTGGTGGCCTCCCTCACTAGTCCTCTTCTTGCCTGGTTTCTCAGTTTTTGAGGATGGACTGCTCTAGGCAAATTTATAGCCATGTCATATTCTTTCCATTTCTTGATGATTGACTTCAACTGTGCTCCAAGGGATATTTAGTGACTTGGAAGTTTTCTTGTCTCCATCTTCCGACTTGTGCTTTTCCAAAACCTTTTCATAGAGTTGCTTGGAGTGTTCTTTTTCCAGGATACTGACTCACCAGCAGTTGGACCTTCCAGGTACAGGTGTATTTTTGCTACAATCAATTGGAACTCCTTGACTTTCCATGTAAAAATGTGGAGATGATCTCCATTTAGATAATATGTGACTTCTAAAAGCAATTCGCTGCACCATTGATGATTTGGTGTGTCATATTAAAGGGGGTGAATATTTATGCAATCAATTATTTTGTGTTTTATATTTGTAATTAATTTAGATCACTTTGTAGTGATTTGTTTTTATTTTGACATGAGAGTCTTTTTCTGTTGATCAGTGCCAAAAAAGCCAAATTAAATACACTCCAATTCAATGTTGTAAAACAATAAAACATGAAAACTTCAGGGTGGGGGGTGGGGTGGGTTGAATATTTTTATAGGTTCTGTAAGTACTTTGATAATTTATTTTGAACTTCGAATAAAATGCAAAAAACGTTAGAAAACACAGACTTAAAACATTTTAAATCATTCAAAGAAAGAGATATAAAAATATAGAAACACTACAATCCCTTGCAGCTATTCTCCTGCCATAAAATCAATGGAGATGAACTTACTTTGTGAGGCTTCTCTTGGTGTGAGTCTGCACTAAATAACGGGGAGCAGCCCTAACTTTGTGCTCTGCCATTGGGCTCTGCAAGAAGATCAGGGGGTCAGAGCACACTAACAGAATTGTCAGTAAACAATTGTGTGCAAGTTTAGACCTTCTTCATGGCACATGCATGCTTGGAAATCCAAAACATGCTGGCATTTAGACAAGGGAATGCCTGCAGTCACACATTGAACTATGTGCAACCTCCCATTAAATCCACCCAATTATATTGCTAAATATGCAACATCTAATTTGTTAATGTAGCAAGATTTCCTTACCAAAGTTTAACTCAGTGTAGGTTTCTGTTGCTAGTGCTTTAGGGGATTACATTAATGTATATTAAGATCAGGGTAACCAGCACTTCCAAGATTCATTCAAGTTCCACATCTCGGACTATACTTTTATCACTGCTTGCTCAAAATCCTGGAATCCCCAACCCATTAGCGCCCCCCACTCATTAGCATTTTAAGAACATAGGAGAGGTTTGAAAGGCAACAATTCCAGACAGTTCACCACTCAGTTTCAAAGGACACTTGGGAATTAGCAATAAAAGCTAACCTCTGTGATGTCCACATCCTGCATATGATTTATTTTTAAGCTCTCTTTCTCCCTAGTCTGGTGTGGGGTACCTATATCAGTGCATAGTAAACAGCCGGGCCCATTCTTTCTGTAAATTGTATGTAATTGCTTTATAGTTACTGAATGATGAAGGAAGCCATGAACGCTGTCAGAGATGGAGGAATTTCGTTGCTGTCCTAAATGGCAGTGGCTGAATGGGCAAAAGAAGAAGGAGCTGCTTTATCACAGACTCCACTCACTTATTTTGCTAGCCACAAAGTCAGTGCAACTCCTGTTGGAACCCTAATGGCAATTGAGGCACGAGTCTTAGTTATTCAGCTTAGTATTCCTCCCGAGAATGATAATTCCATAGAAACATGGAGTTATACGGAACGGAATCAGTGTGTTTGACTCACGATGACCCTTTCCCAATAATCCTATTATTCTTTCCACATTTCCATCAATTTTCCCCAGAATCTATGACTCACCATCTCTGGGCAATTTATAGTGGCTAATTGAACTACAAATCTGCACATCTTTGGAAGGAATCCAGAGAATTTGGGGGAAACCCATGTGCCGAGGGGAAAACATACAAACTCCACACAGACAGCAATGGAAGTCAAGACTGAACTTAATACCACTGTAACTGTAAAGTGGCAGTTCTGCTGTCTGTGCCACTGTGCTGCCCTTTCCCATTGGAAAATTGTAATGTTTCATTAGGGCTTTTGGCAGACCTTACCCTTCCTTTGTCCTACACCTGCAAATCAGATATTTAACCATTCTCTCTGAATAAGATAAAACAGGATAAAATAGGATGCTGCAGGAATGAGACGCCCACCACCCAGGACATGCCCTCTTCTCACTGTTGTCATCAGGAAGAAGGTACAGGGGCCTCAGGACCCACATCACCAGGTTCAGAAACCGTTATTACCCCTCAACCATCAGGCTCTTGAATCAAAAGGGATAACTTCACTCAACTTCATTTGCCCCATCACTGAAATGTTCCCACAACCTATGGACTTACTTTCAAGGGCTCTCCAGCTCATGTTCTCAATATTTGTTGCTATTTGTTTATTATTATTGTTTCTGCTTTTTGTATTTGGACAGGTTGTTGCCTTCTGCACTCTGGTTGAAAGCTCTAGTTGGGTGGTCTTTCATTGATTCTGTTATGGTTATTTTTCTATAGATTTGCTGAGTATACCCACAGGAAAATCAATCTCGGGGTTGTATATGGTGACATGTATGTACTTTGATAACAAAATTTGCTTTGAACTTTGAACTATTTATGGGTGACTGTTCATTCCCACACTCAGTGAAAATCTGCAGATGCTGGAAATCTGAGCAATACACACAAAATGCTGGAGGAACTCAGCAGACCAGGCAGCATCTCGGAAAAGAGTACAGGACCTGCTAAAGGGTTTCAGACTGAAATGTCGACTGTACTCTCTTTTCTGAGATGCTGCCTGGCCTGCTGAATTCTTCCAACATTTTGTATATGTTGCTGCATTTATTTTTTTCCATTCCTAGTTAATTTAAACTTTTATTTGATAAACTCAATTACCTTGACTACAGAACTTTCTGTTGTTTATAGATGATTCATAATGTACATTAAGTTATCATAAATGATGCAGTGACTTGGTTAAATTTATGCTTCAATGTCTGGATCCATATTATTCTAAAGGAAATTCAGGTATCATTTTAAAAAAATATACTAATATTAAATTACAAGATAAATCTCTTCATTTATTATTAACAACGCAAGTGTAGTAGTTAAGCAGTATTATGTCTTATACTCATATTCATAACTAGCTTGTCTACATAACCTAAACAATCAATTGTACCCTACAAATCTACAAAACCACTCAAATTCAGAAGAATGAGGAGTGACCTTATTGAGACCTATTGAATGTTGAAAGCCCTCAATAGAGTGGATGTGTGAAGAATATTCTCTATGGTGGAGCAGACTAAGACCAGTATAGAGGGGCATCCATTTAGAACAGAGTTGAGGAGGAATTTCTTTAGCCAGAGAGTGGTGATCTGTGAAATTCATTGCCACAGGTGGCTGTAGAGGCCAAATTATTGGGTATATTTAAGGCAGAGGTTGATAGTCTTGATTAGTCATGGCATGAAAGGATACAGGGAGAAGATGGGAGATTGGAGCTCAGATGGAAAATGGATCAGCCATGATGAAATAGCAGAGAAAAATCAATGGACCAAATGGTCTAATTCTCCTTCAAATCTTGTGGTTTTATGGTCTAAACCCAAGCTATACTCCAATCTAAATGGGACTGATATTGATATCAGAGAATTATATTAGGGAACCATGGCAGAAAAGTTCATGAATTTCATAACACTGGGGAAAGGGTATCTTAAAAATGTGTTAGAGACTTTTTAAACTAGATACCCAAGTTATTTTCTAATCATGAATAATCTCATTCACAGAAGTGGCTACGGTTACATAATTAGTTACTTAGTTGATGGTATTCTGTACTGCAACCTGTTAGAGGTCCTGATCACAGCCTCAATGCACTTGGCACTGTATATTGTGAAAAAAATTTACATATTATAGTTAATTTGGAGTCTGTTTCATGTCCAAGAGACAGTGATGAATTACAGTGTGTGAAGTCGTTTGAACCCCAACCTCAAAGAAGACTACATGATAATTATTACTCACTAACCATTATTCTGCAGGTACAACTTGGCACGTTAAAAAAATTAAAATATTTTCACCTTACATGTATCAGATAGAATACAAGCTTTGATTTATGGTGGAGAGGATTACAAGAAAACTTTAAAGCATCTGTATAACAAGTGGAGTTGAGAATTTCAGATCATTTTAACCTGCCTCAAAAATGAATAAATGAACAATCTAAGAGTTTTCCATTTGGTTTAGCATTTTCCATTTAAATAAGTGACGCTGCAGATTGTAACATTGAAATAGTGAGCTGTTAGTCTCCTCCTCGTCTGTTGCAGGACTGATATCTCTCTCTCCCTCGCTAGTGAGAGAGAGAGCCTGCCTGAGACGTTGAAGTGTTGGGATGGACAATAGTTTTTGATGGACTCTACATCATGGTCTCTTTAGGGGCTTTGATATTGGGTATTGGGGTTGATGCTTTTTGGTGGAGTGAGGGGGAAGGGTTGATGTTTTTTGGTGGAGTGAGGAGGGAGGGTTGATGTTTTTTGGTGGAGTGAGGGGGGAGGGTTGATGTTTTTTTGGTGGAGTGGAAGGTTAATGTTTTTTGGTGGAGTGAGGAGGGAGCGTTGCTGTTTTTTGGTGGAGTGAGGGGGAGGGTTGATGTTCTTTGGTGGAGTGAGGGGGAGGGTTGATGTTTTTTGGTGGAGTGAGGGGGGAGAGTTAATGCTTTTTGGTGGAGTGAGGGGGAGGGTTAATGCTTTTTGGTGGGGTGAGGGGGAGGGTGGATGTTTCTTGGTGGAGTGAGGGGGAGGGTTGATGTTTTTTTGGTGGAGTGAGGGGGAGGGTTGATGTTTTTTGGTGGAGTGAGGAGGGAGGGTTGATGTTTTTTGGTGGAGTGAGGGGGAGGGTTGATGTTTTTTGGTGGAGTGAGGAGGGAGGGTTGATGTTTTTTGGTGGAGTGAGGGGGGAGGGTTAATGCTTTTTGGTGGAGTGGGGGGAGAGTTGATGTTTTTTGGTGGAGTGAGGGGGAGGGTTGATGTTTTTTGGTGGAGTGAGGGGGAGGGTTGATGTTTTTTGGTGGAGTGAGGGGGGAGGGTTAATGCTTTTTGGTGGGGTGAGGGGGAGGGTTGATGTTTTTTGGTGGAGTGAGGGGGAGGGTTGATGTTTTTTGGTGGAGTGAGGGGGAGGGTTGATGTTTTTTGGTGGAGTGAGGAGGGAGGGTTGATGTTTTTTGGTGGAGTGAGGGGGAGGGTTGATGTTTTTTGGTGGAGTGAGGGGGAGGGTTGATGTTTTTTGGTGGAGTGAGGAGGGAGGGTTGATGTTTTTTGGTGGAGTGAGGGGGAGGGTTGATGTTTTTTGGTGGAGTGAGGAGGGAGGGTTGATGTTTTTTGGTGGAGTGAGGGGGAGGGTTGATGTTTTTTGGTGGAGTGAGGAGGGAGGGTTGATGTTTCTGCTGCTGCTTGTGCCTGGTTGGGGCAGGAGAGCTTTGTGGTTCTAATGGTTTCTGCCATTCATTCTTTGGGGTATTTCCCTCTGTTTTGTAGATGTCTGTGAAGAATAAGGATTTCAGGTTGTAAACTGTATACATTCTCTGATATTAAATTGAACTATTGAACCATTGTAAAACGTATATAACCATATAACCATATAACAATCACAGCACGGAAACAGGCCATTCCGGCCCTCCTAGTCCATGCCGAACTCTTAATCTCACCTAGTCCCACCTACCCGCACTCAACCCATAACCCTCCACTCCTTTCCTGTCCATATACCTATCCAATTTTACCTTAAATGACACAACTGAACTGGCCTCTACTACTTCTACAGGAAGCTCATTCCACACAAAGTATGTTGTCTTTTTAGACAGAGGGACCCGCAGATGTGTTCTGAGATTTCTTATTTGGAATTCAGATTCCGGTCTTTCCTTTTTGACGTATTTAATCGATGTGGTTTGTGGACTGGACTCTGTGCTTCACGTTATGTTGTGATGTGTTTCTGGTTTCTTGTCCCTCCTTTTATTTGTTGCTATTTTGTGCAACTTTGATCAGAGCAGGCCTGCAGATAACGTAAGACTGAACTGCGGTGTTTTATATTCTTTGTTTTTCGCTTGTTTCTTTTGCCAGTTTGCATGATTTGGGTTTTTTTCCTGCACATTGTTCTTTGAAAGGGTTCCATAGTTTTCTTTGTCTCGTGGCTGTCCGTGGGAAGACGAACCTCAGGGTTGTATACTGCACACATACCTTGTCAATAAATGTACTTTGAATCTTTGAATAAGCTTTAAATTGAGGCATCTGGTGGTCTCTTAAATCATCTTAAAATATCTCGTGACACCGAATCAATGGCAAGCAGAGGAGTTTTCCTCAGTGTACGCATCAAAGTTATCTCCCAACCCCGCATCAGGATACAACTAGATTGGTTTTGACTGTAGTATTCTTTCCTTTTTAAGAACATTGTGTACATTTCCTTTTTAAAGAAGAGTATAGTTATGAATGTGTCTGTGGTAATAAGGAGACAAGCTATAATTTACAGCCTGCTCAGCAGTATTTCTATATCATTAATCATAGATTAGTGCAGTGTACAGCTACATTGTAGTTTGCGGGAGCTCTGTGCTCTGCTATTTTCTTAACCAGGATGGTGAAGTTCCAAGCACAATACCATAGTGGCTGGTATTTCATTTATGGTTATTATTGAGTGGATTTATTGAGTATGCCTACAAGAAAGTGAATCTCAGGTCCGTATATGGTGGTGTATAATGTACTTTGTTAGTAAATTTACTTTGAACTTTGAAATCTAGAATAAAAATGGCAAGGCAGCATATCTGAAGAGATAAATTATATCAGTATTTGAGACCGATGACTTTTTTTAATGAACTAATAATATTAGTGATGTATTAAGGGCAAAGGCTGATTGTGAAGGTGTGGTTGTAGGAATAGGCAAACGTAAAGCTCTGTGATAGGTTACAAATATCTAATCAGCCAATCATGTGGCAGCAACTCAATGCATAAATGCATGCAGACATGGTCAAGAGGTTCAGTTCAGTTGACCAAACATCAGAATGGAGAAGAAATGTTATCTAGGGGACTTTGACCGTGGAATGATGGTTGGTGCCAGACGGGGTGGTTTGAGTATCGCAGAAATTGCTGACCTCCTGGGATTGGAGTCTCTAGATCACAACAGTCTCTAGGGTTTACAGAGAATGGTGCGAAAAACC